>NC_081165.1:16145180-16489346 GCF_012432095.1 Onychostoma macrolepis | reverse complement strand
TTGCATCAGCGCAAATATTTACGATATTTTCACGCTCCTCCAATTCTTGGAGGACATTTTTGCGGACGTCTTATAAAGGCCCCAGTCTCTTAAGTTTACATTTTAAAAGAAAATTATTAATTGATGAAGGTGATGTGCTATTCTTTGATAAGCATCCATCTTTTTTTCGGACTTATTCAGATTTATTATGGCAAGAGTTTCGTGAATTTTTTGCAAGTTTAAATTTAATCAAATGTCTCCAATGTAATTTAATTATAGAACATATTTCTTTGATAAGCTGATAGACTGTAGACAAGAATGTCGGTTAAACATAATGGGTCAGTAACAAATGAAGTTCGAGACTATTATAAAATCTTGCAGAAATCAAATGCAAAAAAAAAAAAACCACGTTGACCAAGACCTACAAAACATTTTTGGTTCAGAAATGGAAACATCGTTAGCCTAAAGAAGAAGTGTAGCCTATCTATTCAAATCATTTTTGTACGAATGGCTTTTTAAAAATGTATTTTAGAATAATTCAATATATCCGCCCATACAGCATCTCTGATGCAGTTTTAAAACTAAACTTATTCAAATGATCGAAGACGTTTGTACAAGTTAAATGTTTTGACTATGTGTTTTCCCTTTATTTACAGAGGGTGCCCAAGCATGCTCAGGAGGAGGTGTGGCGTTGTGCTAGACCTCCTTAAACTCAGATGTCTATGTTCCTGATTCAGAGCTCAGTTGGTGCGGTAAGAACAGAAACAGGCTGCCCTTACTGGGCGGATCAGACTTCTCACTCCAGCTGCGTGGACGGGACCACACATTTCGGAACTCGCCAACAGAAAAGAAAGCAATTTCACTCGTGTTTTAAGATCGAGCATCAGTCAGAGACTTCATTACATATTTCGAAAGTTCTCCACAACCTTGAGGATGTTTTTTTTTAATGATCGCATCTAAAAATCTGAATGGACGTTTATGCCTCGGTGCTTCACAAGGACATCTGAATCCTCAATGTGACCTCAAGGTTTCTACAGGCTTCCAGGAGGTTCGGAGAACATCTGCTACATTTAAACTATAATAATGCAACATCCTTTGGAGATTGGGGCGCACTTCTACCCCCCGGATGGCTATCCAGACCAAAGGTCTCACAGGTACAGGAGTTTCATGATTGAAGAGATTCTTACAGACCATCCGGATCACAAGGTATCGAGTCCCACTGGAGACCTTCTAAAATTTGGAGTACATGCCCTTTTGTCCGCCAGACCATACCACAACCACTTAGGTAAGTGCCGTGACCTTTCAGTCAGACGATATTTTGAGATCCGGCATGGGCAATCCCTTAATCTTAACCTTCTCTTAATACAGGGACATTCAAATTGCACAACCTCTCGATTTGCCTATACTCACACGGAAAAGATTCCACATTGTCTCCGCGGGCCAATACAAAACAAATCAGATATCTCAGATCGAATTATAGCCTATGCAATGCATTGGACCGAGCAAGCTTGTAAAAATTGCAAATGCACGTTCAGTTCAGGCCCTACTGCATGCATTTCATGCTTTTTTTATATTCTATTTATACTCTGAGAAAGAGAGTTCTTAACAGCCCGTGCATTAAAAAAAAATATCAGGAAAATAAAAAAAGTGTTTTATTTGCCGCCTTAAACTGTAAAATAAAATAATAGTGGTGCAAAAGTAACAAACTGCATTGTTACATTAACTTTGAATTTAAGGTGAAGGAAATTCAGATGAAACTGCGAAAATCAAGCCGAAAAGACTGACATTTTTGTGACAAGTTAAACGTTCGGAAATAAAGATGTAGCCTAATGAAAACATTTTTACACTGAGGAAAAATAATGCAGCTTTCAGTTGACGTTGAAATATTCCAGTATGAAAAATAAGACTGTTCATTTTTAAATGACACCACACCACCCGTTAAGGATGGAAAGATGTAAGCAAAAAATTATTCAAAACATGTAATTTAAATAATCTTTAGTCTGTTTTGTTATTCAAGATTTTTTGTATCTTACATAAAACTCCTTCTGGATTCAAAAGCATATAATTCAATTGTAGCTAATAGCTAGACTGAACAGGAAAATTGTTATATTATTTTATAAGCCTATATAATGAACCATTATGGATCCATCCAAACTCTTTTTTTAACTGACATGAAAATGCCATATCAGCAAGTTGTAGTTCCGACCAAATTATCATGACTAACGCACACACATACAATTGTTTTACTTCCAGTCCTGAAAGCAGACCAGACCAGTATCCTGAAGTTTCCAGTGTCTCCTCTCTCCTGCTCGCTCGGGGCGCCGTTGGGCTCTGCGCTTCTGTCCGGCGCTGCGGGTCTGCAGGTGGGCCCTTCATCCCATCATCTCCCGCTGGACCTCCATCTTCGGGGAAAACTCGACCCTGGCGCTGATGCAGTGAGCAAGACTAAGAAAGGAAGAAGGAGTAGAACTGTGTTTACCGAACTACAGCTGATGGGCTTGGAAAAACGATTTGAGAAACAGAAGTATCTCTCAACTCCTGACAGGTAAACACGCTTTTTAATTTCAGTCATTTTACGTAGCCTATTTAAAACAATGTAAATGTTTGACTTTTTCCCTAACTGTATTATTTTCTTATGAACGTAATTATGGAACAACAGCTTACATGCAATGTTGTCTAAGAAATGGCTCAGTCGACATCTTTCTCTTTTTACAGAATAGACCTAGCAGAGTCTCTAGGCCTGAGTCAGCTTCAAGTCAAAACGTGGTATCAAAACAGAAGAATGAAATGGAAAAAAATCGTAAGTTGTAATTGGCATAGAAATTGTGATTCAACTGTCATACCTGTGAAAATCTAAACTGATGTGTATCGTTGCTGCTTCGAAGGTGTTGCAAGGAGGAGGACTAGAGTCTCCGACCAAACCCAAGGGCCGTCCAAAAAAGAACTCCATCCCCACCAGCGAGCAGCTGTCGGAGCAGGAGAGGACACGAGAAGCCGACCACTTATCCGACGGCGGTGCTTCTTCACTTTCTGATGCAAACCAAGAGGAGTAAACGACAACATCCGTGCGAATATGTTTGTCTCCTGGACGCGAACGGGCCTATAATCGGCCTCTTTGGATCAATGTGCACCGATGCATTTATGTTGGCACTTACAGACCTAACCACTTGGCCTGATTTTATACTACCTATGTTTTGTCTGTTTGTTTGATTACGCCAACTTTTGCGGGCCTTGAAAAGTCATAGTGAACTTTTTCCAGGGACCAGAACGGTGGTTTGTAGTGAATGGTCTTTTTCTCAGCATTGACGGCTGTGGTATCATGGACATTTTATCGGCATATATTGTGCTTTTTTACGCTTTCCATTGGTATTTCAAAAATATTCTAAAAAAATTAAAATGTAAATTTTTCGAAGACAGTTTTATGTTGTGGCAATGTGACCTTTTTTTCTAAAACATGGCATCACAAGACACAAATGACAGCAGCAAAGTCAACCAAAATAGGCTAATAATAATAATAATAATAATAATAATAATAATAATAGGCTAATAATAATAACAACAACCATAAATAATGTAAAATCCCTCGTTGCTGGTTTTCGTTTCATATTGTGTCAGATTCATGCTGCATATCTCTCGAGGCTCATCGAATGCGAGCTGTGTAATTTTATGCGGAATTGTTTATGGCCTAACTGAGCGCCATCACACCGCGCATTAAACTTATTTTGGCGTGTTTACGCAGTAAAAGTAAATATGTGGTAACACAATATTTTCGAAGTGAGGCTATTTATTTTCACAGAAAGATCCTTTTAATCAAAGACACTGGTTATGGTGCCAAGAAGAAGTGTCTGAAGTAAGCGATTTGCAGTTTGATGAATATGTAGGCCCGTTCAATTTGCACCACAATATTTGCAAAATGCTAAAATGATCTTTTTCTGCTGATAACTTTGGAATTTGGATTTTCTTTAAGTCGCCTAACATATTTAACGCCCAGGACCCTTGCCTCATGATGCAAGAAAATACTAGATTTTGAAATAAACAGTAACATTTTATAAATAGCCTAAAGAAAATGAACGAATAGTATATTAGACTTACATAAGGCTGTTAATGCATATAATGAAGTTGTACATTCAAATCGTTCTATTAGCCTAATCTTTGACTCATATATTTTCATACGAACAACATTTTTAAATACCGGTGAGGCTTATAGCATTTACAAGATGTAAAATGTTTGTTGATGATATGGCCTAAAGTTACTGTAGCTATAAAGTAATAATGCACTTCAGTTAAACGCGTATTTTGCACCTTCTGGACAAAATTATTGATATCACCCATCAGCATCATCCTTCAATAGCCATAACAACATAATCCGGATACATTGAATTATCTATCATAAACAATGGGTATAGGCTACAGCACAAATATATGTTTAAGTGTTGCTTTCAGTGATCTTGTTACTGTCTACTCTCAGAAATAAAGGTACAAAAGCTGTCACTGAGGCGGTACTTTTTTCAAAAGTTACACTTTTGTATTTATTAGGTTCAAATATGTACACTTTAAGTACTAATATGTACCTTTAAGGTACCAAAATGGACCCTTTAGGTACAAACATGTACCTTTTGAAAAGGTACCGCCCCAGTGACAGCTTTTGTGTTTTTTTTTTCTGAGAATGTAGTCTAAAATATGTAAACCCTGACGTACCATCCTACAAACTTACGTCGCTCTTCTAGCGGACACGTATTTTAATATAATTTCATTTTAACGGAATCACGAACAAGTCATATCTTTTTTTCTTTAATCCAGTTTATCAGTTTCATAATATATTTGGCTGTAGCTACACAAAATATTGAGCTGGGACATTTGTGGGATTTTCATTAAGTCCGTTTTTAATTTAATACAAAAATAAGAACACAAATAACTGATAGCTGTCAAAGAACTCACCAGACAATCATCGAACAGTGAAGGAAATAATTACGAGACATTTTTAATACCAAGTCTCTTTTATAGGCCTGATAGTTTAGTCTGGTTGGAAATCATACCCTGCCTGGAATATAGAGGATAGTACCTTAGTGATTTGGTACAATTAATTTCACATGTTCTTGGTTTCGTTTTACCAATGAGAACTCCAGACAAGGCCATTAATCAAAATCATACATTAATGAAGGAATAACGATGCGCTGCAGTGCTCAATTGTCTTGGTAAATTTGATCCTAATATAGGCTCTCTTGGTTCTGTATAAATTCTGGAGGCTGGAGTTATAGTGCCAGGACAGGATCATCATTCAAGAACACACATAAAACAACGGCACTCATCAATAGCCCATATGTGGTTGCGTACAATAACAGTAAAAACATTAATTAGGCTGTATTTAGCCGCGTGGCAAGGCCCCGGTCTTTTTTTTTTTTTCTTTTCTTTTTTTTTCTGAATAAAGCAGCCGCAAACCAGCCCACAGTCTCCATCCACCTTTTCCGAAAACTCCGTAGCCTATATTCAAATGACATACAGGCTATTTATATTGACAAAACTTAACAGTCTCCACAACACAGATATTTTCTTAAACACTGAAAAAAAGAAATTATTTTAGGGATCTTTGAGCTTATCTATGACTCACCTGCCATTATCAAGCTCACACACACTTGCACTTGTTGTGCCTGGAATTTCACCAATAAATCTAATTACATACATGTTTAACTATATTTAAGTGCAAAGTGAAATAACTCTTTTATGTGAAGGCCATATCTATGGAAAAAACGACATAAAGTATGTTACAGGCCATTTACAGATAACGTGGTCACGTTATCTTTTAAGAGAGATACGAGATAGCTTATTATTGAGAATCCAGTTTTATAATTGAGGTTTTTAAAAGTGTACTTTCCAATTAAACAGCCTAAATGAGGCCATAATAAGCATTAGGTTTTTTTAGTGTATTACAATAGGTTTTACTGTAGTCTTACGTGACGTCGCACGTGTTGTTTTTTTTTTAGTTTTTTTTTTAGATGGATTTCGCCACAACAGCACGTATAAAACAATTCGTGACTGTAGCTGTCAGATCCAAATGTGTTGAATTAAGGCCAAAGATTTTGCCTCCAGCGAGTCAACCAACATGAAAATAATGAATGTTATGTTGTCGAAACGATGAAAGTTATTAAACCTTATTGAGCCTAAAAAAAAATAATAATACATTTTAAAAAGTAGACTATGACACGGTTTCAATCATTTAAAAAAAAAAATGTAATTTAATTTTATTTACTTTGTTATTTTATTTGTATTTATATATTTTTGGTGAAAAAATAAATAAATAAAAATAATCTCAAAATTATTCATAAAACAAAAACGTAGTATATAGCTCTATTGATATTTGTATAACATCATAAAGAAACATACAACATTTATAAAACTATAATGTACGCATACAGTTCTGTAAAATAAAATACTTGCTATAATATTAGTTTAATAATGGCAGTCACCAAGATATACATGGCTACATTACAGACCTGCCTTTGGAGAAAGAAGAGGATGGTGATGAGGAAGAGTGGAAGGCTCTCATTTGAAATCACCTTTGTTAGGGTACCATTTTTCTCATTGAACTGTGATTAAAATAATTAAAAGAGAAAGATCTGAAAGTTGCACATAATGGACTTACGATAAAACATTTTTTTTTTTTAAACCAGAGTAACTACAAATACACTGAAACCTAAAGTGACTTTTCCTTCCTTACCTGAACCCAAATACAAAATTACATATATATAACAAATGTCACCAAACATCATCACATGACAAATTAGCTTTATAACAAACATGCTGCCCTGAACTGAACAGTCTATCCCCTGAATATCCTCTTTGCTGTATTAAGGGTACCTGCCAGGTCTTTCCACACCATATAATAACCAACAACTATTTCCTTTTGGTGTTTATGACACTAGTTTAACTGGATTACAAGGAAACAAATGCTGGTGACAGAATCATTAGTGAAATGATTCAGAGGACGCCATGGTCTACTGATACAGACAGATGTATACTGCTTTATTTACACATTTGTAGCAGTTAAAGAGAATAAAATGTCATGAAAACACGAGTACCGATCACTCGGTGGTGCGGGGTCTTTAGGAGACATAACCACAGTTTAAGTTTCTGTTCCACAAGACACATAATACTGTTAAGTGCACAAAGACAACAGTACAAGTTGTAGGAAATAAACCCTGCACAATCCCATACAACTCTTCTGTCCTAATGGGACATTTAATGTTATTTGCAGTCTTTCCAGTGTCATTAGCGTGGATTTCGTCTGAACAAAAGAGATGGGTTTACAATGCAGGTGCTGAAATTTCGCTCAGAAGTATTTAGCTCAAGAGCTTGTGGAAAATAAATGCACGCATTGTCGTCTGGATTGAAGGGAATCCATTGCGGATGAAGTCATGGGCAGGAATGCCTAATGCACTCAAGTGAACAAAACCTCATCCCAGAAACAGACTTTCAGCCTGGACTTGATAAACTCCAGGTCTCTTCAATCAAGATCAAGATTTTAAAATGATCGCGCAAAGCTGAAAACATATCCGTTGTGTGATCTGCTTAAAAATGCTTAAAAACACAAAATCCCAAACTCTACATCTGTGTGCATTATCTTCACTAGTGTTTTTGTTTTAAACGACTGACTGTGCATGCATATCGGCAGGCCCACAACTCCCTATGTCTCAGTTAAACAGTTTATCCATTCGTCAGTATTCACCCATGTCATAATCAGGTCTTGCTGCAATCATTATGCAGATTAAGAACAGGTGCACACGCACTTCTAGCAACAGCATGAAAGGCCAGCAGTGATGACCATGGCAACTTTCATTATCTGTAATCATGTGTTGTGAAAGCTTGTGTGTTTACAGACTGTGTGATGCCAACTCCAGACGTTCAGCACACGGCTAAACGCTCCACATGTCTTCTCTTTCCTGTCTGGACCTCGTGAAGGCCGAGAGTTGGACGGCAATGACTTCCGACATAAATTACAATCAGCAGGAAGAGTCAGCTACGAGGAATCTGGTGATTTGGAACTTCCACGTGAGATGCAATTTAATCATTAAGTGGACCCTGTTGTGGTGGCATGTTCGTGCGCTGATGCAAAAAGCGAGCTGGGATTGGTGGGTGCGGGGTGAAAGACCCCCAGATTCTGAGATGGGTGTTTGTGGAGTCAAAAGGTGCGCACTTAAACAGAACTCAACTTAGGGGCCCACAAGTTGAGCGTCTGCCCAGCCACACACAGGAGAATTCTTCACGATTAAAGCTCCTCTGATTAATCTAACTTATGTGCCAAAACTGCACATGCTGCGTATGATCCCAATTACTCTGAAACTCGATTCAGCATGGAGTACCTCTACGGTCACCGTGCCTCCCCTCTCTTTTCACTGGACTATGTTTGACAGCATGCTTTAATGTCACTCTGTTCAAATTTTAAGTGATTACATCAAATGTGTGTTTTCACACTTTGAACTATCTTTTCATTTATTTAAACCAAACATAATTTAGTCAAACTGGGCATTCCAAACTGATATTACTTTGTTTCTTCTTTGAAACACACACACAAATAATGAATTGTCCAAATAATGAAAGTCAATGGGTCCCAAAAAAAAAAAAAAAAACTACATCCAAATAGCATTTTCTGATTACAAATGTTCAGATTGAGCAAATAGTATATAGCCTGAACCCAGAGAACACCCCTATCCTCAAGCTGGGATAAGGATAGTTAAGAGTGAGGAGTTGGGGTGGAGGAGGGATGTCAGAAAAACTAATCGCAGGACAGAGGTAAGTTGGCTCTATATATTTACTATCATGCTAATTAAAGGGATAGTTCACCCAAAAATCAAAATTCTGTCATTAATTACTCACCCTCATGTCGTTCCAAACCCCGTAAGACACAACTGAGATGTTCCCAGGTCCAAAAACGTAACAAGGACATCGTTAAAATAATCCATGTGACATCAGTGGTTCAAACCGTAATTTTACAAAGCTACGAGAATGCTTTTTTTTGCGCACAAAGAAAACAAAATAAAATTTTATTCAACAATGTTTGCGTTGTTTACATTTAGAGGAGAACAAGCGTGTGCGTCATGATACTGTCCACAATGGCAGCATGCCACCGCAGACGGGATGATGAAGAGAATTGTTGAATAAAGTGCACAAAAAGTAGTCTGGCAGGCAGCTTTGTAAATTTACAGTTGAATGTCACATGGATTATTTTACCAATGTCCTTGCTACATTTCTGGAGCTGGGAACATTTCAGTTGTTTTGCTGTCTGCAGGGTCAGAGAGCTCTTGGATTTCATCAAAAATATCTCAATTTGTGCTGTGCTGAATTACTGAACTTTCTTAATAAAACTACATGAAATGAAAATCCAAAAACCCCTATGGCATAATACAACTCTTCAAGGCAAAATTCTCACTTTGTAAGATGAACATGTCAAAATTTAAGCCTTTATTCAATTTTAAATCAAACAAAAACAATGTTAAGTGAACACATTTCCAATATGGCGCCATGAACCTCAAATGCAAACTAACATCAAACCTCCCAGGTTCTCGCACAACGTTTGTATCTGCATATTTAAAGACGGTCACATCACGCTTTTTGTTCCTTTGTCTTACATGCATATGAAAGCCAATTCCAGAAACAAGAAACACAAGCTGATGTGAATTTCAATGCATTCCAAAGTTCAAGTGAGGTAAACTCTAACCTACCAAATTTGTGTCATGTGACCAATAGAGGAACGGTATGTCACTTAGCTGAATTTAAAAAAAAAGACAAACTTGAAATAAGCGGGATTGCAGCATTGCCGGAGAGTGGTGTAGATGTTTTGCTTTAATTTACTTCTGGAGGTTGAAAGATTTAATTCCCATAGATCTGTTTAAGTTGCACATAATGGACTTACAATAAAAAAAAAAAATTAAAAAGTTGTATTTTGAGGAAACTGTTCTTTTAACTACTACATTTAATGAGTTCACGCATTCTCTGGGAATCGATCCTATGACCTTGGCATTGCTAGAGCCACGCTTTACTAGTTTGCTAAGGACACTTATGGTGTTTCCAACTTTTGGTTGTTTCCATGGCAAAATGCACCATGCCCACTGGCTGCATGCTAAATTACAAAAGTCCTACTCTTTGAAAATTCATTGTGAAACATTTGCAAAATGTCTAAATAAATAACTATTGCTATGGCACATTTATCAAAGCACATACTAAAACACCATTTCTGAAGAATGGCGAGGTGATGACATTTTTACGAGTGAGGAAAATTCAAATATAGAGTGTATACGGTTTAAGGGTCTCTATGCCTCATTACTATACATGCACATTATGACCTATTCATTGGGTTGAACGCTCTGAGCTCCTGGACAGCGCTGTTCAGATCTCACTTGCCGAGCTCAGCGAGCGAGGTGTGAATAAGGTCTCCACTGTTTCTGTGTTCTTGCATGACCACGCCAGCAAGAGGGCACTCTCTCGGAGCCCAGCTTTAAAATAAACACAATTTATATGTGTCTCAAAGCTTAACAGCCATAGTTTGTAATTCCTAATGACCGAAATGTGCACGCTACTCAACCTAATGCTCAAAAGCAGGCTTTATTGCGTCATTGTACAAACAGTACCAAAACACGTGTTGTCTTCGCCTCGTCCACTTTCGATCAGTTATTGTGCGAGTCACATATTATGCAGCACTGACCTATTCCGTCCACCGCAGAAGTTTCCCTGCTGCAAGTCAACAGAAAATATGTTCTGACATAGCATGAGTGAGGAGGAATCATTCTGGAAAACGAAAAAAGAGGGAGATCTAAAATTCATTAAGGAAAAAGTACTTCATTTCCCAGTCTTAATGAAACCCTATCAAAAGTAATATTTCTCCATGTAAGTGCTGAGACTTTCCTAAAGTGCAGCAAATGACTTCTCAAAGACATCAGACTAATGGGAGAAGGCATTAGAGCACATAAACAAGGACATCATTCCAGCTGTCCGGCTGCCAATTTGATGTTCCTTTTTTAGCCGTGACCCCCCATCCTCCCATCCCCAACCCGTCCATTTATCCTATGAGCACAGTTTGCAGGAAATGTCAGCCCTCTGTGATTGATCTGAGATGGGCGATTCCCTGACTTCATGGTAGTATAAAGCAAGACAGCTGTTGGAAGAAATCAAATTCCAGCAGGAGCTGGAAAGACTTATTTTTTCCATCTCTTTAACGGAGCTATTGGCTCTGACCAGACGAGTAAATAAAAAAACACGGCCACAATGTGGCAGGAGGTGACCGAAGCGCTCATTATATAGCAATTATTGCACAAAAAATCTTTCCTCTCAAAATCTAACTTGAAAGTCAATCCCACCTTTTAAAGACTTTTGAGAAGACATGACAAGCAGTGAGTATATGCTTTTCTCTGGACCCACTTGTCTAGATTTTCTGTAACAAGTTCAAGACGTGCACACGCTATATAGCAGAAGGATCTGACCCAGGGTTCTTTTGTGGGGATCCTATAATGCTGTTGTTTTACAGTCATGGCTTCAGAAGCATCTTACACCATTTTCAAATAATGTGTCATGTATTCTAAATCAATATACAAATACAGAAAGATTTTGACTTTGTAAATACTACAAAAGTGCTAACCAAATGGAGAAAAAGAGGCTGTTTCACAACTTTTCACTTTCAAAAACTGTTTATTCGACTGATTATGATGGAAATTTGATTATATCAGCTAAAATGACTTCCATCTTTGATCTAAGACTAACCAGAATATACATACACAGTATTTTTAAAAACATTTGAATATATTTTCTCATTTCTTATTTGGAAACTGATCTGTGATGACTAACAATGGATGTTGCCTTTGCAATTGCAAGCTGGGCATTACAGAGCTGGGCAATCACACCACTGCTCTATTATATACAAATATTTATCATACAAAATCTTTTTGGACATCAACAGACATGAATAATGTTTTTTTGTTTTTTACAGTGTAGACACATAGCCAGACTTTTGACTTGACACACAAAGTCTGGTCCTCCCTGCATCTTATATTTTATCATTATTAGCTATACAAGTTTAAATTTTGCTTTTAATTTTGAAAAAATGAATCTTAATTTTCATAATGTATCATTTGTGAGTCGCTGATTTATTGGCTGATATTAGATATCATTCTACAATTTATAAAACTTACAAAAAAAAAAAAAAAACTAAAAAAATCCAAATGTTCAATGATGTAAAGTGGAAAACAATTTTAAAACAGGTACAATAGCAGAATACAAGATTTCTTAGCCTATATTCATTTAACAATTGTAGACTCATAATATAAAAAATAAGTCAATGACTATCTCTCTATTTTATTAAACTGACAAAAAAAAAAAAAAAAAAGAAGATGAAACAAAAGCTTTTCCTCAAAAATACAGCTTTTTAATATGTCTGGAAAAAATAGTCATGAAGCTAATGGTTTGATACAACCATTTTGTTTCCAGTCAGGCATATTAAAAAAAACCAATGTGCCCTTCTTTCCGGAAGTTGCATGAACCCAGCCAAACAGAAAGGAACTGGTAAGTTCACTCAACACTTTTTGTATGCAGTATGCATCATATGGTTAGTGAACGGACTGGACTGGACATCCATGGGAATGCGGTCTGAAGCTGAGACTAAGTGGAGTGTAACTGCTACAGGCTATATTAAGGGCTTTCAAATCAATCAATCACAACCATATAATGACAGACGGACTCTGTACAAACACTCAAAACAATACAGTTCCACATAAGAGCCTCCAAACCAGGCTGCTCAGCACGCAGCAGAGAGTGGTCTGCGCCACACTTCTTTTCACTTTCATCAATTTATAGCCTGAGTATATTAGATATGATTTATGTCTTTTCCTGCCTTTAAAGGTCTGGATCTCATAATATATTACTTAGCTTGCTCTGTTCCTGGCTCCTCAAACCACATAAACATTTTGCAGTAAGAAATGGTCATTGAGCAAAGTGTTATTTTAGTTTTTAGCATTCTAAATAAAGCAGTCAGGGACGATGGGCAGCTGGATCAGAACACGCTGTGGGTCAGTATGTAACTCTGTGGTTGCGGTCGACAGAGCGCCATTCATTAAGAGGCTGAAATAATGCAATATTGTTTCTCCCCATTCTGCAGTTTCTTGTCAGAGATGTTATCGCACGTCTTTGAATGACTTCGGGACTTCCGGTCATTTTCATTTAGTGAATGCTACGTAATCGTAATGGTCTGGAAAATAGTAGCGAGCCGGTCACACTCAGTTGTTCTTTGTCACTGTTTATGCGGTAAGATGACGGATAGTTTAAGTTGGGAATAGAAAGCCTTTAACACTGTAATCACTTCTTTCTTTCTCTGCAGTATGTGTACACAACAATCAGTGGATAAAAATGTGGGTTACAAGTCCATTGTTGTAGACATAAGAAAGAAAATCATTTTTTTAGCAACCACATGGGCTGCATTTGTACAGAATACAATGGGGACATTGCATCATTGACAAAATTGAGAACTGTAGTCTCAATTTAAAAAAATAACATTACATAATATGAGATCAAATAGCATGAGTAAAGTCCTATGAGAAGAGATAGTGTTGCAAAAGCCCAAAGATAAATTAAAAAATGACTGCACTTTATATTAAATAAAATGGATAACAAAGTCTCTTATGCTTACCAAAGCTGCATTTATTTGCTAAAAATACAGTAAAAATATGAATGTTGTGAAATATTATTACAATTTAAAATAACTGCTTTCTGTTTTGATGTATTTTAAAATGTATTTGTGTGATTTAAGAAGCCATTACTTCAGCGTCACATGATTTCAAAAATCATTCTAATATACGCTGATTTGCTGCTCAAGAAACATTCTCCATTGTCAATATTAAAAACAGCTGTGCTGCTTAATATTTTTGTGGAAACTATGATACATTTTTTTCATGGATTATTTGATGAATAGAGATGCATTTGAATAATATATGTTCATATATACTGTCACTTTTTTTTTTTTTTGCTGAATTAAAGTATTAAGTTTTTTTTTTTTTTTTTGCTGGTCATACTCTGTTCTCTTTTTTTTTAAGATGATGGATAGTTTAAGTTCAAAATTAAAAATCTTTAACACTGTAATCAGTCTTTTTTTCCGTAATATATGTACAGCAATCAGTGGATAAAATGTAGGTCATTTCATTGTAGTAGATGTGGAAAGAAATATTCTATTATAAATAATATAATAATAGGCCTATACAGAAATACAATATAAAGAGCACATTGCATCATTGACCAAACTGGATTTTACAAGCATCAGAAAGAATGTTAGTCTTTAATGTGATTTAAATAAAAAGTCATTTTTATTATTACCGCCTGATTAACAAAAAGTAATAGCAGATTTACAGTATATGCTAAGCATAATGTGGTCAATCCTTCTTATTGAGTCACATTCAGACAGCTGTGAGATCCTGCTAATGTTAGCCAAGCCAACAGCTGACTAATTCTGTGAAATTAAATAACATTCAAATTCATTTATGTCATTTGCAAAGGTGTATTAATGTTTATGGAATTATCAATGCAGCCAAATATTCCAGATTGAAAATGCTAATGGCTAACGAAACCCTTCTCTCTCTCTCTCTCTCTCTCTCTCTCACACACACACACACACACACACACACACACATGACTGATGAATATTACTCCACCAAGCAGAATGTAGCAACGCCAAGCGGCTGAGCCAATCAATCTGTCGGTTAGAATGATCAAGGCTGTTTATATGACGCTGCAATGGACAAATACAGCCAGTAAGACACAGTTTACACCCATAAACAGCTGTTTTGCATCAGGTACGTGGTTTAGTCGGCCGTTAAGGGTGGCTTAAATGACCCCAATCAGGGAATGACAGAATATTTGCCAAAAAAAGCCGCTTTCGGTTATTGAAACCTCAATTTTAAACTCCTACGTTTTCCGTGAAACTTTACAGTGCACGGCGTGTTTTGCAGGAAGGATGAATGAGAACGATTCCAACGAAAATACCAAACAAGCTTTCAAGTGTAAGTCAAAAATGGAAAAAAGTTGTAGAGACAGCAAAGGCGATTTTTTAAAGCCCACCCAGTCCATACTCTTACATTCATCCTTTTAAGACTCATTCAGTGATGGCTAATTGGGTATTAATGTGCCAAAAAAATCTAAACGAAATAACACGGGATTTGCCAAGAAAATCTAAGAGGAACACGTCTTGCGATTCAGCACAGAGAGCCGCACTGGAGCTGGCAAGAGATTTATGACATGTTAACGCGGTCGACGACAGGGCAGTCTGCGCCAAGGCATCCCACTGAGTGTGCATTAAGGAGCCGGGTCCCTTAAACATGCTGATCAAAATATTAACACTAAGAGTAAACACGGGCCCTTTATCTGACAGTGATTTACATTACAAAGACCTTAATCCAAGAGCGAGCCAGTGATTCCTTCATTAGCTGCAACCTTTACCTCACACTTCTCTGCGATGCACACAGGTGGATGCACTACTCTGGGTGACTCTTGTGTTTATGTTATCTTTTCATAAGCTCTACTTCAAATTTGTCAAACTGCATCATTGTTTAACTATGTGCCAGTCAAACGCAGGCGTGCCAGATGGTTGCCTCTCCCCTAACCTTGCCCTTGGCGGTTTCAGTCATACCAAATTTCAAGAGTGAAGTCGGGTCCATTGACTTGCTTTTTCACACCCTTTTTTCATTTGCTTCTGTCACAGTCTGCCAGTGGAAAGGTGTAACGCCATTCACCGAAGCTGACAGGACAGATGGAAAAAAGCGCTTTCAAATAGATGCACATAAGTTATGACTGTTAAAAAAGTATAATTGCTGAATTGTTTAACATAGTATTTTCTCACAGGGGTCAAAGTTATGGAAACTGTTAATGACATATTGCACTGAAACCAAGACGATGGAAAGTCAGAGAAATTTGTCACCATTTCATTAAGAGACATAGAGGACCTACCGCAGATGTGTGTGCTTTCAGAAGGGTTGTGATATGTTCCACAAAAAGGTGTTAACTTCATGCAGTTATATGCTCTAAAAGTTCTTTATTGGCTTTTCCACAAAGAGCCTTTAACATCCATGGAACATTTCCATTGCACAAAAGGTTCTTCAGATTATTAAAATGTCCTTCACACTAAGAAAAATGGTTCTTTCACTGAAAGATTTTTCAAAAAGGTTCTTCCATGGCATCACTACGAAAAGCCCATTTTAGAACCTTAATTTTTAATAGTGTAGGAACAAATTTAGAGCATAGAATTAGAAATGAAATAGTGAAATGCAATTGACCAAAAAAAAAAAAAAAAACACTTTTACTGAGAGGCGTTTTCCCAGATGAGAGTAGGAGTCAAGAATGTTAATGTGTTTAAGACAATCAACTGAAGATTAAGCCTGATAGCAATTGCAGATCTTTGTTTTGACAAGTGGAAAAAAAGTCCCCAAAATTATATTTACAGCAGGCGAGTATCTTTTTACTACATGGTGGATGAGGTTTGAATCAATTTAGCTGTCTTTGATTCTTTTCTTTTTCTTCTTTTTTGAGTGGGTCTTTCACCTTGTGCTAGTCAAAAAGTAACAAATGAGGTCTTGGCTGATCCATTTTCGAAGTGTGCTGGCCGTGAACACGGACTGTGGCTGAATATCATGAGTGAAGGTCCAGATGGTGCTATCAGTGTCTCTGCTTCAAATCTAAACAGGTTGACATTTTGCAGGTGCTGGAAAACACTGGGATCAAGCGCAACTTCCTCCATGGTTTATAGAAGGAGACAAAGGTCAAGGCCTCCCAACACTGTCTGATCAGTCCCATCATTCTCTGTAAATTCTCCAAGCGTGGCATGATACTGAGGACCTAGTGCTTGATAATGTGCAGTTGCAGCTAGAGACTCATTGATCATTGACTTAAAAGAACTTTTGTGTATAAGTCAACTCCCCCCTACAACATGGCTGAGTTTTTTTTTTTTTTTTGTCCCCTAAGAAGGCAGTTCCTTTAAAAAGCTGAGCCTAATCATCAGTACCAAAATAAACCAATAAAAGAAATATTACATTACACATAAAAAATAAACATAAATGTGTTTAAATATAAAAAACAAAAATACATAAATACATAAATATTGTGATATAAGTGCACGTAAAATCATATGAAATGAGAAAGTGTCTGCATTTATCTGCCAAGGCTGCATTTATAGGATCAAAAATACAGTAAAAACAGTAATATTGTGAAATCTTACTACAATTTAAAATAAGAAAATATCGTTCTAATATGCTGAAAGATTTTTTTGTTATTGTTTTTATTAACAGTTGTGCTGCTTAATATTTTTGTGGAAACTTTAAAGCTGTGATGTTTTTAAGGATTATTTGATGAGTAGAATGTTAAAAAGAATAGTATTTATTTAAAATAGAAAATGAAACATGTTTATACTGTCACTTTTGATCAATTTAAAGTGTAATTTAGTTAAAGTGTAATTTAGTGTAACATACTATTTTATATATATATATATATATATATATATATATATATATATATATATATATATATATATATATATATATATATATATATATATATATAAAATAGTATGTTGCCTGTTGATCAGTCTTTTAACCATAAATCATCTTTACATCAAATGGAACCAGAGCATGAATCTAAACGAAACCCAAACACAGAGAGGGGACTTTGCCTCCTCCTCAATGTCCCCCACACCGCACTGACGCAGCCCCTCCTTTCAGAGGTACAGAGGTGAAGTAACAGCAATTGCATGCGCTGGAGTGCTGAAAGGCTCAACCTCTGCGCCCTTCTTCTGTCACGCTGAAATTAATAACCGTTGATTTGTATTTAATGCTCAATTTCCTCTCTATTATTACAGGCAGTGTAGCGATGGGCTTGGTTTGAGACAGAGTTCACATGACAGCCTTTCTCTTTTCCTCTCTCTTTTCTTTCACCCACTCTGGCTCTTTTTCTGCAGCATGCCAAATGGCTTGCACAAATGTTGCATGCATGTCAAACAACATCTCATTACGGAGTCACTTTTGGGGCTGTTAGTGCGTGCATGGAAAAATGGGAGAGTGTGTTTTGGGTTTAGTGTTCAGACTTTAAAACAGGAATGAAATATGTCCCTTACACTGCTCAAAATACACTTATGACGTTCAGTTGAGAGAAGCGTGAACATTTTGGATGATATCTTAGGCTTTGCGCCCACAGCGGAGGGGAAGTCGTGGGCATTGTGTCTCAGGTCAACAAAACAAAGAGAATCATTACAAGAGTCATTACAAAATCTCACTGAAATACAAAGCGATGTTGTTTTATGGAGAGAAATGCCCTCATTTTTCTTTGGATGTTCTCAGAGTTAATGTTTATTCAAATTGGGTGAAACATCACACCTCAAACTATTAAAGGGCCATTCAAGTTTTGTTCTGCATCATGTACTTTAGTTGGATTTTTATGGTGTCATTTGTCAAACTTCGTACCTTTCAGTAACACATTTGTCAAAATTTATCAAAGTCAAAATGAAAAAAGATTTCAAACACATGTAGTCTTACTACTCGCGCTAAAGAAAACAGGGGAAAATGACACATTGTTTAATCAGGCATAACGTATTAAAGTGATGTTGACTGTGATACAGCATTACAAAAATCACTGAGAATTTGGAAAACCCCGTCAGTCATCTTTTAGCCATTATACGTGGATTCAAATGTGTTTATTTTTATTTCGCTATATTTAAATAGCCAAGTAGCAAACCACACTTGAATATCTGGCATAGATCATCTTTAATTACTGTCTAGTCTTACTAATGGTTTAACAGATAGCATTCAGAAGACAACATTCACAAGTTCATTCTTTACTCATTGACCTCTGAGTAATCAGTGACTCAGGCCTTTTAAAAACAAGCAGAGCATGAGAAACCAGTCATGACTTATTTGTATTCACAATTTTAAACCACAAAAGGGTTAAGTCATGAGCTACCATCATTTGCCTTTGTGTAAGGCACATGACCTGAAGTTGTTTCTACAGTAGACTGTCCCTGCAGTACAAATCTTCTTTCCACATAAGTTGTACATCAAGGGTAATCTTGAAGACGTACAAAATATTTTCGAGAATGTTGTTCATAGAACTATAGCTCTTTGTTAAGTTTACAGTTTAACACATATCCTCTTTATTTTTCTCCATGTTCTAATAGATATATAATAGATTATTTTAGAGTATACTGTCAAATGCATATTTTTATTTATGCATTAATATAAAAATGATGGAATAATAAGGATGAAAAATGGTATTTTGTTGGTGAACAGATTGAAGTGGTTAATTGTTACAAATATTTGGGTATGTGGTTAACAGCAAAATTGTCACGGTGGAAAACCCGACAACTTTTAGCAAGCCAAGGCAAGAAAGCAATGCTTTCCTTGCTAAGGTTTGTTCGTAAACCTAAAATCAACTGCAATCAATCCCTGTATTTGTTTGATCGCATGGTTGCACCTATACTTTATTATGGATATACATTGGAGTGTATTGAAAATGTTCAGGTATCTTTTTGTAAAAAACTCATGTGTATCAGTACAAGTGTGAGCAATGTCGCTGTCTTGGGTAATTTGGGTAGATTTGTATTGTCCACTTCTTATATGAAAAGATGTATCATGTATTGGATAAAACTAGTGTCTATGTCTAATTATCGTTATCCAAGAAAATGTTATATGCTTTTTCAATTAGATGAAGTATATGTAGAAAAACATGGGTTACTTGTATTAGAGTTCTGCTGTACTTTTATGGTTTTTCTAGTGCCTGGGAGGCTCAAAGTGTAGGTGATATAAGAACATTTACAGCTATTCTTAACCAACGACTGAAAGAAAAAGCACACGAGGCATGGTATACATCAGTTTTGGAAAATAATAAGTTAAATATATAATCACAATGCAAGTCGTCTTTGATACATGCAACTGGTACGATTATTGTTCCTTTTTAGATGTTCATCATCTTGCTATAAAAAAGTAATACAATAACTACAGATTCTCTCTGCCATTGGTGCAAGTTAACATAAAATATTTCTGTGATAGAATATGAGAAGCATTTTTTGTATGATTGCTCCTTGTATGAGGATTTGCGTAAAAAATACTTCTGAGATCTTGTTGTTGTTGGTGATGTTTGTATTGATGTGTCAAGTGTTTGTGATTTGGGGTATGCATGGAGTTTGGCATTGTATATATATATATCATGGAATGAAGAAAAGATTATCTGCTATGTCATTATGATTTTGTGGAACTATGGGCCGAGAGGCCATGTATTCCTGGAATCAATTTGAAACTGAAACTAATATACACACACACACATCAGAATCAGAAACAGAATTAGCTTTATTGCCAGGTATGTTTGCACATACGAGGAATTTGTTTTGGTGACAGAAGCTCCACAGTGCGACAGAATGACAGTGACAAGACAAGACACAGATAATAAAAATAATAATATACAAATATACAAAATAGACAATGTGCAAAATAGCACAAACACAATATACAAAATAGACAATTTAGTATGTACAGGTATGGTAGGTGCAAATTTGAAATGTAATAAGTATGTGTGTTAAATAAATAAATGTATATAGTGTTGTGTGTTTCATGTTTATTGTTAAGTGTTCATGAGATGGATTGCCTGATTATTACCTGATATATTAATATGTATTTCCAGTGTATATAATTTTTATTGGATATTTAAACTAAATGAGCTGCACCATGACTGAGACTGCTGCTTCCTTATATAGTAAAAAAATATTATATATAGAAATACATTTATTTCATACTAACTATAGTTTAAACCTATAACATAGCCTATTTACTGGCATATTGCTCAAGACCTACTGATATAAAAATCATAATTAAACTTTATTTGGAGTATCACTTGTGCACAATCCACATTTCTTAATATTAAGCCTTAAAAGTGTTTTAATATCACTGTTGATATATGACCGTTGGATATTATTCAATGATCTATTGAATAATGTCTTTAAATGCAAGATATTTAAAGTGCACCTAAAGTATACTTGCAATAGTTCTACTTAAGCACAATCAAATATACTTCAGTATATCTTTAGTTGGTCTTCTGCATTACTTCCACACAATTAAAGTGCATTAAGCACAAAATGAGTTGTTCCAATTTAGCAGACATTATGTATACCAGTTTAGTATAGAAAAAGTACAATTGCAGGGTATTTTTATTAAGCACATAAATATGTAAATGTATTTGTAGTACACCTAGCATGAAATAATGTAAAGTGTAAAGAAATTCCATAAAATTTACGGTATAAAACCGGCAGCTGTGGTTGCCGGAATTCCACTGTAAAAAATACGGTAGCAACATTTCAGGTTTTACGGTTTTTACTTAAATTTACAATTAAATACCATAATTTCATTAACTGATAAAATGTTAATATACCAACCTATAGAAGTACTGAAATCTGTTTTGTACCTTTGAAATACACTGATAACCACCAAATGCAGGTGGTGATGAGAAAGTCACATGACAAACCAAAGTAAATAATAACATATATAGAAGGTGCACACTGAAATATGCAATAAACATTAATTTAACAACATTAGATGTAACAAACAACCCTAATAAACATAACCGATAAGAAAAAACTAAGAAGAATCATTCAATTTGAAATGCAACGCAGGGAATTCTGGGAACATCAATTTACGGGTTTTCCCTGTAAATTTTACTTTTTTTTTTTTAATTTCCAAAAACGGTATTTCATCGTAAAATTGTCTGGAATGTCTACTACAGTTTTTCACCGTATATATTAGAGGAACTTACCGTAATCCATTTAACAGGTTTTTACTGTAGCATTTTCACAGTTTTTTACTGTTAAAATCACGGTCATTTTTTACAGTGTAGGTATTTCTAATTTTAGTATATTTATTTTTCACTATAGGTCTGCTATGTATTTCCATATCCTCACACTTAGATCACGTCCTAAATTTGTATTTCAAGATACCCAGTATTAATGTAAATATACTTTTTTTTAAACAAATAAATAAATAGGAAAGAGTATGTTTTAGGCTATACTATATAAATATTATAGTATGGGTTGCTTGCTGATGAAGTTGCTTTGCAGGGCCATGAATAATAATAATAATAATAATAACAACAACAACATTTTTTGTGTGTTCCAGGTGCATTTTCTGTGTACATCTTAGAACTGTATATTTATTCCATATGGACACCTCTAATAACAAATTACTCTTAATTGTAAACATTATATTTCGTTACAGCTCCTTTGAAAAGTGCTATACAAATAAATGTGAAGTGAATTGAATAATACCAGTTTTATTGGATAACTAAAATAAATTAGCCACGTCATGTCAAAAACTTACTATTTGCTCTTCAAACAACATATTTTCACACTTACATCATGCCCTAAATTTTAAGCTATTGTAAATAATCTACAAGTGTGAAAAGACATACTTTACGCCTCAGTCATCTTTTTGTAGCACACTGCAAGCGCTGATTAACATTATGAACAGCATGAACTGAAGTGGCAAATGATATTAGAGTTGCCATTCAAAGGCATCAGTGTCTGATGCTTTCCTTTCTCTCGGCCTCTAAAACCCATATGCCCTCTTCCTCAACTCCTGCCCTGACTTTAACAGCCTAATTAAATTCTCTCAAGTGCATTCCTATTTATTTATTTATTTTTTTTCCATTCTTTCTTTATTCCCTGTACCTGTTAACACCTGACACATTACGGCAATTCCCAACTGTCACTATTATTCTCTCATCTTGTAGCCTGACTGTTTCAATTACGCCACAAACAAATGCTTTGTTTGTCTTTCATTAACATCAGATCAGTCATCCAGCCACGATTCACCCGTAAACCGAGGCACTAAAGCATGTTCCATCTTATCCTTTCCTGTTTGAGAAAATTTCTTTGTGGCATTCCAGAGTGACAGGCCCTGGGATGCAGATTGGGACTTTTCATTATTCCTCTTGTCAGGTTCCCCACCTGTGGCAGTCACAACACAGTCTATCCTCCCTCCATCTCCCTGACAAAACGCTCCCTTTTGTTTTGACAGATGATCCTCAAAACAGCTGCTGCGAGCGAACGAGTTAACATCAGCAAGGAAGAAAAAGAGACTAGCAAAAGCCATCTCATAAAGACTGTTGAAAAACTGACTGGCACAGTTATAGCATAATCCATTAAGAGCTCCAAAATAAAAGGTGATGCAAGCCAGTTTGTCAACGAGTGTCTAAATGGCTTGTGGTGAACAGTGATGTAATTGAATAAGCTCCAGAGTATGTGTGAGTGATAGACCTATGCTTTGACTTGTAGTTCTGGAAAAGCGGTTTGCATCGACAAATACAGAATTCATTGCACACAAAAACAACGAAGATATACAGAAAACACTTTGGTAATGGTACCATCTTTTCTATAACTTTCAATGCTTTTTGGGGTGGTGGTGATGTTGGGGGAAAACTGTAGCTTGTCAAACTACGAGCTAATGAAATCATGTAATTTAACTACCGTCAAACAGCATTATTATTGTTAACTAAAATATTTTTGGTAAATAAAATAAAGCTAAAATGAAAAAAAAAAGTCTGTGTACTACTAAAACTACTACTAAAATAAAAATAACTTAAAAAAAAAAATGACAACAGCAAAAAACTAAATTTATACTTAAAGTAAAATTTAAATGAAAACTGAAAATATAAAAATAAAAGCTAGTTCAGAATCTTAATAAATACTATAATCGTATATAAATAATATTAGAATAACATTGCACTTAAGCTAGCTGATCGAAAAGGTATATTTTGAGGGATGACTATTTTTTAAACATAAAACTCTAATGATTATGCATTGTTTTTGCAATCAAAACAAAATCAAAGCAATAATTACAGGCACAAAACAATATGGCACAGTGAGGTTTACACCATTAGAAAAAAAAAACTAAAAACACTGTGATAAACAGTAATTTAACTAAATATTTTTCTACAAAAAAAGGACTTGATAAATAACTTGTACATTTAAATCTTTCCAATCTTGACTTAATCTCTCATGTATAGGTTTGGGAAGTTTAATTTATTGGTTCATTCAGAGAGCTATTTAAGTAAACATTTTGGGAGAGCGTCTTTTTGATTATTACCTCAGTTTGCTCTGGTTGCAAATCCGTGCATGCAATACAATAACAAAAACAGCAATGTAGCATTTATGCTACACCACCAGTCATTGGAAAGAGTAGCTAGAAAATCTATGCTATTTAAAAAGAACTGAGCTACTCTCACACTGCTGAAAAAAAAAAGAAAAAAAGACGCTTTCAGCATTGCTTTTAGTTACTCGCCGAAGCTGGCGATGTGTGCATTGTGAACTGTATGATGACTTTAATTGCAGGGATGTTGCAATAGTACAAGACATCTGGAAAGGGCATTATGCAACAATCTGCTTCCTGCCCAAAAGGACAGGAGCTTTTCTAAATTGAAGCATATACTTGACAGGATATCATGCGGCAAATGACAGTACTTTCCTAAATGATGTGTTCCATTACACAGTGATGGGGCTAAACGCCTCTTGGCAAATAAGAGTGTCGTGTGAGAGTAATTTTAGAAACTGCACTAATAGCTGTTCTTGCTTTTGATAGCTGTTAGGCAAATGCCAATGTCATTCCAAATCCCTCAAGTTTCTAAATTTGATGATTAGTTTCCTTTTACACAACCTAAGTCATAACCTGCTTGTGTCAGATTAAGGTCAACCAGGAAATGGAATAAATATTACAGAGTGCTTTCTGTTTCTAAGGTGCACCCTTATACTATAGAGTTAATTGGTACATCTTTTATACAAGTAATTACTTACTGACCATTAAAAAATATGTTCTATGTAGTATGAATGTAAATAAGTGTCAGATGTACACTTTTTGCCTACTGTTTTATGAATACTATGAATTCACATAGTGTTTTATATAGTAGAGAAGTATCCCATTTCGGATGCGTCCTAAATGTATTTTAATACATTTATTACTGTTGATTTATTAAAATAATTGCATGGGTAACTGAAAACGGTAGCTTTAGCACAATGCTGCATTCATGTTGCTGCATGTTAGAAACCTAAAACTATTACCACATTGACTACTGCAACATAAACAAAGCATCCCTTAAAAATAATAAAACGTATGTTGCATTGTTTCAAATAGGACTAATAACATTGCATGGACCTGTCAAAGCTAAATATCTCTTAAGTCCTTATGGTTCTGCAGAGCCACTTCATGTATTAGTCGCACAGTCACAATGTAGAGATCTGCGTCATGTGGGCAGCCATGTTGAGATCACATGACCAGCCGAATACTAAAAAAAAAATTGCATTGGCAACTAAAAAAATATTAGCTTTAGCACAATGCTGTATTCACGTGGCTATGCAAGTCAACAGCCTAAAACGATTACCACATCGACTACTGCAACATAAACAAAGCAAAAAAAATTAAACACACAGCTTCAAATGTAGTCCAAAAACATTTCACTGTATTCTCACTCTGTCTGTCAAATCTAAGAATCTCTTAAGTCCTTAAGGCTCTGAAGAGCCACTTCATGTTTGTTTAGTCGCACAGTCATTCGTAGGGGCTCATAGAGAGGGTGGACTGCAGAGCCATGGAGAGCAACTTTTGAAGGTCATCAGTCACATGCAAAAGTCCATCTAAGAGGAACGTACCAAGTGCAAAAAACATGAAAGTAGTAAGCCAAATCGAAAGGGACTCTCCAGTCAAACCATGCCAACTATCGCAGTCTATATTCGTGCAATATTCAAACCACGGGCATGTTTTAGGAGTGTTCTCAGTTGAGATGAGCCAAGCTATCAAAACAAATGTAACCACTCCTTCATTAGGTGAGGTCTCTGGCATAGTGTTGTTTGAGCAGAGTGGTTACGAGGGTACATTGAGTTTTGTTGCTTGAGTGACGTGACCTTTTGTTGGCCCTCTCTCACAGAGGATACAGTGATTAAGTAATCACCTGTGTACACAACCTTTCCTCACCTTTCCTTCCAGGCACTCTGTCAGAGATGAAGGGATGACACAGCCTGCTTTCACACACCCCCTCGGCCTTCTCCAGAGGACACGGATTAACACCGCCGACGAATGCTGATGGCAAAAATGTCTTTAGTGCTTTCAGGCAGAGTGCAAGACTAATAATTTCACAACTGTGCGTGCAGGAAATGGTGAAGAGTTAAGCTTTTAATGCACCACGGTACATCATTCCGATTAAAATAAATGCCTTATTGTACTTCAGCGCTCTACTGTTTGTCTTGCACACTATTGGTAATGAAATACCCACATTTAACTACATGACAAGTATTTAGCTAGTTTGTGTGTGTTTAGAAGGCTAGACAGATGGAAATCTTCTGTCTGAAACATTATTACATTTTACACTTACAGTCAGAAGTAGAAACACCTACTAGACACATCTACACCTACCATTTTTATCATTACTATTTCCCACATTTTAGAATAAAGTCAACAAAATTATTAAATATCACAAATGAAAGTATGGTAAGTATGTACCAACAACTAAAACAACTAAAAAAAACAAAAAAACTTTCTAGCAGCTTTAAAGACGCCACCCTGGACAACCTCAATCTTTATTCCTAGACACTTATTGGATGTTTTTTCTTCACTTTCTAGGTCAGTTTATTTACCCATATGTGTTTGAAAGTCTCTTATGCCAATTTTGTGAAAATATTACTACAATTCAAAATACCTATTTTCCATTTGATTACATTTGAAAATGTAAGTTATTCCTGTGATGGCAATGCTGAATTTTTAGCAGTCATTACTTTACTCTTCTGTGTCACATGATCCTTCAGTAATCTTTCTAATATGCTGAATTGCTGCTCAAAAAACAAACTTATTTTTAAACTTATTTTTAGGCTATACATTTATTTTGGGATTTTTTTGATCATTAGAAAAGGTCAAAAGAACAATTTATTTGAACTATCTGAAAAAAAATGAAATTATTAGATTTTTTTACGGTTCTACTGTCACTTTTGATCAATTTAATTAATTAAATTTAATGCACCTTTGCTAAAAAAAAAATGAAAAGAAAGAACGTATGAATAAAAATAACTCTTTCCAACCCCAAACGTTTGAATGGCAGAGTGCATATTCAGCCTGAAACATAATTTCTGTCAAGTGTGTCCAATTTTTTGACTGGTAATGTACATATAGGTATATAATTGAATTCTTTTTTTTTTTTTGGTGACCAAAAAAATCCACAGAACAAACTGTACATTGCATTAAAAAAAGGGATACTTTCCTTTGGGAAAAATGGTACTGAGGACATATTTTCCAATTATTAGGTCATTCACTGTGCCCAGCTTATTTTTTTACTCTGTGTCCATTTGGCAGTAAAAACAGTCATTAGGCCAACAGAAAATGACGTGTCCTTGTCGAGGTTACAAACATTATTTGAACTGCGGTGTCTAGGGAGGTCATTACAGTCATGCTCATTTAATTGTGGGCTCTGTATGTCACTTTTTGCACACTGTAAATCCAACATTACCAGCTTACTCAAATTCACTCTATTACATCAAATTTAAAACCATTTAAGTCAGTTTTTCAATATGCCACGTGCAATTAGGATATTCGACAGATCCAACTGTGTGATTGGCTTCGTCTACCTTTTGTGTCACGGGCCAATTTTTACGAATATCTCAAAAAATACGGCAAAATTTAGGCCTAATAAAAGTCCAGCTGTAACTCCTGTGTGTTGGACTGTGACTCTTTTCATTTCAACAAGCGCTGTGATGGATGCTAGTTTAAATTTCTTTAACGCTGGAAATGAGCTTTCGTTCTCGTTGCGTCAGTCGCAAAGTCACTATTGTGTCGTCTCCGGCCCAAAAGAAAACATTATCACAGCGCGCTTGCTGGTTCACCTTTACTGCACCTCTACCTCGCCACCTCCCAACGAGCTGCCAAACTAATAGAAAGAGTGCAGCGGTTCGACAGGTCTACCTCTGTAGCCTGATACGGCACAGGCTTGTCCGAGCTCTCCCAATTGATTCAGTGGCACGCTCCTTGTTTAAAAAGGAGCATGACGCTGGGGGGGTAAGAAGACTTTTAGTTCATTCATTAATCACAGAAGTAAACAGCCCATCCAGTGACACCTGGTGAGGTTAATGCTCGGGACCCTGGAGTAATCACCACCTCCCCCACGCACCGTCTCGCAGAGCCACTCACATGAAAGCTTGTGATTATAGAGGAAATGGGAATTAGCAGAAACATTTCGGAAAGGCGGTCTCCAGTCCGTTTGGTAGCGAAGGATGGATCGGCGGGAAAAACGGAGAGGCTGTGGGCTGATTGGAGCATTCCCTTGAGGGGAGAGGCAAGGGGCCAAAGGTCGAGCCTACACCAAATTAGTAGTGTCTGTTATTCGAAACCAAAATAAAGCAGGAGCAGAAGTAAGCGATTTCCCCCCCTCCGATGCTGGAGTGCTTTCTGGGCTCTTTCTTGAAAATTACCGAGAGGCCACATCGCAATTAGTGGTTTGTTTCTTTTAGACTGAAATATGGCCATAATTCATAGCTTTCAAATCATTTCATTGGAAAGATGTATTGGCTTGCTGGGCTGAAGAAGTAATTGTAACACATGATATGGCAATTTGTTACCCAGGCAGCAAGTACACAAGGTATTTGCATAGCGTCGCATAAAATGTGGGAGAGCATATAATTCGTTTCCAGTATGGTGTGTAACAAAAAACGGCCTGCAAAAGTTATTACACCTCTTTCATTAAAGAAGTATGAGGCACTAAACTTTGCTATACAGCTCGGCTTGTAATGGCTCCAGTAAGTGTCTCAAGTGTCAAAATATGCTTGGACTTACAGTACATTTCCAGGTTTTTTCCTGTACCTAACCGAACGTGACCGCCGGCCAAGTGAAAGCCAAGGTCGCTCGATATTTTGCTGGAATATACAAACACGATCTGCTGTTTAGAGCCTGTTTGGGACATCGACCGTGAAAAATTACTCTCACGTGTGAGTGATAAATGTTGAAATGCACAGCGTGCCAGGGCTTTGTTTAACTGAGATTTTAAGGGCTAATCCGTTTGACATGAATCATTAAGTTCTCGATGCAATAATATTACAGTGTCCACGCAACGTTCCAAAAGCGTGTTTCGATTCACAACAGCCTTGCCTTTGCCAGAATGTTGCCTTCACAGGCTTTTGCCAATGAGAAACCAGAGCATCCGCTTTCCAAAGCATGAATAAGGACTCCTGCTCCAATGCTGCCTGTTCCTCATTATGGCTTGTAGTGTAACTTAGGAATCAAATATAGAGCACGTTTCCATCTCTATTACATATTAATCTTTACTTTGAGAGAAATCAATCCAATTTCAAATTTGATTGCAAATGCAGAGGCATAACCAAAGATGTGCTTGTTTCATCTGCAACAGTCACCGTAGAAACAGTATGTTAGACTCGCGAAATCATTCTAGTTTACTAAAGCCTAAAACCCAGACTTGGAGTGGAGGAAACTCACCAAATATATAAATGTGTGAACATTAAAATACTGATATTTTTGGATTTTTACCTGTATACTGTCTTCACTAAGAAAAAGAACTGTTTTAAGATACAAAACAATCCTTCTACTAATAAGACCAACACTACAACATTACAGTAATTTTTATACTGTAATCTTCTGAGGCGATTTTCACTACAATTAATAACTAATAAAAGCTGCATCTGTATCGAAGATGTTTTTTTGATGATTTTTTTTAATGATAACATTAAAAATGACCTATAGTGAACTACAAGGTTGTTAATCAATGGTATATGGTGAAAAACTACATTCCCTCTGATTCTGCAAGGAAATCCAGCAATCAAAGAATCAAAACAAGCAAATTAAAACAAAATGTCACCTTAATTAACACCCACCCACTCGTTTGAAGCACTGTTAATGGCATAATGGTGCTAGTCTTCCAACTACATAAAAAAATCGTATATAAATGCATATTGCAATAAACAAACTACAGTGGTTGTATAAATAAAGTCAACATCTTTAAATCAGTATATTTATATTATATCATTCATAATGCTTCATGGGAATGCAGTACACTCCCTCAATAAAGCTGTATAAAGTACACAGTCTTGTACTTTTGTGTTTTTGCCCAATTAAAAATTTTGTTTTGCTGTAAATCAAAATTTATGTTGTAATTCACTTTGTAGCTGATTGGTTTGGTTTATGACTTATAACTCGCTAAAGAAGAAAAGGAACATGATAAATACTTCCGGGACTAAGGCCACTGAAAAAATGGGTGGGAACTGTTGCATTCCATAAGGAAATATCAGGCCGCTGATCAGAATCAGAATCAGAATCGAGTATTCCAAAAAGAACCTGTAAGCAATGAAATCGTCTCTTTGAAAGATTTGCCAGCGTTGCCTATACTGCACATCTGCCTGGCTGCATCCCGAGCAGTGATAAATAGCAAACTACACTTAACGTCCTCAACAGAAATTCACTGAGGGTTTTTATGTGAAAGTTTACAAGTGCTCTGCAATAAATGAAGCCGCAGGAGCACTTTAAATGACAGAAGAAGTGGATTTAAACATCTGCTCTGCAATACAGATTCCTGAATGCGGCGGAATGAGGGCTGCTCGCTCATCTAACACAGTCATTTCGGTATGGCTGGATCTGGCCTAGTCAATGAAGACTACACATTCATAAGAGTTACATTACAGGAATTGCATTAGCGGAATGTCATAGAAACTAATTTACACTTTAAACCTGCACTGTGTCTGGCAGCTGTAAGATGTTTGGAGAGGGAATGTTTTGCCAAGAGCTCCTGGCAAAAATGACTGTACTCCAGAATCATTTTAAAATATTTAACAGCACAGAAAATTCATGCTGTAAATAAACCTGAGGGTCGGTGTGAATGAATACAGCTCAATTAAGCCAAAAATAAAACATTTCAATTGGTAACACATAACACATTAAGTATCATGACAACAGGCAGTGATTCTTTATGCATTTCTTATTCTAGGTGAATATAAAAACTGTTGTTGCTTCATGTTTCTTCATAATACATGTCAATTTACACTTGGAATGCTAAAAATGATTAGTATATGCATAAATTAACATTCTGTAAAAGTACTGTTATGACCCATAATATCTAATGTTAAGTAATTGAACTTTACTGTAAAGTGCACTTGTGAGCTAGTTTGTTTTTAATAGTTTTCTGTCTAAATAATTCATTTCAAACCTTAAAAAAAATATAAAATAGAAATGATGACATAAATACTAGGGCTAGGTTGAAATAATCAGGATTAATCTCATGATCTTTGTCAGGAAATAAAACTAAATATCAGCGTAAGCTTCGTCAATTTGAGTCGTATGACCTGTGGGTGATATTTCATTCTAGTTGAGCCTCGATGCTAATTAATTTCCTCCACACCAAGACTGCAAATGACTCTTGTTAAACATCCCATCTGGATTTAATTTATTGATAAATTTGCCATTGATCTCTCTCAGAGAATGTTTCTCAAAGACTGTCCTCTGAACTGTCAAAACTTGTAATTAGAGAAGCTCATGTGTCTTTTAAAAGCTACTCGGTGAGCCTGTTTTTCGCCTGTTTTAATCAAAAGTGAATCACGGTAATAAATAAAATGAATTATAATGCTTAGTGATGCTATGGGAATGGAAATAATCTCTGATGGGTGTTGAAAGAAAATAATACAAAAAATCGTGTTAAGCATTGCTGTAGAGGGATATAACCACAACAGCAAGTACAATGTCACTCACACTTGCTTTATCCACCCTAAAGAACAAGAAAACAGCTCTAAAAAGGTGTTGAGATGAGGACTCGCAGGTACCACGATAAGTTATGTACTAAAATTCAAAGCCAAATATATCGCAGACCAAATTTCCTCCGTCATTCTCTGTGCAGTAATTTTCCACAGCATTGTTAATCTAAATTCATTGTCATTGTTTATTTCATTCCATAACATGGAACAGATTTCATAACAGGTGATTTATTTCATCTAGAAAGTATGCTAAAGCTGGGGTTTTTTCCTGACTTGATGGGAATGTTATTGAGGTATATTTGCTTTATTCACATGGGGAAAATATCTGAATCAATGAGAATGTAATTTTGCTTGACTCTTTGTCCTTTGGTGACTTCGGAGGCCGTAACCTCTCCTTGTCCTCTAGTATTTCTCTCTATTCAAGAAAATCACTGATGGCATCGCTACTCACAGATGAGGTTAAAACAGTTAGCCAGCTATCTGCCTGGCTCATTGAAGAAAGCATACTAACCTTGTACGCCGAATTAGCAAAGGGTTTCTGCATCGATAATCATCAATCTTCCATGGCAGCGGGTGCCTTCGGTGCAGGTCAGAGGCTGCCATGTGCAATCAAGAATGAGCTGGAAGTCTTTGGGGTGCTTGGAGAGACTCTTACCAATCCCAGATGAGAGCTTTACTTTGCCTCGAATTAGCTCATGAGTGTGCTTCCAGCGCATGGCACGCACCTGCAGGGACAAAGGATAGGCCGCAAGTGCGTTTCAAAGCTTTATCAGGAAACAGAGCAGAACTCGTTGATCAGAAAGCAACTATTTTACACAAAGCCTTTTTCAAACACATTTTCTCAACACCATGAAGGTGACACAATGCTTAATCACCATCACCACTGACACGCTCTTGTCTAAACTCTGAGCTAAAGATAAAATACAAGCTTCAAAAAGTTGTAGAGTGAGGTAATTATTTAGAAAGTATATAATGTGACTAATGAGGCGGTTAAAAAGGTAGAATAAAAACATCGCACCTCACCTTTTGAAAAACGAAGTAGCTTATCTTACCAAAGAAAGATACTACGAAAAAAAAAAAAGATCTTGACCTTAAATGGTCTAAAAATGCTATGGAAAGGTTGGAGAAACTTCAGTCACGGTAAATTAAGCATTCTGACAATCACAAAAGACTTCATGTCTGACTTTAAACATCTGCATGCTCCTCAGCTCAAGTTTTCTCACGTGTTTGAAAAGATAAATAAGTCAGAACATGTTAGATGTTAAGGAAAAGCGAACTAAGAAAAAAACTAATTATGTTGTTGTCGTACTTTCGGCACAGCAGATAATATGTCGCTGTCTAGGCATAATTGGTTATTTTCTTTTGATCTAATGTTATCAGTGTTGTGTGTCAGTAAGCCTTGATTTGATTTTGTTTTGTCAGTTAAACGTGTTCCAGACCACGGCATGTTAATCTGATATAGTAGTTGCATTTTCCACGTAACTTTTAATCTGTTTTTTAAAAGATAAAAAAATAATGATAAAAATAAAAGATTTTTTAATAATACCAATATCATTTTTGCATTTTAATAATACTATCGTAAATTATGTTTAACCATTAAACTACTATTTCTCCTAGCTCATACTTTTTAAGGAAATTTACGAACAAAGAAACATTCTGCCAACTGTCTACGTTCTCTTGTGTTAAGAAATGGATCTGTGACCCCCTAACCTCAATAACATTGTACAATAAAGTCATTTTGGTAGGAAATATGTAGCTGAAATGCAATTAGATCCTTATACATCATCTCCAGAGTAAGTTTATCTAAGGGGAGGACAGGGCTTTTGAAACTGCACTCTTGCTGTGGAAATGTCTTCCAAGGGCTGACACCGTGCAGTCAAATAAAGAAAGATGGTGCTTGTGTGGAGCAAATGGCCCATGACCAAGCTTAAACACCAACTGTGGCATAAAACGAGTTGATAAATGTATCATAAATCTCTTAAGACAGAAAACCCAGTGATGTTTCATTCATATTTCACACTTTTTTTTTTTTACCTCGAACACCAAATAGCTGGTTGTTAGCTGACCTGTGCGCCAATTAAAGTAGTTATTGGACATGTTTACTAAAGCCTTTGTGTGCAGAGGTTCCTTTGGAAAGAGTAATTACTCCAGTTCAAGTGTGATCTGGAAAGCATTTGATTAACAAGCTCGATCCCATCCGCTGGAATGAGAGTTACCTTCTGATGCCATGTTCTCCTCGTCGTTCAAAAGCTTTTCTATGGGGTAACCCAAAGGGAATGAAATGCAAACATGCAATTAGAGGGGCAGCGAAGGAATGAACAACACAGAATAAAACAACCCACATTAAAAAAAGAAAAAAGAAAAAAAGAAAAAAGAAACGATTGTAGTACGCAGCAATGCCAGAGGTTATGGTTTTCCCAGGCAATACATCATGCTATTTTGATAAACAGTTGACACTGATTTTCAGTGGAAAGGTTTTTGTTGTGGTTTCATACAAGGTTTTATCAGAGCTACTATGGATCGTGCTGAATTAATCAACGGGATCAGAGTGCTCGTGATGCCAACAAAAAGGAAAAGGCTTCATTATCAAGCGAGGTTGCACTTCTCATAAAAGTCCAATCACATTCACAGAAACTTCAACTGAGTCACAGCATACAGACTTGCCAAGTCGGACTTTCTTAGTGGGTGGTCCTTCCTTTGCTTGATGTGGAAACTGAATTAGCACAGAGCCAGCTTCACCCTCGATCTGGAAACATTTTCTACCTTCCAGAACGCGCTTAATATAGAGACGTAATAAAACACCTTCGGCCTCTGGCATGTTGTTTTACCAAATAACATCTAACTGGCCATTACTCCCCATTAAGGCTAATGGTTAGACTAATTATGATAATTCCATAAAAGGTGCTGTGTTTAGCCCAAACTGTGGACGAACATTAACTTAATGACTACGGCTGACCTCTCTCGAATGCTGCCGGAGTGCATGTCTCTGATAGGCTATTAGTCACTAGCATTTTGCATTATCCTGTTTATGTAAAAGCCCCTGAAGAGCTATACAGTCATAATCGTCTAGAGGGTTATCAGATTGTTGCCAATATCTGTTTCAAAATACAAATGAGGTGGATTTGCCCTCTGAGCTGTGGATCTAGCGATTTCAAGTGATGCTTGAAGAAAAAAAGAAAGGAATATTTACCATGTGTCAACTTGTGTCGTTGTAAATGGCAGACTAAATAGGTGTTAGATAAGACGTTCCAACCTACCTCTTTCACTGGAGATTACGGCGGAAATCCCCTCCACACCCTCAGAGTGGAATCAATACTGGAATGTCAAACACTAAGGCGGCCTAGTCATGGATACCTTCATGTGAAATGACTTGTCTTCCCAAATAGACAACCGTCGGATTCCGCAGGGTATGTTTTGTCTTATTGCCGAGGCAATGGACACACCGCAGCTCATGAAAGAATGCATTAGGGCCGCTTAAATATTTTTCTTTGCCACTTTCGCTGCAAATTCTTTGAGATCCTTTCAGCAATCAGGAAGATTTCCGTAAAAATGTTGTCATTCTGCCTCGGCTAAACGCTGGAGTCGTGGCACTCTGCGGTATTCTGTTTTCATAAGAGCCGCAGTATCGGCTGTTAAAAGTCAGGGCACAGTATTAATTGTATATACGAGCCGCTGGCAGGCATGCATTGCTGCTGATTAACACTGGGTCTGGAACCAAAGCTGTTGTCCCAGGTGCGCTGTGTTTAGAAAGGGACTGTATCCAAAATGAAATACTTTGCAGAGGAAGTCCATCACAGCCCGTGCACTGGCAAGCCAGACCACATTTAACCACATTTAACCACTTTTGGTGTGCCTCCGCTTCCTCAATTGCATTGTTAAAAGAAGATTTTTGGGAGAACGATCAAGGCCAAAAGAAGATTAAGCCAGTTATTAAACGAGGGGTTTTCCTGCCCTGATATAAACGTATTGTACAGGCCAAAACACTCAGAATGGCTTTAAGAATATATAAGAATTATACACGTGTTCGTTTCAGTCCTCTAATCTGATATGTTTAGTTAGTACAACAGCCCCAGGATGCTTTACTGTTTGTATCACTTCGATTGCGTCCAGACCAGACTATGTGAGCGGTGCAGTGTGATTTTGTTGTTATCTCTCATTGCTTTCAGCTGCATGTAAGGAATAGGAAATAAAAATAAAAACAAATAAAAAAAAACAGATCACACTGTAAAAATAAAAATATTTTTTTAATTCATCTTAATTCATCTTTTTGCCAGATTTTTATTGTTTTAAGCATTAAGAAGTTCAAATCCTGTGGAAAAACTCTTTACGTTCAGTTAGATCAAATATAGTTGTAGCCTATTAAAACAAATCTTAATATCTTTTATTACTAACCAGAAAAAGGGCCTGCAATGCTTGATGCTTTGGCTTCGGCTTCCTTTGGAACCATTTTTCATTTTAAGAAAAAAAATTAAAACTAATTTGCTGAATTTTGTTTAAATGCAAGTGACTCAATGTTAATGTAAATATTTCATGCCTAATCATGTTGTTGTACTGAATATTCAGTACCACAGCACACTGCTTGTGTGAAATTGCTTCTTTTAATATGCATCTCAGCTTGGCTCTTTGGTTAATTCAAGGATACATAAAACTTTTATCATAGCTGGCGACCAACCATGAACACTAACATAATAAGCATTATTGCTAATGACTGTGTCTAAGACTCGCGGCCCGCGCAACTTCTCGGTTGCACCATGTGCTGTCTCTGCCTTCAGCAGAGCTGCCAAGATCATGGTAAATGGTGTTGATTAGAACAACGCTGGTACTCTGAGCCAAAGCAGCTGCTTTGATTCTGACTGATTGCTGGATGTAGCAGGGAATTAAATGAAGTATTCACTTGTCAGGGATTGTTTGTCTGACTACATATGTACTACATTATTACTTTTTCTTTATAGCTTCACATCATATCCTTACGGATGTCTAAAGTCATTTTGGCTCTCCAAGTCCAATGTGTGGGAGTCCCGATGTCGCTCACTTTCTTGATAAGGCATTATACTTCGCTGAAAACCATAAAGCTAGATTATCCGACAGCTGTCTGGTTGGTTTGGGAAATACCTCTGTGGAAAAAAATAAATAAATAATTACAATAATAAACAATATTCATTCAACAGTTATAATCTGTAATCAGTTAAAGTTACTGAGAAAAAGTTTGTAATTAAATTATAGTTACTTATGAAAATGTTAACGATTATAAGGGAGGTTACATCTGAATATTTTCACACACACCCACAAACAGATTTGATTGATTTCTTTCCCATTGACTGTTCTAAAATATGAGACACCAATGTTTCAGGAGTTTAGAACAGAGAGAGGACACATACTTATTCAATAACTGTTTTATTTGTTTATGTATATGCTTTATTTTTAATATATTTTTTTTTATCCAAGGCATTGTTAGATGCCAGTGTTTTCTGTCATAGCTACACTGTAAAGAGATTGCTGTAAATTTTACAGTAACTTACTGGCAGCTGGATGCCAGTAAGTTACTGTAAAAATGGTTACAGTATGACTACTGCATTTTCATTTACAGTATTATTACCATATTGTCATTTACAGTATCAGTACTGTAGAGTTTATTTTCATTTAGTTTAAACATTTTGTACCTGTAAAAAACAATCCAATTTACTTACAGCACTGTAATCCATGATTTTTACCCTCAACCCCATAAAAATCACAATAACTCATGAGAATTAGTTCTGATAATATTCTTTAATTGTTGAACATTTTCTTTTTAAAAGTAAAAATTACAAATCTTGACCTCTAGGATGCACAAGCTGAGAAAAGGACATCACTACAGTCCCTGGCCAAAACATACACATACTGAAAAGCACAACAGGCCTTACAAAAAATAAAAATAAAGTAAATAAAATAAGATACAGTAAAAATGAGTTTGTGTTGTTGTGTTAAATTTCAGTAATTTTGCCAGTCAAAGTTGAAAAGCACTCCGATTCAGGCTGATATTTTTTCTTTGCACCCTCTTTCCAGAACTCCATCTGATCTGTGGCTTTCAGTGCATTTGGTGCCACAAAGTTTGATTGTGTGTATCTGCAAGCACAAGAAAAATAAAAAAGCATTTTTTTTCAAAGCAGTGTTTACAGAATTTGCCTCAACTGTCAAACTTGGTGCTGTATGCACTTTGACGTTAATAAAAATGTTACATACTACATCTGAATGCGCCTACAAGGAAGGCACATAATTAGTTGATAATCCATCACATTCAAATTATTAAAGCTACATTTTTTTTTACAATGTATTCTCAATCAGTAGAGCAAAGTGCTAGAATACGAAACTAATGGGTTTGATTCCAGTGGCAGTGCTAGAGTGAGTGGATGTCTGGGGTTTAGCCCAGAGATACACAGGATACACTTCAAATAAAATAGGCTATGCTGAAAAGTTTCATTGGCTAAGTGGCTTTTTTTTTCTTTTCTTTAAGAGACAAGTATAATTAATTATAATTTGCACTTACAATTTTCATAAATAATATTATGAAATGAATGTTTTAAATATAAAATTTAGAACAGAAATATGAAATGACAAAAAAAAAAAAAAAAAAAAATAGAATGATACTTTTAAAAATGATACTAAAATTAGCAGTAGGTGGCAGCAAACCACTACCTTAATGACTGAGTCATCATTTATTCAATCAATTCGTTCAAAACAGCCGATTCATTCATTCAGGAAGGAAGAAATCGCTGATTCAAGGTGTTCAAAAAAGGTAAATTCATTCAGTAATGAAGCACTGCTGAGTGCAGAGATGCACAACATGGTTTCGTTTAGAACAGTTTTCACGGAATAGAGCAAAAAGAAAATATTTTCTCTATGATTTAAATGACTTAATATTAACTTCTTGTTTATTGAATTTTGTTGCCCTGACACTAAGTTTGCCACAGACCGTGCTAAATGCTAACCAATCTGTTCATATAATCGTTCTAAATCCGTATGTGTGTCCTAGAAAATCTGCTCAAACCGATATTTGTTGCTATACAGAAACAATCTCATTTTGACAGATGGTGTGATCGGTATTATGAATTTATAGGCTATTTAACACTACTAGAATTTATAGTAGTGACCGTATATTTCCCATAATCCTTTGCAGTTTACAGTAAAATACTGTATACACGTTTTACAGTATCTTACTGTACATATTACAGTAAAATACTGTTCAAATTACAAAAATCGTTTACAGTGTATGCAAAGATTTTATTTCAAAAACAGAATCAAAGCTATTAAACTATTTCTTGTTATGATATTAAATCTGTATTTAACCTCTGAATGATCTCAAAGTAAAAGGCGGTGCTAAAGTCTTGTAGTGGCTGTGCTTTGAAATTAAATTATTATAATCTTAATTCAAGTAATGAAGGATTTTGAAAGTCTGATAGTAATCAGTGTTGAGTACTATTGTTCACCCTGCCTGATTTAAATGTTTCAAAATGATTAACAGTTGAAAATCAAAATCAGTTAATAAAATCATTGAAACAGTTACACTACGTATTACATTTTAAATAGGGTACCTTGTAATCTGTAACCTATCACATACCTATACATATAACCTTCCCAACACATACATACATATGTGTGCATATATGCATATATATATATATATATATGCACACATAATATTAACCAAGTTATGTTTCTCTTGAATGGAAAAGGAGTACAATATTTGGACATGTGGAGCTGGAAAGTCCAACTCGGATTCCAAGCGTGAGAAGTTTGTGTTTCAATTTTCCTTTATGACAGTTTTCATATTCTTGTTCATTTTCTCACATTGCTGGTATCTCATCTTTAACCTCTCCTCACAGTCCTAGGTTTAGACTAAAGTTTGAACTGGTTTGAGAGCACAGGACCGTGACAACCACAAATTGCGGTTAATGAATTTACATGCTTATATCTGACTTCATTAGTCCTTAAAGGAGGGCATCTGCAGCTCTTTCCAATCAAATGGACTGTATATTCAGTGTCAGGTTGCTTGATGAAGTGCCAGGGAGTTCTGGCTGTCAGTCTAGAAACTGCAACACATTATTACTTCAGCAGTACCGCACATAGAGTAATTAATGTCCATACATGCTCCTGTTTCCTCCCGTCTCCTGGCCCCACGCTCCACTGTTGAAACATGAATGACTCTCTAAGGGGTCACAGAGTGTGTTTTTACAAACTACCCTTCCTCTCCTGGTACAGTTTCATTTACATGTCATCTGCAGAGATGGACACCACCAACACTAAGAACGTCCATTTATATAAGAGGTCTTGATGAGCCAGTGACAATTACATTTGGAACAAAGTTTACACAAGAGAAAATTGCATGCACACACAAGAGTATAATAATCAGGTTCTGTTAACAGGAATATTAAGTCTATTGTTTTATTTACACGCCCAGACAATTTAGAAATGTAGCCAAAATTCTTTGAAATAATTGCAGTCACATACTGTGTCATATAACGTATAACTTGATAACAAATTAGGCCAATGTTACACTCAAAATGCATAGGCAGAAACAGAAAAATGCTCTAAAATAAAACTGAAAACAGGTGAAAGTCTATAATATAAATTCACATTTTGTGTACATATTGTTAATCCATACAAAACATCCTCAAACACTAGTCATGTGATATCAGATCATTAAAGGTGAGCCTAGTGTCATCAGACTATATGTATCTTTCAATAAATCAAAAAAATATATTTAAAGTAAAATGCAATTAATTGATTAAAATCTACCCTCGTCCACACTTTAATATTGACAGTTCTGGCAAATAGACTCTGGATTGCTCTAAGTGCCTTTTGAATTTAGATTATACACTGAATATACATTTCTTATGGTCTAAAGTAGGCCACCACATTTATAAAAACAGGACAGTTAGTGAAATAATGTTATACTGGTACTAAATCAAGGCCCCAAAACAATATAAAACCCCATCTGTAATTTCTGAAGTAGAGATGACTGCTTAAAATGATGCATAATTTAATTTGTAGTAAATACATTGATTACACTAAAACTTAAAATGACAGAACAACATATTTACTGCTCACAACAGATTTTTTTTTTTTTTTTTTTTTTATAAATATGCACATTTAATTTTCCATGTATTGTCACTGAAACTGTAATTTTGGGAGGAGGTAGAGGATTGAATTTAGCTAAATGTACATTTAATAGATTTTGCTTCATCATGGATACATAATGTGCTATATGTATAGAAAGTCTATAGGCTACAATAAATAGTTACTGTATCCTGTTATGGCTTAAAATTACAAGAAACTATCTTCAGTACATGTTCTAGTTAAAACATTTCCTTAAGGAACGTAAAGGATGAGTTCCATGTATCAGTGCCAACAAATGTGATCAATTTGCCTGCAAAGAGCAAAGCGAAGCTCTTCCTGAAGGGTCAGAGTAGGCTGAGGTTTTAAGAAAAAGGTGCCGTGTGCAGAAACCTGAGCATAGATGTGTATTACATGCGTGTGTGGGTGTACGCTGGGGGGAAGGAGCACATCTGAGAGCAATCCCCTCATGTGACAAAATGCAGACATAACAGTCTGCATCGACACTTGTTACCAGCACATAAACACTTGCCTTAGAGAGATTGGGTCGAGAGAAGGCCTGCAGCAGCTGAATGGGGCTAGAGCAGATCTGCTATTTATCAAACACTAATTAACTGTTAATTTGCCAACCTTTAGGTTCAAGCATGTGACCAATTTATCACACCCAAAAAACAGACTCTCCAACTCTCCCAAGGGGTGGTCGACAAGACAGCCTAAGCTAACACCCTAGATCCAAATCTATTAGGTCTTCCTATATATAATGAAAGATGAAAAATGCAGAGAGTTGCTGAAATGCTGAAAGCCACCACCACCGCCAATAAATAAATAAATAAATAACCTAGAATAAAAATTAAAGGACGCCGGTTGGATTCTTAGATTTGACAAAAACTTAATCACAAAATATTGTGTAGCCTATATAAAATGTGCACTGTCAAAAAAAGATACTTATGCACTATACCAAGTCTTTTGAAGAGTACAATAGTTTAATGTTAGTACCAGAGATAAATTTTAAAAGAATCAGTTTTCACATGTGTAGCAACCAAACGAGACACCTTTCTGATTTTGGAGACACAAACAAAACAAACCCATTCTCTAGATATGAATGCGGGGAAGGCACAAGGCATAACAGCATTATCTTTTGTGGGTGAACTAAATCTCTTTATCTTGTTTCCAGACATTCTGAATTAAATAGTGTCTGAACATTAAAACGGCATCTGATTGTTTACGAGCAAGATGACTGACAGCAAAATATTTATGCTATAGAACACATTCACTGTGCCTGTTAAAATATTACTACAATAAAACATTAACACATTACGGTTAGTGTAATTATCATAATCACGCTAATCTGAGGATACAAAGGATCTTCATCTATTCCATGAATAGATGTGACTGCAGCAGTGCATGCTGCCAACTTTTAGATTCAATTTATCACACCCAACAAATGCGTTCTCTGCCTTTCCCTGGGGACAGTGGAGGTGACTGCTCATGTGCTCAAATGTGTTAAAGAATACATCACAGGCAGTACACAAGCATATGGAGTTCTTTATAACACACTGGTGACAGCAGCTGTCAATGGAAAGGTGGAAGTGCACACAAAAAACATCTTTGTTGAGAGACGTGTTATTCTATCCTTGAGTTTGAGTGGGTCGTGTCTATTAAGGCGGACATCACTAACACCTCACAGACAAATCACGCTATTAGCGTGTCACATCGAGTGGAATTACAGATGAAAAGCACTGATGGGAATTAATCTGTGACGAGCCATGAATGAAATGAAACTGAGTTTTCATCAAGCAGTGTTTGTGCACATAAACCATTCTGGCAAGGCTAATGAGGGAGAACACGTTCTGGGACGGCTCAAATGTGATGTGAAGACAAAAGAAAGTTTGTTTAGATTGTATGTTCCAGCACATGTTACAGATCGAATCAAATAGTAGCTGTTTAAGACATCTCCCCAATTCCACTTAATGTTACTGGTTTTTTTTTTTTTATGATTATTTTTATGTAAAGCACTTTGAATTACCATTGTTTATGAAATGTGCTATATAAATAAACTTGCATTGCCTTTATCTATCTATCTATCTATCTATCTATCTATCTATCGAGGCACCATGCTTTTCTTAATTTTGACATTATATCAAAACAGGATAACTGATCAGATTTCTGTTACATAATCTCCTTCCCTCTCTATACACTTTGTAAAATGGTTATTCGAAGTTGTAAATAAAAAAGATTTTACAAGAAAATACTAGTCTTTCTCCTTAAAAAAAAACCATAGGTTTAATTAATTGTGTTACTTTTCTTTTCTATTATTTGTAAAGATTACTAGCAATTGCTGAGTAAAAATTGTTTCTACATCAAACTTTAAGTATATTTGAGTAACTAAAAGTATATAAATGTTTTGAAGAAGAAGGTAAAGATGGCCCTCAGAAATAGTGCAAAAGTTAATCATTTAAGTTAATTTAATAAGTTATTTAATACTCGCATTAATAAACTTACATTTCAAATATCTTTATGATTGAACAGAATTTAGTAATCTGAATTAGTCATTGTTACTTTATCATGATTTAAACAAATATAACAGATGTATTTCAATTTGAATTTTGGTTATTAAAGCTTATTCAGTCTGAGTGAACCAAATTTAAGCAAAGTTTTGAAGAGAATATTTGATTTGAAATATATCGATAATTATTATTGTATACAATATTGTATTATTGTGTTTTAAGTCTAACAGAAGCTAACAAAATTATTAGCAATGCTAAAAACTGACATTTGCCAATATGAAACGTCCTGCACTATTTAATTTTGATCTTTTTTTTTTTTAGAAACACACCCAAACAGCATCTTGCAAAAATGGTTCAACCTGTACATGTCTACAGGTTAATCATGTCAAAAAACAACCATAACATGTGATTTAGTGTTTGCCTGCAGTTGTTGGCGGCATTGGGGGAGGGTGTGACTACAGATAAAGAAATAATAAATGCACAGTCCCACAGCAATTAGGGTCACTCAAGCATACAGCTAGAAGCTCAATGCCAAATTGGGTAGTTCTGCTGCAATTGCACTTCCTAGAGCAATTATCATAGGCACTTTTGAGAAAGGACAGACTGTTTACAAACAGTCAAGGCTTAGTTTGTGAGGTACATCAGCATTCCGCATACACACAAACTCAATCTTACCAGAGGATGTCAGATTGTTAGGTTTGGCAATTTAAGTTAAGTAATGAGATGTTAGAAGCCAAAATGGCCTGACTCGGTTTTTTTTTTTTCATGCGTGTTTCCAGTATAAAAATGGGACTGATGTTATTAGCCAGTGACAACTGTCCCGTGTAAGTGAATTTGACTGCAGTCGTCCTAGACAGCAATTAACAGAAAATCTGTAAACGCAAATGCTACTTGCCGCTCGTTCTCGGTGAGGCTCGCGGTGGGATTAAAGGCGAACATTTAAGGTTGATGAAATACTGCTGCAGTGTGTTCTCCAGGCAGCTGCGTTTTCCCCAGGCTGCTCTCGGTCAGTCTAATGCGCTCTGATGGTCCCACCAGAGTATTTCCTTACACACTCGCCCAGCCGGCCAGCTCTTGATCAGAAGCAGAGCTCGGTGTGGCCAGTCATCCACCCCCCTCAGCCCGGCGCACGTGCGTCCGTGTGTGGGGCTCCGCGTGTGAGAGCTTTAGCGTAATGACATCCCGCTGAGAAGAAACCTGCGGCTGAAGCGGATCACCGAGTGCAATCAAGCGCTCGAGACCGTGTCATTGCTCTGCTCAGACTGTTTGGAAACAACATTTTTACAGTTCTTCCCAACTTTCGCTGAGCCAGAGTTGTTGTTCGCGCACAACGGAGCGCAGTTTCGTTTGGTGCCACTAGTGGCGCTGCAATTACGCATTTTACGTTACTATTAGTTGCTGTAGCGATTTGATGAGGAACTTAACTTCTTTACTGTTAAATAACTAATGCTGTTGACATTTTCATGTGGCCTGTGTTGAACGCAAGTTAAAATCTTTCTTTTCTTTGAGCTCCGGTCGAATATCCGAGTTGGTGGCGTGTAAGTGGGGGAAAAAAATGTTTAAATATGTTTAATATAATAATAAGAGTGCTGTCAAATGATTAATCGCGATTAATCGCATCCAAAACAAAAGTTTTTGTTTACGTAATATGTGTGTGTGTACTGTGTATATTTATTATGTATATGTAAATGCACACACATGCATGTACATATTTAAGAAAGTTATGTTACGTTTATATATGATATAATTTATATGAATATAAATATATACACGTAAATACATGTATATATTTTCAAATTATATGCTGTATGTGTGTATCTTTATATATAGGCTACATAATATACACAGAACACACACACACACACACACACATATATATATATATAAAATGTAAACAAAAACTTTTATTTTGGATGTGATTAATCGCGATTAATTGTTTGATAATAATATTAATAATATAATGTATCTGTATCATTCTATAACTGTAAATTGACAAAAAGATAAGCAGTAGGCGAAAAGTACTGCTTCCAGCAATCTTGAAATTCAAATTTTCGTAAATGGTGGACATTAGTGATATGGCTGACTTCATAGGTCACATGACAATACTAATATCATACCATATACATGCATATTTTTTAAAACATAGCTACTTTATTAACAGCTGAGAAGTTTTTCTTCAAAACAGTACATATTCACATACAGACAAAGCTCATGATTTGCTGGTAAAAGGACTGTAAAAAAGATTTGTATAAAAAAAAAAATTGTAAAAGACCCTGAGTGCAAGATTGGTCTTTTTTCTTTTCTTTTTTTTTATATCTGCTAAAGTATTCTACAGTTGACCCTGTTTTGTCAACTTTGTAATATTAATAGCCACAAAGCTAACAGACATGGTTTAAATGCCACAAAAAGAGAAACTTTGCTGAAACCTGAGCCAGATGATTTTTCATATGAATGAGTGGGCTAGACCTTATCAGAGATATCAGTGTTTTGTCATAAATGCACAACTTAAACTCAAATAGTTTGACACATCATTGGGCTTTCAAAAAGACCAGCAGGCCTACTGTCACGGCAAAAGCTAGAACTTAAATGGTTTGTGCCAGATTCAGGAAAAACACTATTCATTCAAAGCGCTTTAATTTGAATGATTCTGGTTTCCTCTACAGTCTGGAACACACACTTTGAAACCAAAGAAACAGAACATAAACATGCTTTCCAGGTAGAAAAACATGGCACTAAGTTTTCCCTCTTTGTCTTCCTGACACCCCACCCACTCGCACACACAAACATGTATACACGCACACTAAAGCTTGTGTGCTCTGCGAGGTGTTGTGTTATGAGCCAGAACACTGGGCTGTGTGAGCGTACCGTGGTTCTGGATACTAGTCTGGACACTGTGCAGGCTCTAGACTGGTCGCTATTATCACAGCTGCGAGTTGCCAGGGAAATCTGTCTGTAATTCACCTGAATTAGAATCACTCAGGCGGCTTGCCGCACTAGTTCCCCTCAGAACACAGTCTAATGGTTTGTTTATTTTAAAGGTTTTGCTTCTAGCAAATCATTCCTTATCTGTCATTGCCTTATTGTCCCACTGGGTCACCCAAAGGAAGAGAGCAAAAGAGGTCGGGTGAGAAATGGAGAGATAGGCAGATACCTGTTGCTTCATTTTAAGTAAGTTTCACTTGTTCATTGACTGCTTTTTCGGTTTCCGAATTTATATAAACTCATAAAGACGTTTCAACAGAAGACAATAAAAACACTGCAAAAATGATTTCCCTTTCTGCCATATCAATCATTTTTAAATCAAGATATATTTTCTTGAGAAGTAAAAAGTCGTCTTTTTTCTAAAAAGGGAAAAAAGTATCAAAATGAAATGAGTTTATCCTTAAAATGAGAATAAATATCTAACGGGTTAAGAAAACCTATTATAAAGATGTTTTGTTGTTGTTGTTTTAAGCATAAACAAATTTTGACACATTTTTCAGGAAACAAGACTTCATATCGTACGTCATTTTGATTCTCAAGTAAATTTAGGAATATTTAGATGTTTGTAGACAAAAATACTAAATACTTTTTTTTGTAGTAAACTCAAATAGGCCTTATGGAAAATTGAATACGATAAAGGTAAATGTCCATTAACAAAACTATAATCCTAGCCTAAGATATTTCATTTTGAAACGATTTACATTTCCTTCATTATGAGACATTTGATATTTCCAGTGTCATAGCATTTCCATAAACAATGCAATACAGTTAAACAATGTGGGTATTTATATAAGACACAATGATTTAGTGATTACAGTGGGCTACAAAATAGTATATTTTGAAAGTGACTCGTCTATATAACAGCATAGCAAATGGTCCCTGACATCATAATTGTCGGGCGTAATGGCCTCTGCAGATGTCTGTCAACTCACTTACTGGTGTAAAATGGTAAAGAATTCAAGTGGAGTGGCTGTTTTGTTCTCTGCCGATGTTCCTAAGAGCCATGACCATGTGAAAAGAGCTGAAAGTCCACTCCGAATCTGCCTGTCACGGCCGACTGCTTCTGTGTCCTATCTGCTACCACTTACTCAAACATGCAACAAATTTGCTTTTAATTGCAGGGATTCTGCTCTGCTTGTAAATAGTTTTGCTTTGACAGTTCATTTATTTTGTGTGATTGCTGCCATCTATTTATAGTTTTAATTCAGGGGGAATGCATTGCATATGAATTCCTTGTGTCATCTACGCCCTGCTCAAAGACAAAAATGCATGAATTATTATTGCCTGGTGGAGAAGTGTTTATTTATTCATAGACCCCAAAATTGTGCTTCATCCACGCTTGGCAAAACAGATGGCATTTCCACGGATTTAACAAATGAAATGGTGGAGTGTAATTACTGTGAATTACTGCATACCCAGACTCTCTTTCAGAACTCCTAATTCTGCATTCTGTTTGGGTTTTATTAAATAAAGCATTTTTCCCCAAAATATTTACTTTTTTTTTCTTTTTGAGTATTGAATTAGACAATTTAAGCAACACATTAGAAACAATTAAAAACAACAACATTTTAACACATTCAGGATATATAGTTGATTAAATACTATATTTAATCAACTATCAACTATATATTTAATGCAGATTTTAACAAAACGTTTAAACTATTTTTCAGAATTTCATAAATGTAAACGTCTTTATAAGTTAGGCATAACTTTATAAGGTATGATTTTATACTTCTGTTGACCAAAACTTTTTCTTTTTTTGTGTGTGTGTTGCCTTTTACATTTTAGCTGTTTCATAAATTGTTTGATAAAGTTTTACTGAAAAGTTCAATAGTGCAAGTGTCCTGCTAAAGCAGAAATCATCTTTTTTTTTAGATGGTGGAAATGCTCAATAGCTTTTTGTAGTCAAGACTCTAAAGAATGTATATAAAAAATAAACCTACCTTGGGAAATATTTACTGGAGTAAAAAGTGACAACTAGCCCCCGGGTCCCCATAATGTTCAGAGCGCAGTGTTTGTGGGAGCGCATTGGCCGCCACAGAATTGCCGTAACAGCAGCTTATTTACTGGGCACTAGAGGGCAGATGTTCCGCGGTGTTCCTACAGGTATTGTTGCCATCCAGTTTTTGACCACCGCAGACGGTAATTAGCGGCTCAGCCCTTCACGCTGAGCGCGATAGCATCAATTGGAGACGATGCGCCCTTATCCATCTTCCAGCCATCAGCAGTCACGGTCCATTTCCGCTGCACAAACGCCCGCGGATGTTTTCCTGATTAAAGCGGCAGATAGAGCGCGTGTGGGCGGGATGAGCCGAGTCAAGTGCAGCCTGTCACTGAGGATGCGGGGTAAGCGTTGAAATGATATTTACACTGCAAAACAGAATGGATTTGTATCCAGTTTACCAGAGCCGAATAGTTTAGGCTACTGAAATAAATAAATACATACATAATGCTGACGTCATCATAGTTAAGTAGCCTATTAAAAAGGGATTTCCCCTCAAGGTGATGTATTAAATCAAGACAAATTGTTGTGTTTCCGTGTTTTCTTACGTTTTATGTTTCAGATTGTCAAAACTTGTAATAATTCTATATTTGTCTTATTACAAATAGTCGAATGCTGTTGTTAGCCTACAATCTACCTCATTACAAGATTCGATTGCAACACTAATAGAAACAGTTGTGCATCAACTGTTCAAATCAAATTTCTTTGTTAATTTATTCCGTCCTCCATCACCTCAGCTATACCGTTTTATTTTTAATATTTTAATTCAGAATAGTATATATAGGGCACACATTATTTCAAAAAATCAAATGCAGCTGGAAACAAATGCAAAATAAAACATGGCTATTGTTGTTATTAGATGAGATATCATTTTAAACGAGATAACCTTCTTATTCAGCCATAAACATGATCACAGATCAAATTATAATTCATATACAATTTTATTTTGATTTTATTCAAATTTAGATGTCATATCCCAATATCAGCTTAATTTATCAAGTGTTTATTTAAACATATAATTATGGCTGGTGACATGTTATTCTCACCACAGAATCAGACCTTTAAAAGCACCTTCAATATCTGTTAATTAATTTTTTTCCCCCATTAATTTATTTTTGCACAAACATTTAAATATGATAAGTAAAATGCTCTCTTAAATCTGTCTAATCAAGCAGTTCAAATACATTTGAAGTCTCTCTGGAGGATATTGCCTCTATTGAATATATGTCAAATCCGTAAAGAATAAGAGGTCTAATGTCAGCTTCGTGTGACGTTGTGAAAGCACCCGAGCTAGACACAAGAGGCTAAACCAGCTGCTGTTTCCGCTAACTCTCCAATTTTGTTTAAAGACGAAACTCAACAATTATTTACACTTCAGAAAGCCAAAGGTCAGGCAAGAGAGTTTGGAGAATGAGCACCTTGCATGTGCGGCATGCTTAAAGGTGGAGAATGTGACACGAGTGATTTTTGCCATACACCCTTATGGTGTTAATTGAGATCTGACCTGGGCAAGGGTTCACTATTAGCTGCAAAGTCAGATATGCAACACACACAGACCTTGGTTGTTCGGATTAGCAACATTTCTATTTCAAATGAATAACTTTTGAGGCTTTTGTTGTTGTCATCCAGCATCGCAGTAAAATACCACTGATAGATAAAAGTCAGAATCAAATTCCTCTAAAAACAGATGCCTGTCTTCTTGTAAGAACTTCAAAACTCATCTGCCTGTCAGAGCTCTGATAATTATTTAGATATGCTGCATACTTGTGGTAAGCAGGCTGAAATGCTCCCTTTTAAACACTCCACTTTAAACTGACCAAAATTGAGCAAAGAATAATCCCTGTCAGTTGTAGTGGTCTGCCTCACATCAGCTTGGAAAAGCTTTAATACGACCGTGCCACATTCATTTCTGTAACATAAACGAACTCGATTCATTCTCCCATAGCCTGAAAGTGCAACTTCACCGAATTTAACTGAGGCATTACAGCCGGCGGGCATGTGACCACATAATTTCTCCCTAAAATGCCCCACACTTCCTCTCTGTGTTATCATTATGCCTCTCAACGAGACACGTGAAAGCCTCTGCCGTTCTGAGGCCAGAGCGCTGAACTCTGGAGCTGTTTGCACTGATTGGGCTTTTTCAAATGAGGCCATGGTCTATATCAGGCCCGTTTGACGACATAACAAGCCTGTTAATATTCGAAGGAAATGCTGGGGGTCACAGAGCTCGCAGCCGTTTGACCTTCAGGGTTCAGAGGGCAGAGAACCAAGGGGTGGCACATGGCAGAAAGAGAGCCCTAATGATTTAGATATCTGTTACACACTCAGCAGAAAGCCAATCTCCTCTTATTAACCGTCTGGCCTGAGAGAGTTGAGCGTCTGTCCGCTAAATAATAAACCAACTTAGTGGAGAGCGGGGCCAATTTAAAAAAGTGCATGTGAATCGGCATCACCAAAATGATGGATAATTAAAGACAGTTGACCACCATCGGTGTGTGGTACTGTGACGATTCATATTCGTTCTCTTTTAAGGCCTATAGTTGGTATACAGTAGGTGGTGGAGGGAATGTCAAATATTATGGAAGATTATAGGACACATTTGTTTATTTGCCTTGCGCTCAAAGCACTCCTGCACTTCAGAGTTAAGGAGGGAGCTCAGCCTTTGTGGCTTCTGACAATGAGGGCTGTCATAGAAGCCTCTGTGTTCAGCTGGATTAAGAGAGCATTTGCTAAAGTTTGTCTTAAAACGGCCTATCTTACTTGGCGATGCTTGGAGTGGTGCTCAGTTTCATCTAAATAATTTTGTGCACATGAGTACAAAACCGTGTCCTTGGAAAACACTTTCAAAAGCAATTTCCGTCTTTATACTACTGCATGTAAACAGAGTAATTGTATTTGGGGAAACTCCCAGCGCCAGCTGAACGCAATCCTTGCACAAGGTTTTTTTTTTTTTTTTTTTTTCTCCAATTTTTTGCGGGGGCAGAATGGGATTACAAGTTTTAATTTCATGTATGATTATATTGAAAATGGTATGCAGAATGTGTGTATTATTAGATCTGGAGACAGACAGTGAAGTATCATCATTGCGTTGAAAATATAAATATGATGCTATGGGCTTTTTTGATAAGTGAAAATGTACGATCCACTAAATACTAGCTTTTTAAATTAACTCGTGGGTCAAACCGTTGTTATTTGGGGACACTGACTCTACTCTTAAGTTACGGACCAAGTGTTTCCTTATGGTCATTGGGGTTGCTTACATAGAAAATGGCTGGTTTCATATGTATGGTAAAAGACCAGATGTTTGCATTTGCGAGCCTCAACCCTAAATTTGTTGCATCTGGTGCTGGGCTTCTCTGTTTATGCCGAACTGAAAGGTTGCGATTATAGATGTTTATTCACGTCACAAGGATTTGATCACACTACAGTGTGAAACACTTCACAACCGCTCATGTGAATGGGGGTCACACAGAGTTTAAAGACCTGATGGGAAAAGCTTATTGGCTAATGGAGGCATAGATATGCCCATTCATAAAGTTCTGGCACTAAAGTCTGCAACATTTTCAACTTTTTTTCCAAGTATCTTTTGCAGTTGGAATATTCCACTCTGTGTGACCCACTTATTTAATCAGTTCTGGTACCCACGCTTATGACCTCATAGCTAGTCCAACAGCTTTAAAACATCTCGGTATGTCAGCTCATTTAGTTTTGTGTCATCAGTGGTTATTGTACAGCAAGGGTCTTCAAGACAAAATTTCTTAAGTCACTTGTTGGATACAGAGACAGAGCAGGGAATACCTATACGTACCTATACGACCAAGTGTTGCAGTTTAATCCTGATTTTAAAAAACACGCATAATCCCATATTATATATATATATATATACACACACACACACACACACACACACATACACATATACATACATACACAACCGGTCAAACATTTTAGAACAGTAAGATTTTTAATGGGTTTTTTTTGTTTTTTTTTAAAGAAGTCTCTTCTGCTCACCAAGACTGCATTTATTTGATCCAAAGTACAGAAAAGAAAGAAAAAAAACAGTAAAATTTAGAAACATTTTTACTATTTAAAATAACTTTTCTATTTGAATATATTTTAAAATGTCATTTATTCCTGTGATGAATTTTTTTTGCATTATTACTCCAGTCACATGATCCTTTGGAAATCATTCTAATATTCTGATTTGCTGCTCAAAAAACATTTATTATTATTATTATTATGTTGAAAACAGCTGAGTAGAATTTTTTCAGGTTTCTTTGATGAATAGAAAGTTCAGAAGAACAGCATGTATCTGAAATAGAAATTGTGACATTATAAATGTCTTTATCACTTTTGATCAATTTAAAGCATCCTTGCTAAATAAAAGTATTAATTTCTATCATTTCTTTACCAAAAAAAAAAAAAAAAAAAGATACTGACTCCAAGCTTTTGAATGGTATAGTGTATAATGTCATAAAAGCTTTTTATTTTAGATAAATGCCGATATTTGGATCTTTCTATTCATCAAAGAATCGTGAAAAAAAAAAAAATTACTCAACTGTTAATAAATATTAATAATAATAATAATAAACGTTTCTTGAACAGCAAATCAGTATATTAGAATGTGACTGGAGTAATGATGCTAAAAATTCAGCTTTGAAATCACAGGAATAAATTACAGTTTAAAATATATTCAAACAGAAAACAGTTATTTTAAATAGTAAAAATATTTCAAAATTTTACTGTTTTTTTTCTGTACTTCGGATCAAATAAATGCAGGCTTGGTGAGCAGAAGAGACTTCTTTAAAAAAAACATTAAAAATCTTACTGTTCTAAAACTTTTGCCTGGTAGTGTGTGTGTGTATATATATATATATATACACACAGATCAAAAGTTTTTTTTTTTTTTTTTTTTAAATGTTAACATGCTCATGAAGGTTGCATTATTAAACAGCAATACTGTGAAACATATTGCAATTTCAAATAAATATTTAAAAATGTAACTTACTCCTGAGATGGCACAGCTAAATTTTCCAATCTTTAGTATCGCATAATCCTTAGAAACCATTTTAATATGCTGATTTGTTCCTCGTAGGGATGTAACGATTCACTCAACTCACGATGCAATCTGATTTTACAATAGAAATTCTCACAATTCTTTTTAACAAAATGAAATTTAAGACAAATTATAAATAAAAAGGTGTAATTTTATTATTGCTCGGATAAAATGCTGCACATTTCTGTGTGAAATTGAAATATGTCAAATAACTCTAAATTGAAATTTTGAAACAATCCTCAAATCAAATATCAAATAAATAAAAAATCTCTTCATATAAACAAACTAAGGCTATGCCTGTCCTGTTTCCATTTAAAATTAGAGGCAACTGTTGCATTTTAATCACGATCCAAACAAAGATGCTGCATACATGCAGAATGAGCAGTTCTTAATCTAAATTAGATTGTATAATTTTGTAATTGAAAGCAAAAACAGAATGGTCTGACTTTAGCTTTGTGAAACTATACTACATAAAACATTTCTGCACAAAACAAAAACAGCAGACGAGCTGAACGAGAACACAAATTGATCAATTTAATGCATCCTTGCTGAATATAAGTATTAATCTCTTTTTAAAAATTCTTACTGAATGGTATATTCTGTATTATCATCATAGACACATGCACATAGAACAGAGAGTCCCTAAAGGCTTTCTTCAGGGGCATCACTGAGATCTCGCTCCCCTCTGCACAATCTTCTTGAACCATGAGGAATGTAACTGAGGCTGAAGACCACCAATAATCCACAGCAGTGCCTGCATCACTGTTAGGCCACACAAAGACATGAATTACTCAAACATTCCAATGCAATTAAAGCATCTTCTGCATGGCACGTTTCACTGAACCACTGGGGGCTTGTTAATAAGACCGCAGGGCTTTAACTGAAATCATAGTGAGAGGCGGGCGGCCGTTCACATCTGTGACTGCTACACCGCATATGATCACCATGAGATAAGCTCAAATATGACACTCAGCAGATCCCACCTGGACTCCCCTGACACTGCAATTATGAAACCACTTGCCCTCCTTAAAAGCACCTATAATTAATTCCTAACAGACTCAGAAATGATTTAAAGTCCAGTGACAGTGCCATAAAACAGGTACAGAAAAAGGACAAAAAGACTGTCTCCAAAGTGTTGAAGAGGTTTGTACCTAAATAAGCACAAAAAAGAATAATTTGATTACCTGTACTGTTTCATCAGAATTATTACAATTTTAAACACATATAATCCATATCTACTGCAAACTGACAAAGCAATGAATTTAAATTAGTTTCTTTTTCTTAATGCAGCCAACATGCCTGTTTGAGTGGGGTTTTTTTGTTTTTCTCTGGGATTTTTTGGCGAGGGGAATGTCCTGCATTGCTTTAGCCATCTGCTGTCCACAAGCTGAACAATAACACACACTCTGAGGACATCGCACAGATGTCTCTGTGGATGAAGAATACATTTTAAATGTAAGTATTGCCTTTTTCATATTTGCAAATCTAACATGACATTTGGAAATACTACCAGCCAAAAGTTTGAACACATTTAATTCATGTTTTCTATGATTACAAGTTTGTTTTATAAAATAATAATAATAATAGTAATTAAATATAAATGTGAATTTATTTACAAGTCAAATTTTATAAAGTTGGGCCAGATGTTGAAGAAAAAAATTCTGTAATCTATGCAAAGTTTCATAATTTGACGAATTTACTACTATTCTAAAATGTTAATAGTAGTGGTAATAAAAAAAAAAAAAAATTGCTGTTTATTTATTAATCGGTTTACACAGTATAAATATATTTGGCCACACAACCCATTAATGAAGATGTAAGGTTTCTCTGTTAATGTTCTATTTTATATATATATTCAGTTATTTTTTGAATATTATATTAAATTAAAGAGCTTAACCACCCGTCTTCTTCCAAATCAGTCATACTAAATCTTTCTGAAATAGCACTGCTTTTTCTGATGTTAACTAACTGCTAAAACAATGTTTGCTAAACACTGCTGCGCACAGACAAACAAACTGGTGGCAGGAACAAGTTAGGCCTGATATACGGGCCTCTTCTGCAATTCCTCTCGGAGATAAACATCATTAATAGGCTACAAAGTACTTTGGGGGGACATGGGTGCTACTTTGCTGGGGGGTTTGGTTTACCGTGAAGCAATGAGCTGTGGCGTGTGATACGTGGCAGATGTCGATGACAAAATCGGCATTTTCATGTTGAGAGTGGAACCCTGCCACATACTCCAACAATAACAAATACCTACTCAAATATGGTTTTATCCTAAATTATTTGAAATGTATGTCATGCCGTTAAGATTAATGCGGGATCGTGTGTAACGTTGAAGACCAAAGGAAAGAAATAAAGGAAAAAGTAAACATAAAAAAATGTGAAATTGGTTGAGGCCACATCTTTACAGTAATTGTTTGCTTATGGACAATTGTTTTTGAACTAGGCTAACATTTTTCTGTATTTCCTCTCCAACTGAGCTCAAAAAAGACCTACAAATGACAAACCTGTCTTTTGTTTATACAGCAATTATGGTACAGCACATTCTAGAGCATAAACTCACAGAAATTACATTTATTTTGATCTGTAAAAATCCTAACTGATGTCAGAAGTCGAGCAGATGTACCTGCCAACCCTTTCTGCAACAGACGTATTTTCTGGGACGTCTATCTCCACCTGGTGGCTGTCTGCATGTTCACCTCCAATCCTTGTAAATCAGGGCAAGACGAGAGCTAAGATGTTGAAAACGAGAACAATTGGAAGCCACTAGGAAATAAAGAAAAAACACAGAAAAAGACAATTTAAACACAGAGCTAAAGGTATCATGAGTGCAATATTATTCTACAAACATGCACGTGCTTCAAAGAAATATAGAAGAACTACACGACAGAGTCCGGCAACACGAATAGAGTATTAACAGTGTTGACCTTGGCTTGGCTCATGTTAGTGATTTGGCCGGAGCCGCCGGGCTGGACTCGCTGGTGTTTTGGCTTTAGCTGTGTATTAATGAACAAGTGAAAGCAAAAAGTGCAGCATGGCTCCCAGTGGACAATGTGGTTCTAAATGGGGGGGATTGTGTGCGAGTTGAGAGTTTCTCCAGGGCATCAGACCTGAATGGTACAGTAGCATGAGCCCATTTAAAAGTAATTACCACAGCATGTTCCAGAGAACGTGTGTAGCCCTGCCATTCCATATGAATGGCGGAAGAACATGTTACCAAAACTGACTTTTGTGTGCCATTATGAAATGGGAACAGACTTAAATACATAACGAGCGACTCGTCGCTTTTACAAAAACAAATTACGCACGGGACGATGAAGCTTAATACAAAAGGTTAAAAATAAACAGCAAGAAAGAAAGACATTTATAGATAGACGATAATTCAAAACACATCTCTGTGAGTCAGAAAAACAGAGTGCACTACTACAAAAGTATCATTCACTGCCATGAAACAGTGGATGCATTTAATTGTTTGAACATATAAAAATAAACCACAACAAAGCAACACACATTTTGTACAAATAAAAACCTGAAATAGTTCCATTGACAAAGATTCTGAGTGTTTCGAATCGGAAAGGTGGATACAAGATTTACATCGGTAACTAAAACACTGCAATTTATGAGCACAGTAAACCTGGTTAAGAATGTACATACTCTATTACCAAAATAAAACTCATGGCATGATGAAAATAGCTGCTTAATAATAATAATAATAACAATAATAATGTAACATTTTGTATTGATGAGCAGTTGCACTTGATTTGATGAAAACAATAAAGACGTGGTTTTGCTAAGACAAAAAAAAATAAAAAAAGAAGGAACTATTGCCCAATGTTAATGATAAAAGTGTCCTAAGGGGCTCACAGACTGATAAAATATTTAAAACAAAACCTCTTAAGAATTATACAAGTATAAAAGGCTACAAACATTAATAAATTACATCACTGACACAGAAAACACTTCACAAGGTGCTAGTAAAATAACTTTAAAATCCATCAGGGGTATTTTAGCTCAAATGTCAGGCTGGTTGTAGAAATGTTGTTGATTTTTTCCTTCTCCCCCATCATAAATGAATCATAATACACATGGTTTTCTGCATGTAAGGCCATATGAGAATAAATGTTACAATGTTTATTTTGTTCTCCAGGCAACACCTTTTGTCTAACGTAACAGAACGAAATGAAAACAAAACAATGGTTAAAAAAAGTTCAGCTATTGTGTATCTAACAAAAAATTGAAAAGGTAATGACTATTTCTATATCTTTATATATATTTTTGTCTGTAATTAGCAAAAACTAGTAAAAATGTATAATGAAGTATTAAGGAAAAAAGGATACAAAAAGTAGTCATTTAAAAAGCTATATACAGGCTACATTCTACATACTGTTCTGTGAAGCAATATAAATGCATATTTCATTCTAGGGTAATTGGTGCTGCCTGTGAAACAAACAGAAGAGAGAAAGTATCCCCATGTAGTGAAATGTCATGGATGAGGCTTATCATCAGTGCTAGAGATCCCATTCATGTAGTGTTTCGTTGTTTTTGGCGAGTGTTTTGTAACCGTAATAAGAGCTACGTTGTCAAACAATAAAAAAAAACAAAAAAAACAGTATGACATAAAACTGATTGTAGTATCAATGTCTAAAAACAACAAAAATATATAAATAACATTTTAAAAGACGTGCTAACAATTCATTTTATTTCATGTGATACGATGATTTGCTAAACCAACAGGGGAAAATAAGATATTTCAACCATGTAATTTAGTGAAAATATGGTTTGTTATCGATATGCATGTTCAGCGATTTGTCAAAATTTTCCCCACAAAAAACTCTTTTTTTCCCTATATTTGTAGAAAAAAAGAAAAAAAAAGATAGCTGTGAAGATATACAATGTTACTAAAAATATGAGTTCATATTTGTGCTTCACTGAAGTTTTGTAAGTGCCTTAGGGCTTCAAACTACCTATGACATGTACAATTATATTAGGTCAATAAATATTATCTGCGATAGTGCTTAGCAAACAGAAAAGTACTTTTTCAGTTGTCCCATGTAGGTTATGCGTATAAAAATGCTTTTTTTGCTTAAGGATTAAGGAAAGTAAATTCCAAATGGGGGATATTAAAATCACCCAACGGTTACTGTGAAAATCGTCATGTCTTCAGTAATACTTGTTAAAAAAAAATCAAAAAAAGACAATGATAAGCCACATCCAAAAAGCAAAAATGAATTTCTTGTTTGCAACCTTCCACCAACCCTTTCCCCTCATCAAAACAATGCATGCAACTGGAATACATGCAAGGGATACTTTCTTTATCTTGGAATGACTGCTATGTACTGTATCTTATAATATATTAGCAACCCCTGATAAACTGATAGCCGTAGTAAAACAAGACAAATTCTTCTTACAAAATATTAAGAGCAGGTATTCTGTACATTTTTAATATCTGAAAGTTATAAAGTAAAAGAAGAGGCAAAAACCTATCTGAACTATGTTCTTCTTAGAAATTGAAAACTTGTGGGATCCTGTTCGCGATCCCGTCCGTTTCAGTCCTTATGCTCTCATCCCGGGCTCGTCGAGGGAGGGAGGGAGGGATCAGTCCACGGGTCCATAAACATCAGGAGAAAGTCTGAGTCACCCATTGTCCATGTTACAGCAGGAGCTTGCCGTTACGATGAATCTTTAAGATTTTTCCAAGTCTCTGTTTGGCCGTTGCCATTCCTTTCTTTAGCCGCTTGGCTGTGGGCGAGACAAAGCAAAATGGTTAGCATATGCGACAACAACTTTGCAACTCTGTGATCACGGCAATACATTATTAAGCCACAGCTGTGTCAATAAATTGCAAAATTGCAACTCTCATATTGGCCAGTGCAGTATAAACAAACCTTAAACATGAATCGATACTCATCACCAAAATCACCTTTGGCGTCTGTCGAGTTCCCACGTTCGACTTTTGCTGGCGGGACAGATGAGGTGTTCTGAGATGACGATGATGATGAAGGCCGTCGCTGGCTGAGGAAGACTCCGGGGGCCATGGGTTGCGAGCTGCCGGCGGTCTTGCTCGTTCCAGTGCTGTACTCGTGGTCGCCCAGGTTGGTCTCAGAGTCAGGGGTGGGATCTGGAGAGCTGCTGTCCTGAGAGAGTTTGAGAGGCTCCTCTACAGCTATGGGCTTCTTTTTGGTACTCTTTTTCTTCTTCTTGATCTTCTGCTCCTCCTGTAGCAAGAACTAGTTAGTAGGGTCATTTAGCTTAATCAGCCTTACAGATGTTTCTATTAAAAAAATGGAAGCTATTAGGAAGGATTCAGAATTTCTTGGTATTCATCTCTTTTACTTTAATGACACTCGAACTGCATCAACTTCACAAGTGTGTGTAAAACCTGAAGATCATGTTCTCCAGCATGATTTGAAAATGTGCTTGTCTTGTGCTTTAAGACACAAAGGAGTTCACAGGGTCAATGCCACAAATTTGTGACCATAAACAGTGCAAGATGTTAAATAATTTCTTCATTTTACATCAAATTCCTAAACTAATCTTTCAAAATTATACAAACTATGTCCAGGATAAAATGTTCATGTGGTCTCAGGCATTTGGACTGTAAATGAATAGAAAGGTGCGATGCAATGATTTCAAATGCAACAACCACAAAATTGTAATTAAATGAATAGTTTTACACAGTATTTACTAGAGCTATATGATTGGGGGGGGAATGCCAATGCAATTTCTCTGGGAAAAACTGCGATTGCAGTTTTAATTGGATTAGGTTTGCTCTGCTTGTTTGTGAGGCTGCAGAATTAGGCCAAAATTCTGTGATTATCAATATTATAATAATTGTAATTATTTTATTCCTATTATTACTAACTAAAATTCTTAATACTATTGTAATATTTCACTGTAATAAAAATATACAATAATTGTATTTAACAGTACAACTGTAAAATTACAATACTAATACTAGCCGTCTTTCTACATTTTCAAATTTGAATCCAATTCAGCTTTTTTTGGTGGAAAACCACAACTTCTCATTTACTGATAACAGTAAGTGTATAAATGCTTTTTATTACAACTATGAGAAGATGGTTGATATATATTCCCAAATACCAGTTATGAGCGAACCAAGCTCAGAGCAGATGCACAAATGGAGTTTGAACTTTGAACTGAGCCAAGACAATGAAAACATTCGAATATGAGCTGCATGCATGGAAATGAACACAGTTCAGTGATTCACCTTGAAACACACACCACATGTATTTATGTAATGAATTAAATCACACTAAGCCGTATTGCAATTTTAGTTTTATATACAGTAATTGTGCATCGCTAGAATTTACTTCATTTAAAAATAGGAAAGCAGAAATAGAAATAGAATAAAGCATTAACCTGATGAGACAATTTAGCCGCGGCAGCTGCCAATCCTGTCTCTATGGACGCTACACGTGCCCCCTCCCGAGCTGGTCTCTCCTGTCGTGGTACAGTGGGCCCAACTCGTGCTGCAACAGTATGAATATAATCCCATGTCATTCAGTTTACATTATAGTCAGATTCCCACCTGAAACTGTAAACTTTGCAGTACCTGTTGGACTATATGGAGTGTCATCTGTATTTTTCCTTTTTTTCGATCTCGATTTGAAAATGGGACTGTCCTCCTCAGACTCCAGAGATGGATAAACTGGAAAAAAACAAAACAAAACAAACAAAAACATAATTTTCATTTAATGCCATATCAGCATCTAAGGCTATACATTCGTGGCAATTAATACAGAGTAATACATTTAAAATAAACATGATAACAACCATACTTAAACAGTTTAACAATATTATCTTTATAAGCAAACAAAACAAACAAAAATAAATAAATGAAAATGCATGGTTCCAAAAAGCAAAAGTTAGCTAATTCTACAGATGCCACCATTTTCATTCCTTTTGGAACGCCATATGTATGGTTTAAAGTCGCTAGAGAAAGCAATGTAAATGTGCATTTCAAAGCTTTACATGAGAAAGCACCCTGTTTTGCACTCCATAAACTACAGTGCTAAGTATTTTCTCATTGGACAGGATGTTAGCGTGACACAGATGCACGGCAGCTGTTCCTTGCCCTGCCTCGGCCTGCATGCACCTAGCTTCTTTGAACTCAACTACTCAGGAACACGCAATTTCCAACAATTAAATTATCAAGTCAAAGAAAAAAAAAATGTTTACAGAAAGGAGGAATGCCTGTGTGTTTGATAAAACTCTCTCTTAGTGTGAGTCCGAACGGGAATGTGCGTGCTAGTAATGACTAATTAGGGTATCAGATCAAAAAGCATTTAAAACAACAGTTTAAAACTCATGCTAATGGATTATTAACAGGCTACTAATGGTCTTGCTGTTCTTGGAATGGGTTCACAAAAGCTATAAAAGAGACCACTCAGAAGGGGGGACTGAAAAGTTCTAGCTGAGAGTAAACACGCCTGTCACTTCGCCGTGAATGAGAACTCTTAAATCAAAATCAAACTCTAATCAGAACATTGATAGAGCAGATTTACATTGTTTGGCTTTGCTCTAAGGGCACCTGGGCAATTAATTCCAAGTCATCATAAAACATCCTTGACAAATTGTCTCAGAGGAACTAATTGGTCTTGATAATAGTGCAAACAAGCTATCCAAGATGAAGGTACGAGAGAATTACAATCTGTTTTCCAAATGGGTTCTTAAAGGCAAAATGAAAATGTCATCATTTACTTACCCTCATGTCATTCCAAACCTTTATTTCTTCTGAATGTTGGGGTCCAAGCAACATTACACAACTTAATTGTATGGACAACAAAAACTCTTTTTTTGAAATATCTTTTGGGTTCCTCAGAAGAAAGTAAGTCAACTTTGCATCAACTGTCGCAAGTAAAAGAATCCGTTTGAAGAACTTACCATAATCAGAATCCTTAAAGCAAGCTTCCAGGTGGTCCTGGTCATCATAAAACATGTCCAAACTATCCATGCTGCTGCTCTTTTGCGTCTTCTTGGGCAAGCGTTTGGCCGGTCGCTTGCTGTTACCTCCTGCTCCGGCCACGCTGCTCTGCTTCTTGTTGGCTGTGCTGCTGTGCGAGTTGTTCTTTGCTTGGCTATTGCTCCAGGACGTTTGCAGACAAGAGTCTGATGACTGCAGGTTAGCCATGGACAACATGCCCTGGATGGCCTCCTGTGTGCTGGGGGATGCAGGTGGCTGACTGTAAGTCCATCAATGAGAAATACACAACACACACGTACATTACTCCGAGTGTCAGTGGCAATGAGAAGCGATTCGAATTTTAGGTAGTGAGTCGGGTGATGGAAAGCAACGAGGTTGGAGACGCACAGTTAAAGGTGAAGTGTGTAATTTCTGCACCACTAGTGAGTCAGACAGATTTCCCAGACAAATTGTCCCAAACAGACACTGTCAAAATGCTTTTATTTACAATTAAAAATCTAAATCACGAAAATGAAGCAGTATATCCTGGCCAAATAATTCAACCACATGAAGTAAATGTGTGCTTCCACTGTAGTTACGGTTCACGTCTTCAATCGCTTAATAAATGCAAAATATATATATCTATTTTTTTTATGTGCATTATTAAATTTCTGTTTGCATCTTGATATAAATAAAAGAAAATTTAAATGAAAATTAGAAATGTTGCCTTGACAACTAACTAAAATAAAATTAAGTACCCAGCACATAAAATTACCAAAGTTTAAACTTAAATTAAAAGTGAATATATAAAAGCTAATTCAAAAAATTAATAAATACTATATTAATATATAACTAATACTAAAATAACACTGATGATATCCCAAAAATGTGGATGGAAACTCATTGTTTGCACTTTCAGGGAAAAACAAATAGTTTACATAAAAAAAAAATTGTATATAATACTGAAATATCTTTCATGTTATAGTATATTTTAATATTGAAAACATTACACACATCACCTTTAAACTGCCATAAAAATGTTTGATGTAATTTCCACTGCAGCTGACGTATGGCATTGTTGTCTGGACTTAAATCTAAAGCAACCGTTTCGCTGGTAATTATATTTAATGGGTGGGCCTGGCAAACTAACATGAAGATTCAACACAAGGTATGCCTGCATTGTCTATAATGTCTCTACTCCCATTTATACTGAACCATCATTCAACCAAAACCGAAAGCACAAGCCAGAACTTACTTGTTCTCTTACAATCACATCCGCTAAACCAATAAACCACCAATCTGCACATCTCACTCTTGCTCATCTAACTTACCTGTCACTAAACGTTCATTTCCTGCTAATCATCATATAAATCTCTTCATATACCGTCGATCTTTTCGTGTCACAAGAAGATTCTGCCATATGAACTGAGAAGACTATTGTGTCCACATCTGCTTTCGAGCTTGAGGTAACCAGCAGAAAATACAGATTTAGCCTGTGCAGATTACCACCTATTAAGTGATTAACCAGTGAAGTGGAACAATGAGTCAAAAGCTCGTTTAATGTGGTCGAAACTGACTGGAAGCATTTCCTCCCCACAATCCTGCAGTCATATGTCAGGTTTAAAAGCACAAAAAAATAATTTGAGAAATTAACATATTTTAGCCATGTTTTCGTTCTCATTTTGTGTTGAGCTGATTTGCAGCTTTCAGCGCAGTGGAAATAGACCATCAAAAATGTGCCCAAAACAGCAAACAGTAAAATGAAGAGGAATGGCCTGAAGCTTTTGCTGTATTTGACAAATTAATAGTGCAGAGGGATTAAACAAATAATGCCAGCACATGTAAACCGCTTATAAAGAACCGTGCAAACTATTACTTTCGCCATCGTTCGACAGATGTGCTCGATGTGTTTACAGTCAGTGTGAAGTTTAAGAACTAACAGTTAAGCTAGAAATATGACGCGTTTCAGTTCTTTAAGGGTCAGGAACATGCTTCATCATAAACTGTATGTTCCCTATGGCCCTCTGCCAAAGACAAAACATATCCAATATCCATACTCTGTCACATTAGCGTGTGTTATGTGCAAAACATACCACATGAATCATGAAAATACATCTACTAAGGACTGTCTAAACAACTAGCTGCTTAAGGAAGCCTTGTATAATTACACTAGTTTAGGGTCATGTACATCAGAAACTAGTCATTATTTTTCACACAAGACACATTCTTGTGTACAAAACAGCGTGGGACAGAATGCCATGTATTTTTAAACTCTTTTAACTTGAAACAAACAGTCGGATGCAGCGCAAGAGCCAGAGATGTGTGTCTACATGTGTATATGCATTTAAAACATTTTAAAAATATAAGCTTAAATGCGAAATTGACAGAGGTTCAAATCAATAAATATATGGGCTAAATATTACTTTATAGCACAAAACCTACTCAATCACTGAAGGCTATGGATTATGAAATGTAATACTGAAGGCAATGCTGTACTAGAGGGAAATTCTGATAGTCTCAGCATGCCAAAGTATACCAAGCTAAAATTCACAGAAGTGGCACTCTTTAAAGTTCTGCAGCTAAAAATACCAAAGCAAATCTAAAATAACAATAAAGAAGTAACCTATTAAGAGCTATTAAATAAAGCCTTTCACGCACGTATGGAAAACGGTCATGTGTGTACCTGTTGTTGCTGTAGTCAATGCCGCCCACTTGTTTGCTGGCCTGCAGGAGATCCAGAATCCCAGCTGAACTGCCTCCTTTATTCTTAGAGACCTTGGAGTTACGACCTTTGACCTCTGCCTTGGCCTCTGTGTCTATGTGGAGAGATTCCTCATCTGATGAATCTGGATTCTGAAATAACAAGAGTATAAACACACTCTATTTCACAGATGCTGGTGAATGTTGCGCTTTAGTAAAATACATTCTAATATACCCTGACCTAAGCACACATACTGCAAAAAGTAGACATGATTTTTCTTAGGTTTGTGGGTTTTTATTGGTATATCCTGTAACCTTCTGTAACCCCTCACACAGTTCGCCTGTGGGCCTCTGTCGTGATTAACTTTCTCACTCTCATTTGATTCAGTCCACAGCTATTTCCTTCATCAGTTTTGAGGTGATATTTGGCTCTGTCTTGCAACTTGCTCTCTTTGATTTGTGCCGTATGTTGGTTTAAGTCAGAACATAATGGGTGAATTATTACAAGCCGAGAACATCAGCGCTACGATGTTTTAAATGCATCCAGAAGGACTTAATCAGCTACTTCATGAAATAAAGATTGGAGATTTAGATTTTATCCTAATTTCTTCCTGTTTACTGTCAATCAGCCTTTTAATGTTATTACCACTGTCTGATTAAAGAGAAATATTATTGATGTTCTGTTAAATAACACTGGACCGACTATCTAAATAGAGTTTATGCTCACCTTCGTGTCCGACTGTTGTAGCTTTGGCTTTTTGGCTGGCTGAATAGGCTCTTTGATGTTTGATAAAACTGTAAATAACATCAGATGTTCAGCATTATTCTCACATAGCATGAGATGAAAGTTAAAAGACAAGTGTATCTCTTATGGGCAAGCCCACATGGAATCGGTGGTAGCAGATTTCCACGTAATCTGAATGGCTGTCACTCACAAATTTCTACATGTGCATCAGCCAGGGAGCAAAATTAACAGCAAAAACTGTCATTAAATGAAATGCACAGGACAGTAACTGCAACTTTGACTTGCAATTTACCATCTTAAGTGTTTTTTTTTACTATATGTGGTAACAAATGTGAAATAATTGCTGCGTCTGTATATCTACTAATGCAAGAAAAAGAAATAAAAAAGCAAAATTATTCACTATTAGGACAAAATATTACTTCTTAAAAACTACTACATTTTTAATACTTAATATATTATTAAAATAATGAAAAACAGGAGAATAAGAATTCTTTATGACCAGTAAAATTGTACTTAATTCACTCGTCATTGGCAGATTTAATTTTGGGCCCTTGCTCTGCCCCATTTGTGTTTGTTTATTAAACATTTTTGATTATACTTTCAGATACCAATAAGACTATAGTACTATCCACTCTGTTTAACACTCATTTCTGTAGATTTTCGCCTAAAATCAGTGTAAATAAATGCAACAGAAGCCTTCAGATTCCATCTGGGCCTGATTATAAAGTCTATAATCATTTTTGCTCTTAAATGATGTTTTATTTAATCAAAAAATCACCCTGGCCCAAATCGCATATCATGAAACCTTACAGGAAAAGTCTCTCTTGACTGCGTTCTTTTTCCTCCTGATTGGGAATTCATCAATCTTAAGCTCCCCCTCATCAGAGACATACTCATACTCGTCTCTCACAGGCTTGGGTTTTTCTTCCTTAATGTTCTGTATTGAGCCAAAAACACTCGAATTGGTCTGGGTCTTGAGCATCTTTGATCTGAGGAAGCCAGATGATGGAAAAGAACATTAGTTGGATTGTCAGAAGAGACAATCTGGTGCAAAAACACAGAATTGCTCAAAATGAGGGCTGTCAACTGAATTCAAATATTTCTAAATGATTAGTATAATGGAGTCATTTTTATTAAAATCATTAAATGTCGGAATTAACTTCAATGCAACTGCACTTACCCCAACAACTTCTTATTCGACAATGAAAATGCAAATTTATTGTCTTTATGGCTGAGTAGACTTTTGTCAAATTTGTGCTCTTCTTCCATTTTCAATAACGAATCGGGTTTGCTGTTCTGAAAGATGAGAAGAAACACCAAACGACAATCAGTGCTTTCAAGTTCTTCCCGTCTCACACATTTTACAGGTCTTCGCTGTGAGCCACGTCCACTGTGATCAGACGTCAAAGACTGAAGCCATTGCGGCTGATGACCCTGAAGACTATCTAGCAGAGACTCCTCTCCATCTGCAAATGTTTGGCAAGCGGCAAAGGAGCACTCGGATCAGGAGGCTTGGAGCAACTACAAACATTCCTGGGCTGTCTGGCACTGAATTTTCCTCCTTGAACGAAAGCCCTGTAATGCCTGCCGTTAACCAGAATTAAGCTTTTCCTACAAAAGCCATTCCATGTTATCCAGCAATAATGACACAACACACTCATTTTTAGAGCAGAAAGGAAGGCATATGTAAATACTTAGCTGGCATGTCGGGGATATGACATAGCATTATAGCATTAGGTAAACTCTGAGCCTGGGTAAAGGGTTCTGCTGATTTGATGAGCCGAGAACAGAGAGAGTGACTGAGCCGCAGAGTTATTTCTGCTGATTGCTTTGATCTGAAACGTGTAAATCACTTCTGGATGATCCCAAAGCCCTATGTGCTACTTTTCAACTTGTCGGGGTTTGATATTTGCATGGATTTTCAAAGCTTCGCTCTAGCACTGATCTATGTTGCAGTGGAGGAAATCATTACGCTTGTGTTACACCACGACCCAGAGTTATTCATTACAGTTGTTTCCTTGCATTGTAAACCTAACAAACCTACCTTATATTTCCATTTGGCCTCCGTCTTGTTCTTATTATGCTCTCGAATCATCTTAAACTTATCAACATCATTCGGTTTACTCGTCTCCCTCTCCATAATACTCATCCCAGTCTTTACCAGCTGTGTAATGTGAGAGACAAGAAAAGTTGGACATTGATGATGGATTAAAGTGCATACCGACGGTTCTAAATCAGGGATATATTTACCATATATTCACAAGGATTCTGCTAGTGCTGCATCATTATTTATTGTTCATGTTCAGTTTATTTCAATAAACTGATTCAAAACTTTAACTGGAAGTTAGACATTTCTAATGCTACAAAAGATTTATATTATTTCAAATAAATACTTGCTTTTGAACTATTGCCTATTCATCCTAAAAAATGTATCATAGTTTTCCAAATTGACAATAATAAGAAATGTTTCTAGAGCACCAAATTAGCATATTAGAGTGATTTCTGAAGGATCATTTGACTTTGAAGATTGGAGTAATGATAGGATCACAGAAATATAAATCTATAAAATATAATGTAAAATCGAAAACAGTTATATTAAATTGCAATTATATTTCACAATTTGACTTTCACTGTGATCAAATAATGCAAATGACGAGATTTTTACGGCATTTTACATTTGAAATATTTTGTTAAAATACACCCTTTCAAGTAATTTCAAATATATATATATATAAAACTGAAAGGCTGAAAAAACTTTACTTTTTTGGGCTGGTCCATCTTGTTCAGGATGTCCTTTGCATGGGATTCAAGAGCTGCCAGACTGGAGGGCTTTTTCTCAGGTAAAATACTATCTTTCACTTTCTTCGCTTTCTTTTTGCCACCTTCTTTTATTTTGGGTTCCTTCGGTGGTTTGGGTGCCTTGGGCATTTTGGGTGGCTTTGTGGCTTTCTTCCTGGCTGGCTTATCTCTTGGAGGGGTGGAGATGAGAGCAGGGGACATGGGCTCTTCTGGTTCTGATGGAGCAGACGGGGGTTCCTCTGCCGGGGGCTTCGAGTTGCTAGGTTCATTCTTTATGGCTTTTGTTGCGTTCTGAGTCAGAGACATAGCGAAGAAGTTGTAAACCGTTACTGATTCTGACAATAGCTGACTGAACACGTGCAAAAACATTCTATATAATAAAATTCAAGATCATATGTGACCCTGGACCACAAAACCAGTCTTAAGTCGCTGGGGTATATTTGTAGCAATAGCCAAAAATACATTGTATGGGTCAAAATTATCTATTTTTTATGCCAAAAATCATTAGGATTTTAAGTAAAGATCATGTTCCATGAAGATATTTTGTAAATTTCTTACCGTAAATATATAAAAACTTCAGCTATTCAACTATTCAACTATTACTTTTTGATTAGTAATATGCATTGCTAAGAACTTCATTTGGACAGCTTTAAAGGTGATTTTCTCAATATTTTGATTTTTTTTTTTGCACCCTCAGATTCCAGATTTTCAAATAGTTGTATCTCGGCCAAATATTGTCTGATCCTAACAAACCATACATCAATGGAAAGCTTTCAGATGATGTATAAATCTCAATTTCGAAAAATTGACACTTGACTGGTTTTGTGGTCCAGGGTCACATATCTGAATAAATGAGAGTAAAGACAAGTCTCCAACGACTTTGCAACGTCTCACCTCTGAAATCCGAATCTCTTTGGCAAGGTCTTTAATGAGCTGTGCTGGCTTCATGTTTTCTGGAAGCTCATCCTCATGTTCTAAAAGAGCCTTTGGAAAAAGACAAAAGCAAGAGTCACGGTCAAGTTACATTATTTAAATCAGCAAAACTAGTACAGAATATTGTAAATAATACAATTTGTTGCAAGATGTACCTGTTTTTTAGTCCACGATCTGAAAGCTCCGTTGACAATTTTGGCACCGTGTACCAAGTAAGGAGGTGGCTGTTTGTTTGCCTTATGTAAACCTACAAAATGATCAGGAAATTTAGCATCAGAGTCCATTATTCCCATCTGGATCCAAACACTCCATATAAGTAACATAGAAAGGGCTGTTTTCTAAATAGGCAAATTGGTGAAAGGTCCAACTTTCCTTAAATCATTAGCAGCAATGCATAAGGCCGTGGTCGCCCTGTCAGAAACGCTCAGAGCATGAAACTCACTGAAAGAAGTGGGGAAACATTACACCAGAAATAAAAATGGACTACATTTTCAACCAAACCCATTACTGTTCAATAACAAAGGCCATTCATATATCAAACTGATTACTTCAATCCAGAGCGGCCCAAAAACAGTCATTCGCCTTTTTGGAGCACCGGCTTCAACATTGATTACATTGGACTGGATACACAGCCACTACAGGAAATATATTCCACACTGCATTTAAATTAATAACATGAACAAAGTGAAAGCTGAAACAGTGAAATGAGAAGGGAAGCAATAGAGCTGGCGGAAGCCCAGTCGGCCTGCTGGGCCAGGGGCCAAGGACTTTTGTAGTCCTTTTGTAGTCTAGTAGTTAGCTTTTTTTCCCTCTACCTGAAGTCACACATAAGAGTTGAACCCTTGAAAAGATGACCTTGAAAGCCAATTCCCCCCCTTCCGAACATCAGATAGCTTGGAGACCAACTGCGGTCCTTTTTGCAATGTGCGCTCTACAGCAATCTGGCAAAATTAAGTAACGTGACGGGGTAAAATGGTGGAAATATAAACACACAGTCCAAGGCCAGATGAGGGGAGTTTAAACAGCAGGTTGTAATGGAGCAAGTGATTCTGCCTTTTGAAGCTAATCATCTGTGAACTCCACGATGCACCGATCTAATGACTGCAATAATATGCCGCTATCCAGACCCTCCTCATCTGCTGAACAGACCCCTTCCAGGATCACGCACGAAGCGAGGGAGAAGGAAGCCATTTGAGTCTACCTTATGACATTAGGTCTTTTTATTTCCAGTCACCAAGTTCACTATTATGGATAAATCTTGTGCTGTGCAGGGTGGAAAGGTAATTTTTGAAAGCAAAACCTTTGAAGCCACTTCAGGGGGAGGCACACATGGGAGCTTTGCTGTGAATGATTTAAGTTTGCAATAACGTAAATGGTTGCTGTGAAGTTATTTACTTGTGAGTTTGGTGAAACAACAAAACCAAATAAAAAAAGATATCTTTTCTATATTTATTTTTAGTACCTTATATTAATTGCTCACCTTTAAACCTCTCCAGGTAGTATTTCCCCACATACCAACATGCTGTTTCGAAGTTTGGAAATGGAGTGAGGCTGGCAACTTTGAGTCTTTTTTCCACCTCATATGCCCTGAGTGGAGAAGCAAATAGAGAATTACTGAAAAGTGTGCCTTGAGAGGAAATCGTGGTCTCACACATGTGAAAAAGGCACTTCAGAAGGCAAAAGCATATGCTCTTGACTTCCCCTCTTTTTTTTCCTTGCTACAGAGGCTTGGAAGTGCCAAGAACAGAACAGGGAAGGTTTGATGCTTGAGCGCTTCAATTGCATCACCCTCCACCAGGTGACATTGCATGGCAAACTGCATGGAATAACTTTAAAATGGCAAACATTAGGCCTTAATAATTCCACATCATAATCCACAGTTCGCATCCACCCCACTGTACTTACAGTTCTATATATGTATGCATAGTTTAAACAATAACCTTTAGTACACTACAGTTCCAAACCCTAGAGAGATACTGCTAATCTAACAATGCATCAAATGCAACATTTCTCTCGCTTTGATGCATTATTTTGAGCAGATCACTGACCTCATTTGCATCTCCACACTCAGACTGTGGACAAAATGCCCAGAGAAGGCTAAGCAGTCTACAGGAGTCAGTATTGCATTAATCCAACCTGCCATTAAATAAAAACAAGGCAATGTTATTATCTAAGAACTTCATGAAGTCATTTAAAAGTAAAAATGATTCAAAATAATCTCACCTGATGGAATGAAAAGAGTTTGCCCTTGTTTCAGTGTGCATTTATAACACTTGTCCACTTGGTCAGCGAAAAACATCTCGCTGTGGTTGGAGGAGGACCTCCAGCGCTCGTATAGAGAAAGGTTGGCAGAAGTGGGCTTGATCAGAAAGAAGATTTTCTCTCCCTTTACAACACACAGATGAAATACAAAGTTCAACATCCACTATGCAACAGTATTCAATGGCTGAATGCAGTGCTTGGTCAATCAAAATCAAGTATTCAAGAGAACAATGTAATAAAGTCAATCTTATGTAGTAAATTTAATTATTGACTGCAATATAAATCGGCTACTCAACAAATTAAGAATTTTGTTTTACTTTACACCATATTAATAACTGATGAATTCATTAATCAATAAATTACATACTTTAAAATCATTTAAAAATACACTTCCTTAAGTAAAATCATTTCAATAATAACACAAATTTTAAATACTTTTCGTTTTAGCAATAAAGTGCATTGAGATATAACATGCAGGAGTCACCTTAAGTACATGATACCACACAGAGGCACCTCCACACTCGATGTGGAAGTCTGTGTAGCTGTCTTTCACACATATGAGACAGTATTTGGACACTTTGGGCTTCCCCAACAATGCATCGTCAGGCCAGTAATTTTCCACCCAGGATACCTTCCGAACTATTTGCGGACTCTCAACAATATTGGCCATTCTAGAGACATAAAATGAAGAATAGTAAATATTCCTTTTACCAAATGAAATTAATGACACACATTAATATACCGACATCCAGAGTGTGTATTGTACTTAATAATGCTGTTCTGTTGTTACATGATTCTGCTGTAAAATGTGAACATTTAAATTTTTTCATTATTACTTAGAAAAAAAACTGAAGCAATGTTTAACTGAGAAAGAAAAAAAAAAGGCTAAATGCCTTTTAATTTGCTAATATTTATGTTAATAATGACCTTTGAATTAAATAAAGGAGTGTGCGTTAATGTATTTGCTGTATCAAAATTGCTACCAAAAATGTGAAATTTCACTGGCATTTGTATAGACTTCTGTAATTTTGCTATCTTCACAACCCTATCCAACTTTGTATAAGACTGCTTACCTTGTGTCTGAAAACTCTAGGTTGATCACATTTAATACTTTCTTTCTGTTTGTGCTGTAGTAATAATCAACAAATTCTTTTAACTTCATCTTGCTCAGTGTCTGTTTGGTTACATCGACAACATCCACAAGAACATCAGGTCCTTTGAACGAGAAAAGATAAGACAACATAAACATATTGGACATACAGATATACTTCCATACTGATCATCAAAAAAGAGGACCATTGATAAAACCCTTACCAACATAGTTTTCCACATCACTGACGTAGAACGTGGGTGCGGGCATAGCCATCCCCAGCCCATCTTTCTTCTGGATGAGAATTGGCTCATTGAATCCATTCTCCTCAAGGTAGTCCAACGTCATCTGACTTCCAGACAGCTTGACCACCACATCTTCTGAACTGCAGTGGAAAACAAACCGTCAGCATGTTACCTACAGTCACCTACACAATTTCTCCAAGACATCATACTGGAATCTTCATCAGTTCGCATGTCTGGTGGAAAAGTTCAGAGCCTGAGCAAAGCTGATCATGGAGCGCCATCTACTGGACACTAAAAGGAACTGAAGGACTTGGACATTATTATCAGGAGCACTGGCCCTTTAAATTCTTCACACTGGGCTAGGATGATCTTCACAAAGCTGCCTGAACACAGGTGTACTATACCTGGGGAATGTCCTGCTGCGCAGCTCTTTTATGAACACCTGACTTCCATTTTGAACCGGTCTGACGTCTCCACTTTGCCCCGTGTCATGCTTATTCCAGCTCTTTTTCTTTTTCACTGTTAAAATTGTAAACAGATGAAACCAACCATGAACATAATATACTGTCTTAATACTGTTAATTACTGTCACAATATAAAGTATTTTTCATTGAAAACAATTACCTAATAAGACAAAAACAAAACAAAAAAACGTTTGCAGGCTGCAGAAACAAAGTCTTAAATGTATGAGTGTCTATAGAAGATAGAAAATTTTAAACATCAACATAGTGGTTTGGTTTGTAACCAAAACGGTGTCATTTTAAAGTGAACTGTGACCCTGGACCACAAAACCAGTCTTAAGTGTCAATTTTTTTAAATAAATAAGCTTTCCATTGATGTATGGTTTGTTAGGATCGGACAATATTTGGCTGAGATACAACTAATTGAAAATCTGGAATCTGAGGGTGCAAAAAAATCTTAATATAGAGAAAATCGCCTTTAAAGTTGTCCAAATGAAGTTCTTCTATATTTACGGTATGAAATTTACAAAATATCTTCATGGAACATGATCTTTACTTAATATCGTAATGATTTTTGGCATAAAATAAAAATGGATAATTTTGACCCATACAATGTATTTTTGGCTATAGTTACAAATATACCTCAGCGACTTAAGACTGGTTTTGTGGTCCAGGGTCACAGTTATTTTCATAAATCTAAATTCAGTTGGTGGTCTTAAATGGGATAATTCTACTTTAGTTGTAAATCAATATTATCACTTTTCTAAAGCTTGTTTTCATTTATTAAAGTTTTTCAACTTTTGTTTTTACAGAAGTATAATACTGAAAATGATGATTAATTAAAATATAAATTAAATTACATCCAAACAAAAAAAGAAAAATATACAACAAAACAGTAACATTACAGAATGTTATTATAACTGTTTTATATTTTAATATATTTTAAAAAGTAATTTATTCCTGTAATAGCAAAGCTGAATTTTAGCATCATTACTCCAGTCTTCAGTGTCACATGATCCTTCAGAAATCATTCTAATATGCTGATTTGCTGATCAAGGAACGTGTTATTATCAATGTTGAAAACATTTGTGCTGCTTAATATTATTTATTCACGGTAGGGTGTGTATGTGTATATATATATACAGTGGTGGCCAAAATACTAGTGTTCTAATAATTTTCACCAGCTAAAAAATGGTTTTAAGTTAGTTATTTCTATCTTTTGCTGTAGCGTGTCAGTAGGAAATATCGGTTTACATTTCCAAACATCAATTTTGCCATTAATTGCCATATACTGTGCCTACATAAGTTTGTTTTGTTTCTTCATGTCATTCCAGACACACTGGATGATGATGAGATCAGATCTCTGTGTGGAGCACTTGTTGTTGTCAATTCTCACTGGATTATTACAATTAATGGCAAAATAAATGTTTGGAAATATATATATATATATACATATATATACACACAAGGGAATAGCAACACTTGAAACACTGAATTAACAATTGTTTCAAGAAACAATGAATTAACTTGAGCTGAATAGCAACGTTTGCCTTCTATAGAGCTGCTTATAGCTGAACTGAACATTTTATAATTGATGAATCAACACTAAGCTGAATAATAACCCCATTGTTGTTTAAAATTTAACTTAAAATTTTAATTGGTATTGCATAAATCGCTATATAAATAAAGATGACTTGGCTTGAGTAAACACCTAATTCATTCTCAGTATAAATGAAAGATACTTACAGGTGGATTTGCCGTGGGTCTTTTCACAGTTAGGACAGTGATAGATGTCAATATCTGGTGCTTCATCTTCATCCACTCCCACACAGCTGTAACATAACAAACAGCATATCAGCACTGACTTACGGCAAATAAAATCTGGTTAATCGTGGTTCTTTAAAACACATCTCCTATATGTTGTGCCTACGTAAGTACTCAAAGATCTGGTTCTAATAGAATCATACTCCACTGAGAGACAGCCATTGAAAATCAGCCGTGAATTCTGATGAAATATTCCGGATGGGAATGTTAACAGATGGCTTCCTCTAAACATTATAGACATTCTCGTGTGAACAAGTCTCTCTCACATCTACCCACTGCTATTTTCCTGGCCATGGCTGCCCCTTAGAGAGGCCCTAGTGATCTGCTTTGTTTGGCAGGCTCAGGCCACATGTCCTGAGGTTTTGGAGGTCCAAGGCCCCAGGGAACCGTCCTGGTCCATAATCCAGTCCTGCACCGTGGAGATGGTGCGTTTCCGATGAAGCAGTGTTCAGTATATGCCAAATATTGCGTTTAGTCTGATGGCCAACAAGCTCAACCTTCTTCCAGCTGGCTTCAGAGTCTACCACATGCCTTCTGGCAAAACTAAAACTAAATCATGTGACATTTTTAACAGTGGCTCTCTCTCTTCACCACTATCCCATTAAGCTGTTGAAGCACCCAAGCAACAGTTGTTGTATCACAGACTCTTCAGAGTTGTCAGTGGTCACTTAGTGGCCCTTGACTTCACACAAGTGATCTTCATTTAACTATGTCATATAAAAGGGACAGTCCACCCAACAATGAAAATTCTGTTATCATTTACTCACCGTCATGTTGTTCCAAACCTAAATGGCTTTCTTTCGTCTATGTAACACAATAGAAGATATTGTGAAGACCTAAAAAGTTTTGGTTCCCACTTAACTCCATTGTATTATCAAAAAATGCAACAGAAATCAATAGGAACCAAAACAAACCAACATTCTCTAAAATATCTTAATTTGTGTTCCACAGAAAAAAGAAAGTCATAAAGGTTTGGAACAGCATGAGGGTGAGCAAGTGATGAGAGAAACAACAATTTTTATTTTCTCTAGTTTTCATATTTTTAATTACTTCACATCTGTTTTACATTGACATTACAAGTCTGATCAGTAGCAAAAATAAAACAAAAACATATTAAATCCACTGTGATTCAATGGTGTAAACGAAGCAAACATGAAAAACCTCCAAGAAGCGCAAAACTTTTTATAGGCACTGTATGCGTTTTTGTCACCCCATCTGCAGTGCAAATGTTCTTCCTATAATAATATAAACGATAACACATTCCTGCCATTAGGAGGAGCTGTTCATGGGTCATGAGCAAATACTGAATTGGGAGTGTCCATTATGGCTCTCCTCCAGTGTGGTATAATTACTACGTGCAGTCGTATGAATATCACACATGCTGTCCACTCAGATGGTGGGTGGTGTCAGCACCCTTGAATCATAGCAAAAGTGAAAGGAGCCAAGTCTCACTGAGTCTCAGTACAACAAAGAGTGCATGTGGGTGTGAAGGGTCAAACCGCCCACTCGTGCATCAGGATTAGCAGTGAAATACACTCTTCGATGTTCTTCGTCTTTCCTCAGCTAATCCTTATCATGAGCATCTGCACACTGCCATTAAGAGGCCAATCCCTTTTCGAATTAAAGAAGCAGTTTAGCCAAAATTTTATATTGTACAGTTATCTATTCACCATTATGTAATTCCAAACCCTTAAAAAATCTAATTTTGTGTTCCACATTAAAAAATTCCTTTAATGTACATATGTAACATGTTTTTTTTATAGTAGTCTCAATGATTGTATAAAAATATGATACTATAAATGATTAAATTAAATGTGAAATTATTAAATAATTTAAAATTAAATTAAAACCTAATATTTTGAAATATGATTACAATTAAAAAAACATTTTCTATTTTAATAGTTTAAAATGGCATACTCCTGTCCCATTTTTACTGGTACAGAACACCAAAAGTAGAATTTTCTAAATCCAAAAAGCACTAAAAACATTATAAAATAATATTTATATGCTATATTATGTGAAGTACACTGTGAAGGTTTTAACAACAGAAAGGTGAGTAAATAATGAGAGAATATAAATTTTTGTGTGAATGGTTCCTTTAAGACTAAACAGACACAGCTTTTTCTCTGTGAAATTACATTCAATACAACGTGTCTCATTGTGCTGACACAGTAGTCCTTAAATCGTCAAACAACCGTCTGCAATGGATCCGCAGCAGAGCGCATGATGATGATGTTTATTTACAGGGCCATTCTGTATGTTAAGTGTCAACAGTAGGAGAAAGTCTCAAAACCGCTTTCCGGAAATAGTCACATCTAAGAAAGCATCTTCTCAAAAGCAGCAACAACACCTTAAGTACCTCAATACAGTTGTTGTACTCTATTTCGTGCCTGTATGACAAGAGTCACTAGAGTCACATCGGCCACATCAAGACAATTCAGAGGAAAAAAAAATAACTGGAAGGCAATTCAATGCAATGAATCTCACTCTGAGACAATGTAATTACACACTGTCATGACAGATTCAGACAAAAAAAAAAAAGCCAAGTACAAAGAAAAGCTGCTCTGTCACAGACTAGCTATTATCGTTAATGGGACAAATCTCATTTAGGAACTGATGCGCCACTTGTAGCTGGCATCCTGCCCTGTGAAAGAAGGGAATGATGTCATTCATTACCACCCGAGGAGTCGCGAGCACACACCCACAACCACAAACAGCGGCATGTGGTCAGGTGTGTTTCAGACAGCAGTGTTAAAAAGCGTCTTCATTTCTGTTCGCCAGCCAGTAGGCTTGCAAAAATCATTATATCAACACGTCTACTCTCAATGGAAACGTATGCTGATCATAGAGGAACATTTTGGAACTGATTAAACATTTATGAAACATATAAATACTAGAACTGTCATATGATTAATTCAGGCAACAACAGCAAGATGTAATATTGTGGAAGTGGAACTTCTTATTAATATCTTTGGTGATGATGCTCATCTGTTCAGTTTAAAAAAAGTTGCTTCTAAAAGTAAAAAATGATAAAGTAGTCTTGTAGTTAAGCTTTAGATACCATGACTGCAAAGGGGTGAAAGTGAGGTAAAAAAGTGAGGTTACCGTGTTCACATGCCGTGGGTTCCCACACTTTTTGACCTATACATTTTCTTTTAGCTTTCCAGTAATTTGTGGTAAGTATTTTTTACAAACCATTTGGACTCACTGATTTGAAGATTCCTGAAAAGAAGATATAATTATGGCTTGTAAACATGTTTACTCTTCATAATTTAAACCCAAGCATTGAAATATAGCCATACACCCATTTAGCCAATGAAATATGAAGTAGAGCAAACTAGAAAAAAATGTATCTTCACTGTATGAATTCCTTTTTTTCAGGCCTGGAAAACACAACTTTAACAAGTTCCAGATTTTCTATAATTCTGGGAATCCTGATCCTAAGTTACTTCCAGAGGTCCTTCCTACAAATGGCCAGCTGGACGTCACTTTAAAATGTAAGAACTGACAATTCAAAAATATTAGCCAGGCTAAAAAAAGAGAGAGAGAGAGAAAAAAAAATATAAAAATAGAAGCGCTTATCAGTTGAATTCTGTGCAATGGCTTTACAAGAAGTCAAATGTGTTTAATGAAGCTGAGTGTATTACACTCCTATAATCATCAAATTAACCAAAATATTTAATAAACAAACACGCAAAGAGCAGGGGAAGTGTATGATCTGAGCTTTCTGTGCATTTCTGCGGGCGCTGATTCTGTATGTCTATCCAGAAGTGATAAACAGTGCGCATATAATATCTATGATATATCTATGAATGCGGCAATTGAAACTTTTCACGGTTCAGTGAAGATGTATGGAACCTAAAGCTAATTCTTATAAACATCACTACATTTTCCACAGAAAAACTATTATAAAGCATATTAAGCATACCTAAATGCTATAGATAACATTATTTATTTTGAAGTTGTGTGATTATTTTAAAACTATAGCAAGCATAAAAAGAAGAACCAAACTAACGGTATTGAAAGATTTTGTACTAAATGATAAGATACTGCACAAAAATTAATGCTTAGTAAAAAATAACTACTATCATGAACATTTGACTGCACTATTGCAATGTCAAAGTAACAGCAGCTACAAAGCAACAGCATGCATAACCTACTAAAAAGACTCAAAATATTTTTCTGATAAGACTGCTGTCATAAACAGCTTAATAACGAATTTTCTGTGTTAATAGGCCTACACACTTTTCAGCCATACTTAGGCATAACTGGTTTCTCTCCTCATCTGAGCCATACCCTCTTAATAGAGGTCACAGAGGTTTAAAATCACTGAGGGCGGTAAAGCTTGGTCACTCCAACAGAAACAAACACCATCAGTGTCAATTCAAACAATTTTTACACATTTGAATATGCAGTTAACCGCATATTCGGTCTGACAACGACACTGAATGTGCGTGTTAAACAGTCACTCTATTGAGATCGTTAAACGATGATAAGCGTCATGTAGTTCGATTCTTGACTGGAACGTTTGAAGAGTAACAATCACTCGGCTCATTAAAGGGTTAAGATTAAACGCGCGTAAATGTATCAGTCAGTGAACTGGAACGCTTGTTCTTTGTTTACATTGAAGAAACAGAATTTGAAACCTTTTCTCGCGCAAGTTTCGCTCTCGCTCAGCAAGCAAAACAATCAACGGGGGAAATTTAAGATGAATTCGGAAAATAACAGACTACAGATCGACTCCCATTATTAAAGTCGTTTGCTCCGATACATGCTGCTGTCAGTGATGCTTCACAGCACCTACACGGCAAATTAATCTGAACTTACTGGTTTTGATTATGATGAATAGAGTGTATGATAATGGTCGGGTGTCATACGTGTTAAAAATGTGCAGAGCAGCTCTGAATCTGCAATGTCTGGCTCATATGCAGTCTATTATTCTTCCAGCAGACACCAGAAAGGACAAGGACGGGTTTTATACAGTTCAAAGCCCCCTAAAGCACTGATGTAGGAGCAAATCTGGACGAATAGGGCGCATAAAGGAAGGTAAAATGTGTAAAAGAAAAGCCATTCGTGTTCGCAGACACCCACGGCTCACTACTACGACAACGTCCAGTCTAAGACGCAACCAAAGCGTGCGATGCACGCAGATCGAGCCCACATCGTGGAAAATACATAGAAATGGCTTTACGATTAAGCTAATCTTTTTGTACCGTTCACAAAAATGTGTCAACCGAGCCAGCTAAATATAACTCCGCCTTCTTCTTCAAGCGGCCCTCGCTCTTCAGAGCAATACAAAATGTGCGCACGCGAGCAAAACGCTTCCATCCAAATCCACACTTAAATAGTTGAACGAAATATTGCGGTTACCTGCCGTGAAACCAGTCTTTGCAGGCGTCGCATTCGATCATAAACTGGGTTACGTCGTAAGGTAATCTGCAGATGCAATAGACGGGTACAGTCGCCATGTTAGATCAATTCACAACAACAGCCGGAGAGATGGATGGGGGCAGCAGGAACCTCCCGTAACACAAACTACAGCGATATGAAGAGCCGCGGAGCTGCTCCTACGTCCATTCGAACGTTCCCCCGATCCGACGTTACAATGTTACGATGTTAAAATGTTTCCCGCGCTGCATTGACGTGTGCATGCCCCCTGGTGACTATACGAGCGCCGAGACTTTCATAAAGCCCAAGAAAATGCATCCTTTCATTGTAATATTGTTACGTCAGTCTACAAGACGGGAAAAAACGCCTCGGTCATGCTGGTCCAGATGAATGGAGCTCATTAAACGCTGCGGCTGCTTCTCAGGGTTTCCCGGGACGATAGAAAGACGAAAATCCACCGCCAGGGATCTCCAGCCAACCGTCGAACCAGCTGCAGCAGAGTCTATGACACGTTAATAAGGTCTCACGCAGTTATGGCACAGAAGTGAAAGGAATATAAGAACTGAGCGTTAGTTCTGTAATTTTGACAAGCTCCTCATTTTAAATTGCAGCTAGATATTATTAGCCTATTAATGACTAGTTATTAAGCATGCATTAAGTTTTAAAATTTAATGCATGCACACACACACACATCCATATATATATATATATATATATCTCGCTCTCTCTAATATATGTGTTACAATCAACTCGAATGAACTTGAAAATGAATCAATGTCCACTAGGCTATAGGGCCGACAAGGGTGAAGAATGGAATCATTCATTTTACTTTGGAATAAAGTGAGATTTGGCACAATTGAATCAAAAGTTATAACCATTTTGGTTGAAATGATGCAAAATGATACATCAGTTATGTTATAAAAATAAATAGTAATAATGATGATATATATATATATATATATATATATATATATATATATATATATATATATATATATACATATATACACAGTCATGGCCAAATATATCGGCACCCTTGGTAAATATGATCAAAGAAGGCTGAGAAAATTAATCTGCATTGTTAATCCTTTTGTTCTTTTATTTATTTAAAAAAAAAAACACAAAAATCTAAACTTTCATTGGATAAGAATTTAAAATGGGGGGAAATATCATTATGAAATAAATGTTTTTCTCAAATATGCGTTGGACACAATTATCGGTACCCCTAGAAATTCTGATGAGTAAAATATCTCTGAAGTATATTCCCATTCATATTCACAATTTTGAGCACTCTAGGGTGATTATGAACATGAAATTATCCAGCCATGGCTTCCTGTTTCACAGAAATATAAATAGGAGGGAAAACAAAGCCCAAATTCCCTTAATCATCCATCACAATGAGAAAAACCAAAGAATATATTTCTGATGTGCAGCAAAAGATAATTGAGCTTCACAAATTAGTGAAGTGGCTTTAAGAAAAGAGCTAGAGCAGTGAAAATTCCCATTTCCACCATCAGGGCAATAATTAAGAATTTCCAATCAACATAAAATGTTACGAAACTGCCCGGAAGAGGACATGTGTCTATATCGTCCTAATGCACAGTGAGAAGGAGAGTTTGAGTGGCTAAAGACTCTCCAAGGACCACAGCTGGAGAATTGCAGAAAATAGTTGAGTCTCGGGGTCAGAAAACCTTTTTCCTCACTCATCCAAAAACAAACTCCAGCATATTCCTTTATCAGACATGACTGGAATTTCAAATGGGACTGGCTTCTATGGTCAGATGAAACTAAAAAAGGAGCTTTTTTAGCAGCAAACACTCAAGATGGGTTTGGTGAACACAGGGATAAAAATTACCCCATGTGTACAATGAAATATACTGCTGTATTTTTGATGTTGTGGGCCTATATTTCTGCTGGAGGTCCTGGACATCTTGTTTAGACACATGGCATCATGGATTCTATCAAATACCAACAGATAAAAAAAAAAATCAGTAAGTGACTGACTCTGTTAGAAATCTTATAATGGGCCATGTTTGGATCTTCCAACCGTACAATAATCCAAACACAAACCTCAAAAACGGGTCACTGAGCACAAAACCAAGCTTCTGCTATGGCCATTCCAGTCCTCTAGCCTGAACCCTATAGAAAATGAGTGGGGTGAACTAAAGAGAAGAAGCACCAACATGGAGCTGGGAATCTAAAGGGTCTGGAGTGATTCTGGATGAAGGAATGGTCTCTGATCTCTTGTCAGGTGTTCTCTAACCTCATCAGGCATTATAGGAGAAAATTGAGCTGTTAAACTGGCAAATGGAGGTTTCAAAAAGTATTGAATAAAAGGGTGCCATTAATTGTGGCCAATGTGTATTAGAGAAAAACATTTATTTCATAATGATGTTTCCACCCCATTTTAAATTCTTATTATCCAAAGAAAGGTTAGATTTTTGTGAATTTTTAAAATAAAAGATCAAAAGGATTAACAATGCAGGATTAATTTTCACAGCCTTCTTTGATCATATTTACCAAGGGTGCCGATATTTTTGGCCATGACTGTATGTGTGTGTATATACACACAGTTGAAGTCAAAAGTTTACATAGGCCACACCTTGCAAAATCTGCAAAAAGTTAATTTTACCAAAATAAGAGGGCTCATACAAAATGCATGTTATTGTTTATTTAGTAGGCTACTGACCTGAATAAGATTTCACATAAAAGACGTCTACATATGGTCCACAAGAGAAAATAGCTGAATTTATAAAAATAACCCCGTTCAACAGTTTATATACACTTGATTTTTAGTACTGTGTACCAAGTACTTTTTTTGTTTAGTGATAGTTGTTCATGAGTCCTTCGCTTGTCCTGAACATTTAAACTGCCTGCTGTTATTCAGAAAAATCCTTAAGGTCCCACAAATTCTTTGGTTTACCAGCATTTGTGTGTATTTGAACCCTTTCCGACAATGACTATGATTTTGAGATCCGTCTTTTTACATTGAGGACAACTAAGGGACTCATATGAAGATACTTACATTTTTCCCAGTAGACAAAATAAGTTAAATTTACCATGATCTTCAAATTCAGAAGGTTTCCACCCCCCGGCTCTTAATGCATCATTTTTTTCTTCTGGAGCATCAGAGAGCGTTTGAAACAACTTTATTCTGCAAGGTGTATGTAATATTTTGACTTCAACTGCGTGCGTGTGAGTGTACGCATGCATGTATACATATAACCAGTGGACACGGAAAGTATTCAGACCCCCTTAAATTTTTCACTGTTATATTGCAGCCATTTGCTAAAATAATTTTTTTTTTTCCCCTCAATGTACACACAGCACCCCACATTGACAAGAAAACACAGAATTGTTGACATTTTTGCAGATTTATTAAAAAAGAAAAACTGAAATATCACATGGTCCTAAGTATTCAGATCCTTTGCTCAGTATTTAGTAGAAGCACCCTTTTGATCGAATACAGCCATGAGTCTTTTTGGGAAAGATGTAACAAGTTTTTCACACCTGGATTTGGGGATCCTCTGCCATCCCTCCTTAGGGTCATTGTCTTGTTGGAAGGTAAACCTTCAGCCCAGTCTGAGGTCCTGAGCACTCTGGAGAAGGTTTTCGTCCAGGATATCCCTGTGTTGGGCCGCATTCATCTTTCCCTCGATTGCAACCAGTCGTCCTGTCCCTGCAGCTGAAAAACACCCCCACAGCATGATGCTGCCACCACCATGCTTCACTGTTGGGACTGTATTGGACAGGTGATGAGCAGTGCCTGGTTTTCACCACACATACCGCTTAGAATTAAGGCCAAAAAGTTCTATCTTGGTCTCATCAGACCAGAGAATCTTATTTCTCACCATCTTGGATTCCTCCATGCGGGCTTTCATGTGTCTTGCACGGAGGAGAGGCTTCCATCGGGCCACTCTGCCATAAAGCCCTGACTGGTGGAGGGCTGCAGTGATGGTTGACTTTCTACAACTTTCTCCCATCTCCCGACTGCATCTCTGGAGCTCAGCCACAGTGATCTTTGGGTTCTTCTTTACCTCTCTCACCAAGGCTCTTCTCCCCCGATAGCTCAGTTTGGCCGGATGGCCAGCTCTAGGAAGGGTTCTGGTCGTCCCTAACGTCTTCCATTTAAGGAATATGGAGGCCACTGTGCTCTTAGGAACCTTAAGTGCAGCAGAAATTTTTTTTGTAACCTTGGCCAGATCTGTGCCTTGTCACAATTCTGTCTCTGAGCTCTTCAGGCAGTTCCTTTGACCTCATGATTCTCATTTGCTCTGACATGCACTGTGAGCTGTAAGGTCTTATATAGACAGGTGTGTGGCTTTCCTAATCAAGTCCAATCAGTATAATCAAACACAGCTGGACTCAAATGAAGGTGTAGAACCATCTCAAGGATGATCAGAAGAAATGGACAGCACCTGAGTTAAATATATGAGTGTCACAGCAAAGGGTCTGAATACTTGGGACCATGTGATATTTCAGTTTTTCTTTTTTAATAAATCTGCAGAAATGTCAACAATTCTGTGTTTTTCTGTCAATATGGGGTGCTGTGTGTACATTGAGGAAAAAAAAATGAACAAATGATTTTAGCAAATGGCTGCAATATAACAAAGAGTGAAAAAATTAAGGGGGTCTGAATACTTTCCGTACCCACTGTATATAGTTAGGTGAATATTGAAATGAAATTGGGTTAGCTGTGTTCACACTTCAGCTACAACTTGAAACGTAAGAGCAAATTAGACCTATTGGTGGTGCTAGATGGTCTGAGATAGAGATTTGCTGTAGTGATCAGACTTCCATCTCTCAGTGTGCTAAATGTCACAACTTTTTATGGTTCTCAGGACTGCCACAATGTCAAACTGATTAAAAGAGTAAGAAACCAAGTTAAAATAGGCATTTGGTTTGCAGAATACAAAATAGGCCAGTAATTATAATTTTTTTTTAATTATAAAAATATTTACTATGTTTTATATTTATACAGGGGTTTTCCAGGTTTTTGCAAAGGCAAGACTTGACCTTTTTTAAGTCTCTTTAAGACCAAGTAAAGACAATTTAACAATACATCAATATGATCTCTAAATGTAAATGTCTTGTATTAGCAACGCTTCATATTTTGAAAATACAACTTCCAACAAAATGTGATCACACTGCAAAAAAGTGATTTTCCTCCTCAGTATTTTAAAATAAGTATTTGAACACCCTGCTATTTTGCAAGTTCTCCCACTTAGAAATCATGGAGGGGTCTGAAATTGTCATCGTAGGTGCATGTCCACTGTGAGAGACATAATCTAAAAAAAAAAATCCAGAAATCACAATGTATGATTTTTTTACTATTTATTTGTATGATACAGCTGCAAATAAGTATTTGAACACCTGAGAAAATCAATGTTAATATTTGGTACAGTAGCCTTTGTTTGCAATTACAGAGGTCAAACGTTTCCTGTAGTTTTTCACCAGGTTTGCACACACTGCAGGAGGGATTTTGGCCCACTCCTCCACACAGATCTTCTCTAGATCAGTCAGGTTTCTGGCCTGTCGCTGAGAAACACGGAGTTTGAGCTCCTCCAAAGATTCTCTATTGGGTTTAGGTCTGGAGACTGGCTAGGCCACACCAGAACCTTGATATGCTTCTTACAGAGCCACTCCTTGGTTATCCTGGCTGTGTGCTTGGTCATTGTCATGTTGGAAGACCCAGCCTCAACCCATCTTCAATGCTCTAACTGAGGGAAGGAGGTTGTTCCCCAAAATCTCGCAATACATGGCCCCGGTCATCCTCTCCTTAATACAGTGCAGTCGCCCTGTCCCATGTGCAGAAAAACACCCCCAAAGCATGATGCTACCACCCCATGCTTCACAGTAGGGATGGTGTTCTTGGGATGGTACTCATCATTCTTCTTCCTCCAAACACGTTTAGTGGAATTATGACCAAAAGTTCTATTTTGGTCTCATCTGACCACATGACTTTCTCCCATGACTCCTCTGGATCATCCAAATGGTCATTGGCAAACTTAAGTCGGGCCTGGACATGTGCTGGTTTAAGCAGGGGAACCTTCCGTGCCATGCATGATTTCAAACCATGACGTCTTAGTGTATTACCAACAGTAACCTTGGAAGCGGTGGTCCCAGCTCTTTTCAGGTCATTGACCAGCTCCTCCCGTGTAGTTCTGGGCTGATTTCTCACCTTTCTTAGGATCATTGAGACCCCACGGTGAGATCTTGCATGGAGCCCCAGTCCGAGGGAGATTGACAGTCATGTTTAGCTTCTTCCATTTTCTAATGATTGCTCCAACAGTGGACCTTTTTCACCAAGCTGCTTGGCAATTTCCCGTAGCCCTTTCCAGCCTTGTGGAGGTGTACAATTTTGTCTCTAGTGTCTTTGGACAGCTCTTTGGTCTTGGCCATGTTAGTAGTTGGATTCTTACTGATTGTATGGGGTGGACAGGTGTCTTTATGCAGCTAACGACCTCAAACAGGTGCATCTAATTTAGGATAATAAATGGAGTGGAGGTGGACATTTTAAAGGCAGACTAACAGGTCTTTGAGGGTCAGAATTCTAGCTGATAGACAGGTGTTCAAATACTTATTTGCAGCTGTATCATACAAATAAATAGTTAAAAAATCATACATTGTGATTTCTGGATTTTTTTTTTTAGATTATGTCTCTCACAGTGGACATGCACCTACGATGACAATTTCAGACCCCTCCATGATTTCTAAGTGGGAGAACTTGCAAAATAGCAGGGTGTTCAAATACTTATTTTCCTCACTGTATGTCTAAAGATTTTTATATCAAAACACATTCACAAGTCTTGTTTTATGAGAAATTGATCAAAAAGTGAGTTTATGATTACAACAAGAACAAATAGCTGCCAGTGGGCTCAAATAAATCAACTTAATTCAAAGGGAAAACAAGTTTTCATACCCCATTGATGGATGTTTGTTCTTGTTTTAAGTATAAGTTAATAATTGTTTTTCAGTTTCTCCAAACCAAGACATCAGATGTTCAATTTGCATCTGAAGTAAATGTATCTTGATTTAAGGACGCTAATATATCTGTACAGGAAAAGAAAAAAAAAAAACAACAACACTGTTTTTCATGCAAAAAAGGAGTGCGCTGCACTGACTTTATGAATTTAGGCCTTAATTTATGGAAGGGCAAATTAAGACTCTTTAAGACCATTTTGAAACCTGCAGAAACCCTGTAATCGAACATTGCTGTTTTCATGGAGCTTTTACTAAAGATCATGACTTGACAGTTTATTCTCCAGCAGGGGGCCGAAAACATCCCCATGCTGTTGCAAAGCTGTAATACTGTGAAAGCATGAAAAAAAGGCACATGCAACCTGTAGTATAAATTGAGGAATGTTTGAGATGACAAGCCATCAATCTCTAAAAACACACACATACAAAACAAATTATTCTAAAAGAATAAAGACTTTTATTAAGCATTGTAAGTTGCATTCAATTTCCTTCAAATACATCACACCACAAACCATCAACAATCACTCAAACCCAACAGTAGTTCATTCTTTTACAACCCATAAGTTAGGAAGAAACTCCGATCAACTTACATCAAGGTAACCTACTTAGACTTGCGGCAGGGGACTGAGGGGAATACACCATATTTCTGATCACTAATGTGCAATGAAAAGCATCAGGATTAGATGGAGAAGTAATGATTCTCATTTAAAGTACGTTTATAAATTCTGAAAACACTAAAGTAAACATCAAAATGATTACAAGTGTACTTGCTTAGGCTAAATTCTCAAATGGGAGGGTCAAATGTTTTGCAAAACTTGTTCTGAGCTAAGAAAAGGGGGGAGAATTTAAAATCAAAGCCATTTTTTTTTTCGATTTTTTTTCAGAAATGGTTTGCTAGTAGTATGAATGCGGAAAACAGCAACAGAGAACAATAATGTATACAGTGATGAGTACACCAGGATTAACAATATTTAAAGTGGCTAGATAATGCTGGAGTAAATACAACAGAGGTCAATAAAATCACAGAAATAATAAACTTAAGGTTAGCGCAAATCAGTTACTGACTAACCGTTAACACCTTTTATAGGACTATTACTGATTATCAGCTTTTTAAAATTTTGCAGATGGGCACGGTATTTGTAATGAAGGAAGAAATAGGACAACATGCATTATAACTACACACCATTTTGTTTGTATTTTTTTTTTTTTCCTTTTAATCGTGAGCCATGCAGAAAGTTTAGCTGAGACAGTTGTACTAATGTGCTACATTTGATTCAACAAACCACTGATGCATGGCATTTTCTGACACGGAAAGAGACATTGGTGTTTTTCAAGAGCTCATTTGCAACTCGTGAGATTTGTCTAACCATTTCTTGACATTACCTATAATCGCTAATGTATGACATATTGAAATCATCAGAACTTAAGATGCAGCAGTAATACTAGTTACTCAATGTCAAAACAACCGCACATTTAAAACACAAGTAAACTCACAGTGATGACATGTGAGAAATGCGTTCTTGGTTTTGTCTTTTTCAAATCGTGAGTTTTACGTTTTCAAACGATAAAAAAGCATTTACTGTGACAATACAAACTCAATTACAATGGCAAATATATATATGGTACTTGAATCTCAACTTACTAAAACTAAAAGACTGGCAAATGAAAATCGGTATTTCGGTTTTTGCATTTCTTCGAGAAAGTAAAATATGTAATTTCATGTAACCAGTTTTGAAACACGTAATATCGTTGACGAGGGAGAACACCGTCTTTTATCATTGAACTGGTACGATTCTCTATATATGACTTGTATATCTGTGTTTTACCGAGAAGTATCCTCATCATTACTTTGTGGTTTTAACTCGCTGACATCGAAGAGGGATTTCAAAAATTTGTAAGTCCTCATTTATCGCTTTCGGAGAGGAAAAAATGTACACCAACTGTAGGTCTTCCATCCTTCCAGATATTCCTTAACACGTAACCTTCCATCAACCTTCACCCTCTCTATAAAAATAGGTTTACTCTTCTGTTTTTAAGACAGCGGCGCCCAGAGCTTCATCTCTGCAGCCCTCGCCATCTTCATTTAGTGCATTTAAATGAGGATTAGTATTGCACATTTTAGATTCGTTGCTAAAGGCACTTTCAGGTTGGTTTGTAGCCCTGCTTTCCCCTTCATCCCCATTGAGCTGGTCTGCCTCTTTACTCTCCACCAAGCCGTTCTCCGCTGCTGTGGACCCTTCTAAGGGCAGATGCGGTGTTTTGGTCACCAACTTCGGCTTCTTTCTGTCTTTTATCAATTCATTGGTTGAGGCATCATATGCAGGCTTGCTCTGTTAAAATTAATTTTGCAACATTTTTTACTGTCAGTATCCATCAATCCAATCAAAAATTATGCCATCACTGATTTTTGAAGAATAACCTCCCCACTGCATTTTTATAACGTAATCATACAATCCAGGACATGTGACCCCTGGAACTGATAAACTATGATTCAAAAGTTTGTGGTCAGTAAGATTTTTTTTAATGGTTTTAAAGTCTCTTATGCTCACCAAGGCTGCATTCACAAATACAGTAATACTATGAAACATTAGAATTTAAAATAACTCATTTTTATTTTTGTGATGGCATAAACTTTAATAATAAACTAAATTTTGAACATCGGCATATGTATTCATGTTATTTTAAAATGAAGGAAACAATAAGATTCACCTGGTATGTTCCCTGACTCTTGAACCCTCTAGTGTAGTATTTGGTTCCTCGACCAAAGGTCCTTATAACAGGAGTAGAAATCACACCTCTTGGACGACTGTTCAAAGAAAAGCAATCGAATTTAAATAAAAAAAATTAAATAAAAAAAAAGTGAGTGAGCAAGTCCATTTAGAATATAGTACAGCTAAGAGAAGCATTACTAAGAGTAAATATAAAAGTATTAAACATGATATTACAGGACAGACAATTACAAACATGTCAATTCAAGAATTTATCTATAAACAGACAGTAAAAATGATTGAAAATGTAATGCTTACCCTCTGGTTGCTCCACCAACTGACACCACCTGTATGGGAAACGAGGCTCTTCCTCTTCCACGACGACTACCAGCCCACTGACCCACCACTGTGCCTGCAATCTCAAGCTTACCACCCTGTGAGGGGATGGCTTGAAGCCCTACTTGAGAGGAATGAACAATATTAACTTAACTCAGAAGAAACTCCATTCTTAAAAGTCCAATCAAACAGGTTTAGCCGCTTCAGCTAATCACATTTAAGAGAGGAATGTATTTTGCGCCAGATCTTTGCAAAGAATCGATTGACCAAGTTCGCAAAACCACTCAGGTGATTGTTTCTCACTTTTACAACCTAGTAGTAAACATTGTATTAACATGTCATTTCTAAAAGAGCATTATTTATGTTTAAGCGTTTTCACAACTAAACTACGAAATAATCAATTATATTTTGCTTACATTTGCCAATTAGTCTAACAATTATTCTTACCAGGCATGCCCCTGCCTCTACCATGCAGTGGGGGCAGAGGAGGTGGAGGGTAGAAGGTGCTGTTGGGGGGGTAGAAAGGCATTGCGTGTGGAGGTGGAGGGGGGAATGCGATCGGCTGGGGTGGCCGAGAGAAGTTCAGACCCTCCAGGATACTCTGACGCATCTTCTCCACCTTGGCAACTAGTTCAGTCTGGGGTTCACAAGGAGATACATGTCAATTTTAGCTCAGTTAGATTACAAACTCAGATTTACAAGTACAATTTAAATTTCATTTTTATAAAGCTATCAACTAATTCAACACTGGGGATTAATGGTTAACAGTTGAGTAAATATTCCAGTATGTATCGTGCAAAGCAATAAATTTCAGTGAGCTACAGCACCTTAAACGAAAGACTGAAAGCTCAACAAGTAGCATTTCACCACCAAAAACATCTTTGTTAAACATTTAAAAGCAGAAAATGTATATTTGTTATTTTCTAAACTAATTTAATTTTAATAATTGTATATTTCTTTTGTTATTCTATGTTTGTAAATATAGAAAATGTGAGAGCACCTCTTGCCAAGGTCTTTTAATATATAATATGCCTAATAAAGCTGTATTTTATACAATTATATTTACAAAGTAGTATAAATGTATTTTATATAAAAGTTTAGGGTTGGTAAGATTTAATGTTTTTATAAAGAAGTCTCTTATGCTTACCATGGCTACTTTGATTATTTGATCAAAGAAACAGTAAAAAGGAAATATTGTGAAATATTATTACACTTTAAAATAACTTATCTATTTTAATATATTTTAAAATGTTTTTTTTTCCCCCTGTGATACAAAGCTGAATTTTCAGCAGTCATTACTCCAGTCTTCAGTGTAACATGATCCTTCAGATTGTAATACGCTGATTTGGTGCTCAAGAAACATCTCTAATTATTATCGGTGTTAAAAACATTTGTTCCCGTTTAATATTTTTGTGGAAACCATGATACATGTTTTTCAGGATCCTAAAGAACAGCATTCATTTAAAATGAAAAAAACACACATATACATATATACATATATACATATATAAAAGTATTAATATCTTGACCTCAAACATTTGAACAGTAGTACTAGTAATATGATTTGTGAAAAACTAAATTTACAGATTTTGCTATTACCCTTTTTTTTTTTTTTTAAAGATTTGTTTTTGCCATTTTTGCCTTTTATTTGATAGGACAGTAGGTAGACAGGAAACAAAGTTGGAGGGAGAGAGAGAGAGGGGGGACGGGATCGGGAAAGGTCCGCGAGTCGGGACTCGAACACGGGACGCCCAAAGCACAACAGCGCTACATGTCGACGCGCTGCCCACGAGGCTATCGGCGCCAACCTATTACCCTTTAAAAAGAAACTAAATGTATGATAATGTTACAATTAAAAAAATATTATTATTATTATTGTTGTTGACTTGAAATTACTAAATCTATTGACAGCCCTGCTTGAATTTCTTCAGCCACCCAATTTTGTTTATTTGTTGCCTCAGGTATCAGTATCAATAATGAAGTACCAAAGGCTGCTAGTGTACCGAAGCCAAAATTGGTCTCAATCTCAAAAAAAAAAAAAAAAAAAAGGCCCAGAGGCTGGTAGTGTACTGACACCATAATTGCTTTCAATCCATCCCTATCACACAGTTCTATCATCAATCTTTTCTGCTGTAGTACTTCAATCTGGTGTCAGTTTGAGGTCGGCGTTAAATCATTCTGTCAGTAATGGCTTTGAACCTCTTATGCACGTAAAAAAACGCAGTGGTGCTGTGCCGATTGTACCTGACCATCGCAGAGGTCAATGAGTGGGGCCTTGTCCCTGCTGGCCCGGATGAGTTTACTCTGTAGCAGCTTGCCGTCAAAATACATCCACGGACAGCAGTGTTCCCAGGGAATGGGCTGCCCACACACGTCATTGGCAAACAGTGCCATATCCACGCCGCTCATAAAAAGAGCAGCCAGCTGAACACCGCGTGGATCCAGGTTATCAATCTGGCGGCGACAGATGCAGTGACAGTCAAACAAAGCTCTTAAGGTTAAATAAGCAGCTACAAGTTAAACCACCCAGCAGATCACAACCACCTCCCCCCTCAGCTGAAGCACAAAGCAAGCATGAACAAATCAACCCATACACGCAGACTAATGCACAAACCGCTCCAGCCAATTCAGCCATTGAAAGCAACCAGCAATGGCAGTAGCGAAGCAAGAAGCGCATACAGATCGACAGAACTGACAGACACGACACAGCACAGCCTGCTGTGTGGATGGTTTACATGTTCTTATGAGCTCAGTCACAGACTGAAACGAGCAGAAAAAAGCAGCTCAGGTAGCTAAGTAAACCATCTACACAAAAAGACTACATTCCTAGCACTCAGGTTGCTCAAATGCCATGTCTTTTCCTGCAAAGCCGACTATCAGATGAAAACATGCTTTTACAAAGCATTAAGGCCAATCAGCCTGGCAAGTGTTCTTACAAAGTAAGAAGTACCCAGAAAAATACCTAAAACCCCACTTTTTGAAACAAGAGGCTTATTGCTTTTAAGTAAATTAATATATAAACATATCTTTACCAAATTTTTAAATAAACTGGAAAGAACTGTGGGCCATTCACACCAAATCACCATACACAAGTTATAAAACAAATATTTTATCTATTAACTCCTTAACAGAATATTGATTTAATAATTTAATTTCATATTTGAAATGAAAATTTTCAGAGGCTAAAAACATTTTTAGTTTGGACACCAATTAATTCAGGTATCCAAACTCAAAAAGATTATAAAAAGTCATTCTGATTATAGTAAACTTTACTTTCGTTACTGTTGTCATACTGACCAAATAGCTTTGCATACTAACAAATTGTTTGCACATATTTAAAAAATTTTTGTTCATTTGACAATTTATTTTTATTTTTTTTTTTTTTTTTTTTAAGAGAGAATGACAAATTTGTCGGCAGATTCTGTTTGAGTAGTTTTGCGAGTAACTTTTTTTGCGAGTATTTTTGTTCATGATGTTTAGTCACATATGCCTTGATGTGAATGGGCCTTTCATTTTGGTTTGTGGGTATTTTCTGGACACTCCCCATGCATCATTCTCCACATAAATCACCTTCAGGTCCTGCAGCTGGTCAGGCTCATAAAGTTTAGGAGAAAGTGCTTGAGCTAGGAAAGCGTCAAGTTCGTTACGACGCAAAATTCTTACTCCTGGCCATTGTAACATAAACCTGAAGTAAAACACAAAGGAGTGACAAAACAAGAGCTGAAGAGCTGATACTGAAGGCCCTTTCTGAAATGGATTAAACCATTGTAATTCTAGGAAAGCATTTAACAATATTCCACAATGTTTTTGTCGTACAAAATTCTTTCGATTCTCACCGTAGCACACAACACAGCACCATAAGCGGTGTGGGGACATTGGCAGGGTTCAGCATAGCTGGAGTGTCCGACCTCATGCAGGCCAAGAAAGCCCTCATCCTCCGGTTCTTGTCCTCCACTGCCTTGCCCAGCCAGAGTTTCTTCAGGTTTGGGCAGGTCCACTCCCGGAAGGGTAGAGCTTCCACTAGTTCAGGGGTGTGTGGAGATTTGCCTTTGTAAGCAGCCCATTCTTTTATTATCACTGTCGGATCTGCAAAGACAGATCAAAAAAGTTTAACTGGGGAATTTGCCAAAGACATTTAAAAAAAAAAAAAAAAAAGCATTCCCTCATTAAAATATTGAGGGTAAATCAACAAAGTTGATATTATAAAACAACATTTTGGGGGGAAAATATCCAAATATTCAGATTGGTGGATCAAGGGTAGTCAAGTTTTTTTCCACTGTGAATTTGGCAAATAATCTTTTTGCCAAGTCATGTAGTAATAGTATATATGTTGATCAACTCCTGAGCTCATAGTAGAGCTGCCTTAAAAGGTTCAACTAAAATTTCTTTAATAAAAAAAAAAAAAAAAAAAAATGAATGAAATGTTTAATTCTGAATAACAGTGTTTCCCTCTTCTATTTTCATATCTTGTATTCAAATTTCCAATGAGGGAAAAAAAAAGAAAAACGTCAACATTAACAGAGCTAATATTAGTTTATGAATGATGCTAATTATTGAAATTAATTTGCCCAGTTAAAGCCTAGAATAACAAGCTAACGTCAACACTCAGGTGCACTCTCTAATTAAATCAGCCATCTACAGGCCCCAGGAAAGAATTTAGGCATTAAGAGCAGGGCTGGGAACTGAGAACCGATTGCAAGTATGTCAGAATAACTTTAACACGCAAGAATCAAACAACAGTAACATTTATCAACTGATTTAAACCTCCTGTGCTTACAAAATTTAGAACAGTCTATACAAGTTAGGCTATTTTACTAATCTAAATGCAGATTTACCCCAGGTGTGTGCAGCTATTTTTCAGGGATAAGATAATTAATTTATTTATTTATTTACCGTCATATATAATTACAATATAATTAAACCTTTCTTTACTTCAACATTACAATAACAACTACATGAAATCTTTTAGTTTAATATTGGAACATATTATTGAATTTTTTTTTAATAATACCATTAGGGAAGATGCCAAATCCTGCGATGATGCTACAATGCAGATAGATTTATTCTGAAATATTTTCAAAATGTTTGCTTTTTTGTAAATTTGGTAATGGTCTGGCTCATGAATAATAATTACATTAAACAGATGGTCGCTCCACTAAGGTTATGTAACAATGTTGCAATTCATAAATTGGCCAAATTGCCAATAGCTTACCAAATTGCACTGGTACTTCAAAAACCCCAAAACTGGTGGTTCCAAAGCATTTGATCAAAAACACAGACAATTGTTACAGTTTTCCTTATTAGTGATACTTATGATTGTTTAAAAAGTTGGATTGTTCGAATTTAGCTGGATAATTCTGTTACTCACAATCGGGGAGGCGATTTCTCCTCATGGCGAGTCTCTCTGCCTTCTTTTTGGCCTCGGCCAGGCTGAAGAGCACCCCGTAAACATATTGACGTACTGGCCGGTACAGCTGCACCGCAGAGGGCAGGTCTTTGTTAGCTTCATCCTCTATGGTGACAGATAACTTTATCTCACCCTGTAAAAAAAAAATAACCATCAAACATTGTCAGCCATAACAGTTTAACAAGGAGTAGTTTCAAAGTTACAGTTGAGTTGCTAGTAACTAAAAGCTGACCTTGGTAAGAACATGGTAAATATATGGGTACATGAGGCCCTTTTTGTGTCTGTGCTCAGCGACTCGTAGCACCTCTGGTGCCACCACTGGTAAAGGGGGAGTGGTAATATCCATGTGATTTCTTGTTGGCATAGAAAGGAGGGATGGAATTTGGGCATTGACCCCTACGTGACCTTTCCCCTCTGGGCCTTGGTTTACAGGGGAGGTCACAGAAGGATCAGACTGAAAGAGAAATGAAAGAAATCAAATGGATATAACATTATTGTATCAGCTATCTTTTAACAAGCATATAATATTTTAACACATAGAAGTTGACCCACTTTATTTTGGTCCCCATGGTCTCCTTCTGGGATGTTGTCCATCTGGTTTCTCTGTTTGTCCCATCCCTTATGGTCACTTACATGGCTAAATTTCAGAATGAAATGGATGCACCAATATTAAAATTCAGCCAGATACCAATAACCCATATTTTCGTATATTGCCTAATAATAGATTAATGTTACAACGTTAGTATTTTGTCTGAATAAATTAAAATTAAACACTCAAAATTAAAATAAATCATTTTAAAAGCTACAAGTGAATTTAGGCATTGCGTATAATATAAAATAATATAAAAAACTGGATACTAATTTTGTAATTTACAAAATATTACATTTAACAGTTTTATTGAATTACTAGTGGTTTAAAGGGCTTGTAGTGAGAATTACTAAAATGTGAAAATAGGGGGAACGAGCATGTACTTTTTTCTATTGGTAACATATCCAATATATCAAAATACCAACCTTTACTAATATCAGCCAACATTTATTATTATTATTATTATTATTATTATTAATATTATTATGTATTTAAATCTCTTAGGCTCACCAAGGCTGCATTTATTTGATCAAAAATGCACTAAAACAGTAACACTGTCAAATATAATTACAAATTAAAATAATATTTTACACATTTTATTCCTGTGATGGCAAAGCTGGATTTTCAGCATCATTACTCCAGTCTTCAGTGTCACATGATTTTGTGCTCAAGAAACATGTCTTATCAATACTGAAAACAATTGCTCTGCTCAATATTTTTTGTAAAAACCATGATAGGTTTCTCAGGATTGTTTGATGAATAGAAAGTTCAAAAGAACAGTATTTATTTTAAACAAATCTTTTGTGATGTAAACTTCTTTACCTGATCAATTTAATGTTTCTACATATATTTTATTTATTGTACATCCCTAACTAATATGAAAAAAAAAAAAAAAAAGCATCAGAGTTTAATGTCTATGTTTGCAGAGGTTGGTTAAGCAAACCTGTATAAAGGTATTTATGACCTTGTAGAACATCTCAGTAAGTACAGCAAACACCACTTTCTGTAGCAAAAACCAATGGCAGTAAGCATCAAAACAACTCTACCCACAAAACTGTCTGTACACTCAAACCTTGGGTTCAATTTATGACTAGAAGAAAGCCTTTTTTAAAAGTCAACATATCCCTCATACATTCCCTTGTTCTCGGTTACTCACTTGGCAGTGGAGCCTGTGTTTTCTTCATTCTCGGAGGACGAGGATGTGGACGAGGTGATGAAGAAGGCTGGGTCTGTGTGGTTGGAGTTGCCGCCGTGAGCCGAGTTGATAGGAGACAACCTCTCGTAGAGCGGCGTGTGCTGCTTCCCGTCATTAGGAATGTTGCTGTAGCTGTTCTGTTCTAGGAGCCCTTTACCTGACAGGTCCGCCTCATGGACAGGCTCGGCCAATGGAGGACCGGAATAGCCATGCTGGACCTGGGAGAATGAACAGAAACATGTATGCGTCAGTCTGATGGGTAAGCACGAGTCATTCAGGATGGACCATAGTGGGGAAATGGTTCTCACCCCAGGTTTGCCTGGAATGTTAAGCATCTGTGGTGCTGCTGGCAATCCCATCTGATTTGGTCTGACTGTGGGCATACAAATGTAAAAAAGAGTCTGGTTCAATCTCTGGAGCAAAAACTGAAAAACAACCATTCCCAGAAAAGAGATATATATATATTTATTTATTTATTTTTTTTTAATTAATTTATTTTTTTTAATGCTAAAAAATACCTAACTCGTTATACCGCATGTCCACCCACCGTTGAAACTGACCTTGATGCATTCAAAATGTGTGTAGGCACAGAGACACAGTGAGGTATATGAGAAACAGTCCGCAACCATACCATTCTAACACCAGAACGTTTAAAGTCATGCAAAAAGTCAGTCTGCCTGAATTCGATTAAAGACCATTATAGTTCTACAAGACAACCACTATAATTTATCAGAAATGCTCTCACTAATTGGAAGATGCCGAATTTAATTATTCTCTCATCCCATAATGTTCAACTGACACCCTTTCAATGAACCTGTTTAAAGTTTTCAGGCGAGCTAAAGAGAGTTTTTCCAGACTAGCAGCTCTCTGTGCGAGAGTCCTTTCTAAAGAAGCCCATTTGTATGCACAGGGCACAGCGGCCATTCCAAGTGCACACAAGGTCTGAGGCAAGTGGGAAAATTTCTCACATTACTGTGAGGGCTGAGACCGAGAGACGGTTAAGAGAGAGACAGAGCGTGCCTCTAAAACCTGGCCTAAAACACAGACAGGAAAACACAACACCAGGCGAGCATTAGTACACTTGTCCTGCTCCAAGAATTTAACAAGAACGAACAAACAGGAACAGATGTCGTTCTGTCAGAGAGGGAAAATCAAAAACATTGACAATCTTACCTAAATAAGAGGGAAAGTGAGGGGGCTTGCTGGCGGTGGCGTAATAATCCACTGCTTTTTTGAAACGGACAACTTTGTCATCAGTTCGAGACTAGAAAGCAAAGCCACAGAATTAGCACATATTGTCCACAATTCTTGGTAGATGATAGTTCCCCCAAAAATTAACATTTTGTCATCCTTTACTCACCCAAATATAGGCCTAAATGTATATGACTTTATTCTGTGGAACACAAAAGTGTACTTAGTGCATTTTGCCCATACACTAAAAGTCAATGGAGTCCATTGGACCCCACTGACTTTTATTGTATGGACAAAATAGCTGAATCATTCTTCTATTGTGTCCGGAACAAGAAAAAGAAAGTCATGAAAACGACATGAGGGTAGGGCTGCACAATTCGGGGAAAAAATAAGATTTTTGAAGAAGAAAAAAAAAAAGAATGGAATAATGTCAAAGAATTAATTTTTTTCTAATAAAATTTGTGACTGTGGTTTAATATGTATTTTTTTTATATTTTAAAGCTCCAGGTTTGCTTTGCTTGTTCGTAGAGCTGCACAATCTGGCCCAAAATTTTGCAATTATATAGCAATACGACTGCAAAATAAATAACAATATACAAAATTAGAAATATTATTACAGTACTTAAGACAAATGTAAGAATTTCAAAAACTAATACATTTCATTTTACAGTACAACTGTAAAATTACAACACTAATATTTATGGTACCCTAAAGCCTCTCTTTAGCTGACAACAGTTTTCAAGCGCTTTGAATTAAAAGTTTGGGATGATGGTTGGTGCACGTTGCATTCTGAGATGCTGAAAACACTGGCTCATGAGCTACTTGTGTTTAACAAACCACAGTGCTATAGAGAGAGAGAGAGAGAAAAATTAAAATCACAGCATTTCTGATTTGATAATGTCACTAAGCCATATCGCGATTTTTTTTTTATACCTATTAATTATGCAGCCCTACATGGGGTTGAGTAAATGATGACAGAATTTTCAATTTTGGGGTAATGTATCCTGTTAAATGTGCTACAATGGTGTGTTATCTTACCTGGGAGTGCTTGAATATGTCTTTAGCAATAGCTTCCAGGTCATGGACATCTTGTAGGTTGCGGACATAGTCTGCCACAGCTCTTATGACGACATCACATGGAGGAAGAACGAGTTGGTGGGCACGGACCTGCGTCAGAGAAAACAACCCATCACACCCCCAGCAAAAGCTCCTTCTGCTTAAAATGTGATGGGTATCATAGGAGTACATATCTGACTGGGTACAGTCCGACAAATTTACAAAAACACACATAAGGTTTATCTGCTTAACTGACAATGCATATCATAAACTGCCACTTAGAAGCTTTTTAAACAAGTAATTGCCAACTATAGACACCAACACAGACATATGCTAAAATGAACTGAGAGTGATGGCAACAAAAAGTAAAGCAGCACGCGTAGAACTGTAAGTCAGGTGTTAAAATAGAGTATAGCCCACTCTATTTTCGCTCACAGTGAATCAATAAAGCCATCTGTCAAGCAACACCGACACTAAGAGAAGATAACAGAAGGTTACGCATGAAGCCATTCCTCAGCTCAACTCTTTCCTTTATAATCGCAGAGCTCAACTGTTTGGATGAAATTCAAAGACCGAGTATTTAAAACCAAAAGGGTACACGCTGAGGACAATGCTGAAGTGATTTTGCATGGTCCTGAGAAGTTATTTGCCAGACCCCATTTCAATCTGGTTGTCAAGGAAACTGGTCACAGTGGCTTGCAACTGAGGGAATCTAATGAGAACTGAAGTCTTATTTTTTCAATGTAGAAAACCTTGAAGTAATTGAATTATTACACACAACACATTTATTTCCATTGTGTGATGCATTTACAAGTAAAAAAGAATTTTCAACTGGAATACCAGAATGGAGCCAGACTGAATGCATGTTTACAAAACGGTTCTTAAATAGCTAATTGGCTATTCAGTGCTCAGTATTATATAAACAGGTAAATGACTTTTTTTTTAACAAGTGGCTTTACCTTCAAGGATGCTAAAGGGTGGTCAGGGCCGAGTAAACTCCAGTGAAAGGCAGCCAAGTCTTCATCAGGCAGTATGTGATTCCCTATAAAAATAGAATTTAGTTATTTAAGCATGTACAGCAGAAGTACTAACTTGTAAACTTCATTATTGCAGCTGGAAAACATTTATCAGCCATGAAATGTAATGATTTGTGACACTACTGATAACATTTGAGCCATTCTTCTACTGCGTTAGTAAATAAAAGACAGTCAAGAAAGTTTGAATTTCATTAGAATTAATTATAATTACCTTAAAATAAAAAAAATATCATTGCACATCATTTTACTTGCCTTATCTTACATGCACAAAGTTTGGGATCAGTTAGAGTTATTAATGTTTTTGAAATAGGTCTCTTATTCTCACCAAGGCTGCATTTATTTGATCCAAAAATAAATAAATGCATAAATAATTCAGCAGTAAAAACTGTAACTTTGTGAAATATTAAATTTTTTTTTTTTTAAATGTCAGTAACTGCAAAGCTGAATTTTCAGCAGAAATTACTCCAGCTGTCAGTGTCACATGATCCTTCAGAAATCATTCTAATAAGCTTGCTGCTCAAGAAACATTCCCTATTATTATTAATGTTGAAAACAATCACATTGCTTAGCATTTTTGTGGAAACCATGATTTTTGTAACTATGTACATAACACTTTCAGTCAGCTTAGAACAACCTTGCTGAATAAAACTATTAATTATTCTTAACGTAATGACCCCAAACTTTGCATAGGATAAAGACAAACTATTTTGTCTTTAGAAAAACATGCACAGCTGAATCATTCACAATATGACTAAGAATGCATTAGGCAAATAGGGCCAATGTAGATGTCCTTTTGACTTGAAAACTGACAGGCAATCCTACAAACCTACCTAAAAGTGAAGCAAAAATGACAAAACGATTTGGATTGAGATTAAGTTGCTTGGCAACTTCGTGCATCAGGTATTGGCTGGTGGTGAGGCTTTTGCCGTTGCGGCTGAGTTTGAGAGCATGGGCACTGAAGTAGTATGGGATGCTGCACAGGGCATAATCAGAATCATAGGCAACCAGGCCATGGAACCCATTTTCTCTAAATAAGGCAATCACTTCCTGGTGATGATCCTCAATGGTCTGGACAACCTGAGAGAGGAAGCAAATTACAGGAAGGCTCATTAGAAAAACAAATTTACATTGATGAGATTGACTATACTGCAGGCTTTCACAGATTTCCATGAAAGGATGTGAGGCACGATTAGTCTGGGAAATGTTATTTCTAATTGTATCATATAATGGTTTCGGTGTCAAATGCTTTAATCGATTAGCACTGTTTGAACGAATCAATGAAGAGATGATTCTTTTTAAAACTATATATTGAGCAAAAGGATGTTCACTGGGCTTTAACTAATAGGAAACGAGGCGTAAACAAATTCATTTTTAAATCAATCATGTTTCATTCATATTCTGCCCCACATTTCATAGTTTCTCGATTGATCCAATGTTTATGAGTACAGGAGATAAGTAGAAAAAATCCTAGTAGTATAATTTTCTATGCTTGCATAAATATCAATAATCCATACATAAACGCTTATGCTGAAAGTCCTCTGAAAAATGAATAAATAAATGCAAATAAAAGCATTAATGGGCAAGAATCTCATAAGTCATGTGTCTCTCTGCTCAAAACAGGGCCAATAAACTTAGTCACAGCCTGTAGGGCTGCTAAATCTCAGCAGAAGTGACGCAGGGAGCATGCAGCCAATCACAGAGCAGTGCTTACTATTCTTCTGTCACAAGAGTGTGACACATCAGCCAATCACAGGAGAGCAGAGGTGGCGCTTCCTTTTGCCAGCACAACCTACTACTACATGGCTTCATTTCAGCATTCATGCGCACATTGCACCTTTAATTATTGTTGAAGATCCAGGTAAAAATATTTTATGGTAATAATATTATACAATAATTACTTAATACTGCATTGCTTGATTTTTAAATGTTGTCTTTTTGCATTTATTCACTTGTGCTTACTTTTAATCAGTTGATTTTATTGATTCTTCAGTAATATAATTGTAAAATAAAGGTGTAAAAATTCAGTATTTTAGATTTGCATGCACTGTTAGGTGCATTAAAATATTTAACATTAAAAGACTGGCACAGTTTTAGATTTGCTTTTAAACAAGTTTCTAAAACACCATCTCATATACTAACATGACAGATACATCCTGCTGACATCTCCATGTTCCACAAATGCCTGTGGAAATGAGATCTGATCAGATACCAGCAGCATATCGTACAGATTTGTGCCCAAGATCTGTCTTCCTCTGCACACCTACCCCGAGCATGTATGTTACAACAAGTTGGATCCCTGCATAAAAAAAACATCTTAAACCAGCCTGAGCTGATTTGCTGTTCTTTACATTGGTTCTAGAGAGGTACTGGAAAGTTTCAGTCGATCAATCAGGGGAAAACAAACCAGCTGCTAATCTTGGTTTTAACATGTTTGTGTATTATGATTTACATTTGAATAATGCAATTTCACTAACAGCCAAGTTTGGTCTACTGGCTGGTTTCAGATTGGTTTTGGGAACTTTTCAGTTTGGTCAGGCTGTGAGACCAGCTTAAGCCAGCTGCTGATCTTAGTTAACATGTTTGTATACATAAATAATACTATATGAAAACCAGGCTAGGTCTTCATGATTCAAATCTGAAGAAAACGGTTTCACAGACAGCTTTGATTAGCTAACTAACTACTGGTTTTAGATGGGTTTGGAGAACTCTTCAGCTTGGTCAGGCTGTGAGACCAGCTTAAACCAGCTGCTGATCTTGGTTTTAACATGTCTGTTTTCATGAATAATGCTACATGAAAACCAGGCTAGGTCTTGATTCAGATCTGAAGAAATCAGTTTCACAGACAGCTTTGATTAGCTAGTCTGGTCTAACTACTGGTTTTAGATGGGTTTGGAGAACTTTTCAGTTTGGTCAGGCTGTGAGACCAGCTTAAGCCAGCTGCTGATCTTAGTTAACGTGTTTGTATACATGAATAATACTACATGAAAACCAGGCTAGGTCTTCTTGATTCAAATCTGAAGAAAACAGTTTCACAGACAGCTTTGATTAGCTAACTAACTACTGGTTTCAGATGGGTTTGGAGAACTCTTCAGCTTGGTCAGGCTGTGAGACCAGCTTAAACCAACTAAGACCAGCAAACCATCTTAAGCCGTTTTATTCGTCTAGAAACACAGCTAACAAGAAAGCCGTCTAGGCCACCTGCTAGCTGCCAACCTACTGTCTAGTTAGACGAGCACTTCACTTGATCTGGGTCTGGTTCTGCTAAGCTAATGGCTGCATGTGTCAAAACACAGCGAGCATCTGTCGCTACTCACCCCGATGTGGAACCTGAGGAGCGCCAGGCGGATGCAGTGGGCCATACACACCGGGGGAAGGAACCAGACCTTGGGCGGCGGGGTACCCTTGTTCTGGACGTGGCTGACGATCTGCTGGGCGGTCTGCCTCTCGTTCACCTGTCGCTTGACCCACTCGTGGAGACGGCCTTTCTCCAGGGCGCCATTGAAGCACACTAGCAGCTCGATGTTGCCGTTGAAACAGGCTTTGGCGAGGGCGGCGAGGTACCCGAGCATGTGGTTCCACTGGCCCCCGCTCACCCAGTCGGTGTAGAAGCCGCCGTAGAGCCGGTGCAGGCAGTTCTCGGCGTCCACTAGCAGCCGGAGCGGAGTTTGAGGGGGTCTCTGCCGGCCGCCGCCGACCAGACTCCCGCGGGCGAGTTTCTGGAGCTCCACCGGCACCACGGCATTGGGGCAGTGCTTCTCTATGTATTCCTGGAAACCCTGCACACCCATGACTGTTGTTGTACAATATGATATCTACTGTTATTTCGGGTTGAGTAAGAACGTAAAATTGTCTGGAGGAAATGGAGACAGAGAGAGAGAGTTGCAAGCAAGCAGCCTCTCCCGAATGCTGAAAACCGGCCTGAAGAATATTGCGGCGGATGTGGAAGTTGATCAATCGAAAATCAGTCAAATCGGAGATGCATCTGTAATTTTTGGTGAGTTGTTTTTTGGTTCATGGCTGCTAGCCGCCATGTGCACCCTTATGGAGCCATGTCTGTGGTCTGGATGTATCTGGTGTGTAGGGGGAAAGAGAGGAGCGGAGAGACGCAGGACACGTACAGTCACACCGGAGGAGGAGTCTGGAGTTCAGTGGGCGCGGTTCGCTGGGAGAACTGTTGCATGTTATGATACTCTCACTATTATAAAACGTCTCATAATGGCTAACTGTTTAAAAAAAAAAAAAAGATATTTATCAAAACTATTTTAAAGTTAGTAATAAAACTACAATTAGCAACTTCTATATTCTTTCATTTAAGTACTGGACATTTTAGTCATGTGTAACTATGAAATGTCTAAATAACTATTACATTTCTTTTAACTTTCTATGATCCATTGTTATTAGTTAATGATTTTAAAATTAACAGTTTTTTAATACTTGGGGTCCATCTGTTGGTTGAGGATCTGGTTGGGGTCCCTGGTTACAGCAAAACTAAATGGTTTCAAGGTTCAATCCATAGAGGGCGCCAGTGCTTTATTGTACATTTGAAGCTAGACATTTTTCATTAGCAGACAGTTTTGCACATCGAAAAGATATTTGATCTAACACATCTAGTAATTTGAACTCTTTTAATGTAAAACAGCTAGAGGACTTTAAATTGATACTTCACACTAAAATGAAAATTCTGTCATAATTTTCTCACCTTTATGTCTCTCCAAATCTCTGACTTGTTTTTCCCTCTGTGGAACATAAAGATATTTTGAAAAATGCCAATGGAAATCAGTGTAGTAACCAAAACATTATGTTTTTATATCTTCTTTTGTGTTCCACAGAAGAAACACAGTTTTACCAGTTAAAAAGAACACATGATGGTGAGTGAATGATGACAGATTTATTCATTTAATTTTTTTTTTATGGTGAACTATCCCTTTAACTACTAGGCTATCACATAAGACATAAACAGTCTTATAAACAGTCAAAAAAAAAATGTTGATAAGTAACATTTTATTTTTGTCTATAAGAAATATTTTCAGACATAATTATATGTGAAAAAACAATACTACATTCTTACAGTGTGTGAATATTGAAAACTAGAACATTGACAAATTATGCAAAAAAAAGTAACATCAACTGTATTGAGGAAATATTTACATTTTGCTCAAACACTGAATTTTTAGACACATAATATAGTCATATACATACATTTTGCCTATTTATTATGACCAAAAATCTGTATACAGTGTCGGGCATTATAAAAGTGCAATTTTTAATTTAAAGTCTGAGGTTTGGCAGAATGAGAACACCACAAAGAATAAGACTAACAGATGCCCAGATCATGTTTAAGACTGTTACTGTATTACTGTTTTTAAAAAGAGCAGTTTATCCGAAAATTAACATTCTATCATAACACAATATGACAGAATTTAAATTTTTGGGTGAACTGTCACTTTAACATCTACACAGCAACTAGCAAGTTTTCTGCTTTGTCTTCATGTGTTTACATGCACAATGACACGGTGATATTGCTTAAAAACCCAACAACGACGTAAGTCCATGCAAACACTTCAAACAATGTTCTTTTATCAGGTACATACAATTTTTTTTAACTGTGACAGCAAAACCTGATTGCAACACATTTTTAATATCTATATGTAAACACCTTAACTGGTATTTGTACAAAAGCTTTAATCTTGCATCAGCATACTGTTGTGCATGTAAACACATCAATGTCATTATTTGAGGTTATAATTATTATAAGCTGTCCCTTTGTTACCTTTAACACTGCCTCCTCATCTAGACTAAGTTGAACAAAAAAAAAAAAAAGAGCTTGTTTTAAGGGTGGCTGGCTTAGACTCACATACAAATCACACAAATTGAGATATTTCACAAATACCATGTTGTCTTCACCAGACCACCTCCACACGATAAACTGGGCAAACAGATGGCAAACTGCTGCTCAGATGTCCAGTGACATTCTAAAGTGTTGTGCCCTTTGAGCCAGCTCTTTGGCAATGTCCTGCACCTCCTGGAGAGCCAGTTTGTCTGGGAAGTTCAAAGCTGCCTTCTTGGTCACCATGGCCAGTTGCTTAAGATGGGCACACAGCTGATTGCTCATAGACAACATTTCCCTGCTGGCCTCTCGATTTTTAGCTTCACTACACAGAGTGTTCACGAGTCTTTGGCCCACCATGATGACCAGCTTGCTGTGAGAGATGAACTTTTCAGGGGGCTGGCCATCATTCAGGCTGCTTATAAACACGCTGATGGCCTTCTGAATAGCTCCAAAATAAAGCCTGCAGTGGTCAGAGATGGAAGGCTTCCTGGAGGTCTGGAGTGGACTGCAGGGGTTAACAGACTGTGATTTGGAAACCTTTTGAAGACACAATGAGTGATAAAATGGTTTAGAAAGTTGAAATCAATGAGTTAATGCAATATGGTGAGCTGTACTGGGAGGGTCACAAGTTTTTACCTGTTTTTTCAAAGTATCACTATTCTTCTTTGATTTAAAACTGCTTTTTGCTGGCTTTGGTTGCTGGTCTAACTCTGTCTTTGTCTGTTGAAAAGCAATAGTATTGGTTAAAATTTATATTTTAAAATATATTAAAATATAAAACAGTTATTTTAAATTGTAACAACATTTCTCAATATTATTGTTAATGGGTCAAATAAATACAACCTAGGTGAGCATAAGAACTTTTTTCCAAAATTTATTTTAAAAAGAAACTTTTGAATGGTTGTGTATACAGATAATATTAATTAATCCTTATAAAAATGTACATTCATGAATACAAGATATATCAGTACTATATCATTTTTCACTGCAAATATTAGAGATTAAAACAATAATATTTTCTCATGCATGTTATTTAGATAAACTTTGCTGTCATTAACACAAGTCAAATAAATGATTTAATAATACTATTACATACAATCTTTAGCAAACTTCAAAATGAATAACCATTTTTCATACTGTACATTATAATGTTGTGATGCTTAAATTCACTTGTAGCATTTAAACTATTTAAATTTTTGTGAGCGTTTTTTTTTATTTTAAATGTATAACGTGATCAGTCATCTGTTGTATAAAGGCATGTGGGTTAAAACTTTTAATTGTCTGATGAAGAGCCTGCATGCTCCAAACATCACCCATGTGATAGTCTGTTATTAAATTTTTGTATTTTTGTAGCACAGGTGACATATAGACATTTTTCTATATTCATGAACATTTAATATCGACCATTTATCAGTAAAACGTCATAACATGAAAAGAATTATGGGGTGATTTGCCTACCTGAAGTTGTACATAGTCACTTTCATCTATTCCTGAGTCTACCATTGGTTCATTTTTGCTGTGACTTCTCCTCTCAGACGGGTCTATATTCTCCACCACTTCTGGTTCTTTAGTCGGGACTCTGAAAAGAAGCTTTCCATTTGCATTCAGGATGGATACCAGCCTCTTCACATCCTCTGGTACGGTTCGAGCCACCATAACAAAGCGCTCCAGGTGGTCAGGCGTCTGTGACTGGTCGTCATCCTGAGCTAGCATATCCAGCAGCCAGCCTAGATCTCGCAGAGTCCTTACAGCCTGCTGAAGGATCAAGCCCGAGTCTTCAACGATGGAGAGCTGCTTCAGAAGCCTGGTCTGCAGGTTAAAGTCTGTCAGCCGCTGCGCGTTACCTCTGACATCCAAGGCGAAGTTCAAGAAGGAGGTGACGGAGTCAGTCACGTCTTCAGTGGCCATGCGGATCTGTTGGAGGTGCTGACTCAGATGCTCTTTGGTTCTCCACTGGCTGCTGACGAACAGCATAAGCTTGGGCACAGATTGGCACACCGCTTCTTGCAGCTCAAGCAACCTGTTGCTGGCTTCCTCCTGTGGAAGTGTGACCTCACGCAAGGGCTCCGGTTCAGGAGAACTCAGCATGCAAGAATCGCATGAGCTCCTGGAAGAACTGGAAGCTGTGGAGGAGGTGGACACCGTTGAGCTCCTCTGGTGGTCTTTGTTGTCCTCATCGTCCCTTCTAATCATCCCTTCCACAGGCTGCCTGGACGTTGTTCTGCCTCTTGAGGGCCAACGATGAAGTTGGTCATACATGGGTCCAGGTTTATCACTGTACTTTTTAGAGTCTGTTTCAGGAGCGCTTTGCTTTCTGGGTAACACTACAGGGCTCTCTGTTTGTTTAAGGCAGGGTGGGACATCATAGATGCATGAATCTGTTGCATTCCCAGTGTCTGTAAAAGACTGCACCACTGCATTGCTTGGTTTAGGGATGTCATAGAGGGGCTCGATGGGGCTGTGGCTTTTTTCAGGCCAGTTGTGATTTGGCAAAGTGTCATAAAGCGGCTTGTTTGAATTCATAGTCTTGGGTGGCGTGGTGCCATAGTAACATGGTTCACATTCTTGTTTTTGGGGGAAAACAGGCACGTCATAAATCCATTCAGACTTACAGGGTTTCGGCATGGTACTATAACCACATAGAGGCTTTTGACTATCCTCACTGATGGAGGGCACTGGGATGTCATAATTGGGGTCTTGGGAAGTCATTGGGGGTAATGTGGCAACCTAAAAAAAAAGACGCAAATAAATAGCATATTTCACTTAGAAATAGTTCACAAATTCTGTACGGAACTGAATCAGAGTTCCATTAGTGAAGATTTCTTCACAGTTTTAATGTGTTTGTATGAGTTGCTGTACAGGTGCTACCATGCTTACTTTTTTCATGGTTGCAGTTGCACATCTCTCACTTTGCAGCAGTTTATATCTATTATGAAATTCTGTGTTTGACATCACTGATGTTTTCCTTTCCAAAGACTGCAGTGTAGGTGGCTTTAAAAGACAAGTTACACAATTTATGATGCTTAGTTTGATCAATATCATTTTGCAGATTATTTCTTAAGGTGGCACTCACACAATCTTCTCAGTCTTTTAACTGAATAATCAAAAATGACTAGTGCAAGAGTTTTTAAACTTTTCAATGCCAAGGACCCCCAAAAATTATGTTTTCATGTACAAAGATTCAGAGAATTTAATGTTATTTTTTAACATATTTTATTTTAGCAATGTTCCCAAATTTTATTATGAGTTTCAGTATTACCACTATACTAATGTGAAAAACAAAACAAATAATTAATTTAAAAATAAATATATTTTCCAGACAAATTCAGCACATATTTTTTCTGCATATTAATATTAGATGCATAAACCTGAGGATATTTTAAGCTTTCACAATACACGTTTTTCTAATAATAATAATAATAAAATAATATCTGGATTTGTTTTTTATTTATGCTGTATTTTTATACTGATCAAGCAATGTTTGTCAATAAAATAAATTGTGCAAGTAAAAATGTTTTCTGTGACCATTAATCATTTCTACATTTTGCTTCTTTTTACCTCTTTTTTTTTCTATCAGCTTTTCTGCAGGCCCTCTTAAAGACCTGTAGGTGTCCCTTGAACTCAATTGGAAACCCCCTGGGCTACTGAACAACTCAAAAAACAAAAAAAAACAAAAAAACCTCAAGAGGACTTACTGTGAACAAGGAGGGTTTTCTCACCAGGCTTGGGACATCATATATTTCTGTACTACCTCTGGCAGCTAAAGCCTGAAGAGAGAAAAAGTGTAAATATAGGTACTAAACTAAACAAGCAAAAATCTGATTACTCTATGGAGATGACAACACATGGCCCACTTCTTAAAGCGAGACAGGATCCTTTAAAGTGCTGTTCACTTTACCATGTGCCTGCCCAATTAACCCAGTTTTCTAATTGAAGCCATGCTACACATAAGCTGCTAAGGTAAACATTTCTCCCTGAAGCAGGAGGGGAAATGGGCAACATGTGAACCCAGCAACTTCACCTATTACACAGTAACTTGCACAGACACTTCCCTCTCTCTTTCTTTGTGTCTTTCTGTCTCTCGCTCTCTTTCTCTGGGGTCCCCAGCCATAGATCTTCTGGTTGCAGTTAGCGGTGTCTGAATTCTGTCTTTGCTACTCTTTTACAAGCTCATAAAGCCCCTGTGCTACATACCTGTCCCTGCAGAGAGAGGCCCCTGGTCCCCATCTGTGAACTCTTTGCCAGCAGGGGTTTCTGAGACATTGCTTACTGTTAGCCTCAGTTCAACATATAGTCTACTAAATCATCTACACATTCAGTTCTCCCTTTGGAATGACTGGCTATTGACATTTCATGGAATATTTAGTAAATCACGTGTAAATGTCCAATAACTTTAGCGTCCACACCAATGGACAATAATGTAGTTCATTATAAGCACTGTTTATATGTCGTCTGCCACTTTAAATGCTTGAGCTCAAAGTCAAATGTATTCTGATTGAAATGTATTCTGATTTGTCATTCATCGGCTGAAAAAATAAAAAAATCCAATCCAATTCCAGATTCTGAACGATCTGTTTATATGAACCCTAAACATTGCAATCCAATTCCCATATATTTAAAATGTATGTAAGCATATGCAAGGTATTTTTGAAACACCTGAATTATGAATAATCAGATTTTTTTCCCCCTGTTGATCAGATGATTTGTGGTCTACACCACCTGATTCAATCTAACTGAAATCAATTTAGATCAAGCTTAGTTGGATTTATTTAGGTGTTTACACGAAGGCATCTCAGTCTGATTGAGCTATAAATCTGATTATTTGGGTGCATAAAAACATAACTACTGACAGAAAATGTGCTGTTGCTCCAGTGAGAGACTTACGTCGTGAGGAGACCTGGTTCCTTCTAGATCTTCTTGTGCCGTGTGCTTATCTGGTGAAGAGGCAGCTTGAAGCGGCACTTTATATATCATATTCATGTCTTCATAAATCGGAATCACTGGTGGCCTGCTAGCTTTTGGAGTTTGATAGATGTTCTGATGGCAGTGGTTGCTCAAGTAGTCCCTCTCTGTACCTAAGTTCATACAAAGTTTCTCAGCCTCTGCTGGGGAAAGCGGAGCCAGGCGGTTCGCCGGTGCCAGGCCCTGACATCCATGAAGAGCACACCTCCACCAGCCGATGCTCTCCGCCACGTTCTTCTCCAGCACCATGATGATATCACCCTTGCGAAAAGCCAGTTCATCCTCGGTTTCGGCTGTGTTGTCATAAAGAGCCCTGGCAAACAGCGTCTGAAGGAAACAGAAGACAGAAGATGTGAAAGAAGGGTCTCTAAAGACAGCTACTGGTTAGAAGAAGACAATGACACACAATGAAGGACCACCATGGATGGCAGTGGTGTCTTGGACATGGATTTGAACAAACAATTGCCTTGTGTGACATGGATAATGGGCCTTTGCGTAACTAGGCACAACTTCGAAGCCTTGCTGAAAGAATCCCTGTGACCTTGTTCCCGAGATGTCCTTGATGAGATGTCCTCTGAGACTTTGTTCAGACAGGCAGTAAAAATCCAACACAAATGTTTTTTTGTATTATTGAAATATTTTATACTGCCATTATCATGATATATGCTCTGATAATGTGGTTTTGTTCATTAAAATTGATCAAAAGTGACAGTAAATAGGTTAAATGTCACAGAAGATAAAATGTATCACAATGTATTTTCAACAAATGAGCACCAAATAAGCATTTCTGAAGGATCATGACTGGAGTGATAACAGCTGAACATTCAACTTTGCCATCACAAGAATAAATACATCTAAAAATATATTAAAATAGTAAACAGTTATTTGAAATCGTAATAATATTTCACAGGATTACTGTTATACTATATTTTTTTGATTAAATAAATGCAGCTTTGGTGAGCATAAGAGACTCTTTTAAAAAAAACATTAAAAAATCGTACAGACCCCAAGAATACGTTTGTATGTGTATGACCATAAAATTTCCGGAACCTTGTTTGAATGCGTTCATTTTTGCAGTTTTTGAGTAATATACCTGAGAATGTGGATGTCCAAAGATAGGTCAATGGATGAAATGATTTCCTCTGTGCTTGGTTTTCACTTCCTGCAACAGTATTCTTTAGAAAATTCTGGTCTAGACTGTTTAACAGTGGGAAACCTTGTGAACAATGAATCCATTCAAATCATTTTTAGCAGAGCTCTGTTTGTCTGTGAATTCAACAGTAGTTCCGGAGTGTGATGCTCAGGTGCTTCAATTGTCTGTACGGTTATTTATAAACAGGCCCTCAGACACAGACAAACACCTGCATCTGCAAATCATACAGTAAACAAGAGATTTGATGGAGAGCCTCTCACTCAGCACACATTACCACACACACATGCACACACGCGTCTACTATGTGCACACGTCCCTTTAAACCCGTCCCATGTGCTCACAAATTCCTCAGCAGCAACAGTGCACATGCTTAAAATTAAGCAGCGCTGGAGCATAATAGACGAGTACCTTTCATGAACACAAACTGTTAGTGACCAGAAATCATTTATCAGTCACTTAGCCTTATTATCAGTTAAATAAAAAATGCATGCGTACAACACAAAGCAAAACCAATTAAACGGTCAACGTTTATAAGCAGTTTTTCAAGTTATACAAATCTGATTATACAATATTGTCCGAATACACAATCTTTCCTCATATTATAAAATGCAGTATGTGACATTTACTATGCTGTGTGTGAATAAGTAAAAACATTTCATTTGGGCACAATATGCGCATGAATGTTTTGTTAAAGTTACAGTAGTTGCTTCAATGAATAATTCAGTGAAACGTATTATTTGATTTTTTAATTCTGTCTGAATCATCTCTAAATCACCTAACCCTTACCCTGTATCATTTATACATATTTAATACATAACATATGTATAGTATTTTATATTCTACACACATATCATTGTAATACTTTATTTAAAGGACCAATTCTGACTATTAACTAGATCCTTATTAGCATGTGTATTTCTAGCATACTGGCTTTTTATTAGTACTTATAAAGCACATATTTATGTCTTATACTGAACTACCTTACTAATTATTAATAAGAAGCAAATTAGTTTATGGAGAGAAAACTCTGAATTAATAGTGAATATGTTACCTAAGGTATAACTATTTATATATGCAGTGTATATATATACAAGTTATTTTATTTTATATAGTATTTTAGAAATTATTTTATTTTACATTTTTCTTAATGCATTTAATCCAATCTTTTTAATTTACACATTAAAAAAAAAGTCAAAAGTGAAAATTATTTACAGGTGCTGTAAACAGACATTGATTTTCATTTACCAAAATATTCCTTAAAGAAAAAAAAAATAGGTGGACAACTTGTATATAACTACTAAATTGAAGAGCTGTCTGCAGAAACTCTTCAATGTAATTTACATGCGTGTGCAGTAGCTGATGTTCAGCCCCCCACCCCATATCCTCTCCCCCAACATGCCAGCCTTCCTTCCTCAAAGCTCCACTCCCCACTGATAAGAGACGGATGCAAGCGCTGCCTTAAATGGCTCATGGACGGATCCTCTGCGACAAAGCCTCTATTCAGCCCGCATGGCTGAAATACTGAGCACCTGTTCCACTCGCAAGCCTTGCAGTCGATTGCAACGTAGGCTCTGGTTAATGCATGCTGACCACAACAAACCGCAGACCCTCCTACACTGATCCACACCAAACCTAAGCACGCCAGGGCCAGTCCCAGCATGCTTTGTTTGTGCATGAGAAATTTGTGTGTGCTGCAAACGAGAGCACCAAACTCGAGTTGCACCCAGCTTACTTTACTAGTAGGCATGACGTGAGGTGGTTTTGCTAGCATACAAAATAATAGGATATGTATTTCTTGTGGTTGTGTTTGAAGGGCCTTTCCAGTTGGTTGTTTTATATAGCACAATGCTAACTACAACAGAAAAACAGTTTTCGGAACGTACAATAATACAATCCGCCTAATTTTCATAGAAAAGAATCACTGAATTTACACTGAAAAGAGTACTGGTAATACAATGATTGATTTTATTTTTTGGTTACTGAATATGCAGAAACAACCACGCTGAAAATGGTGTAGGATTTTCACTCAGAAATGGTCCATTTTACTAATTACAAAGAAGCATGACGATTTTAAGTAGTATTTTTTTTTTTTTTTTTTGGAAAGTGTACTCCAATAATCGTACTTTTATTTACAACTTAAAAATCAATAAATAAGTAAATAAGTGTATATATACATATATATAGAATGGGCCATAAAATAGTTTTATTTACAACTTAAAAATCAATAAATAAGTAAATAAGTGTATATATACATATATATATATATATATATAGAATGGGCCAAAATCACACCTGAGCAATGTATGTGACTAGTTTCTCCATACAGGAGGTGTCTTGAAGCTGTCATTTCCAACAAAAGCTTTTGTACAAAGCATTAAATAAATGTCAGTAGTTCAATACTTTTTCCCTGTGTCATCCCATTTTATTACACATAACCTAATTTCTGAAATGATTTGTTTTGTTTTATTTGTATGTATGGATTACTTGGGTTTTTACTGACATTTGGTGAAACAACACCTTCAGAAACATATTTACTGAGAAAAATGGTGACGTGTTTATTTATTTTACCTGCTGTACACACACACACACACACACACACACACGCCCTAGCCAATGGAAGAAGGGAGAAGCAAAAAGCATTATTTTTGCAATTCTGTTTTGTGATGCTGGTAGCACAGAAATAGAGTATGTTTTCACACTTATTAACATATTTCTGCTAAAAAAAATTTTGACCATTGTTCACACTGTTCACTACAGATAAACAGCCTAACCAGCAACATTTTGTGCGTAAATACTGTGTGCTGAAATGGTGCAACTGTAGTGAATTTGCCCCTGGTCTGTACAACCGCACACGTGTCTTAAAAGGGAAGATCGCTGAGTGTGTACATTTCTAAGTTTGCGTTTGGAGGAGTATGCGCGTGTGTACAGTGAGAAAGGAGGTCAAATTCAGCTGGGATTCCAGCACACGCCTGCTTGTGCAGATCAGACTGGGACAGCTGGCCTCAGCTCTCAAGAAGCAGCTGTCTCTCCCCTTCATGGCCCTCTCTCTCTCTCTCTGCACATACAGGATGAAAACTGTGATATGCCATGTGCTTTCACATAATGATAATATCTAGATCTGTAGCATTTTATCAATATAAAATGTATTGCACGATTCACTAGAATACCTTTGGAGCAATATTTTTGAATTAAAAATATATCTTTTATATATTTTGGTGACACACTATCAGAATTCTTTCAAAAACATAAAAAAATTGAATAAAATGAAGATTCATTACTTCACAGAACTACATATATTCCTATGAACAAGTGTAGTTGTTAAGTGTCGGGAGTGATCCATAAGTGTAAGCTTTTACAGTAAGAATGTGTTCACACTTCTGCAAAATATGTATTTAGTGTGTGAAAGAGCTTCCCATTCACTTTAACCCCTCAACCTAAGGGTGAAAGTGCAAAACCCCAATGTCAGCACTCCTCAGCAAAGGATTCTACGTACAAGGCAAAAAGGCTTGCTATACAAAGAATTACAAAAACACAGACGTCAGACCTGTTCGTCATTAGCACTTTCTAATGCAATATTAATGAAGCCACAAAACAAAACGGTTTTGTCCATTAAATGAAAGTCAATGGGGTCCAAAACAACCTTGGCCCCTTATAGACTTCCACCATATGGACAAAACCACACTCCAAAGAAAGAACGTAACTATCCTTTTAATTGGAAAATTGCACACATATTTGAGATGGCAGAGAAGCTGTTGATGAGACAAAGTGGTCCATATTTCCAAAGGAAGAATATTTTTGGAGTGAGATGATTGCTTTGACATAAATATTTATAGCGTGCTCACATGGTCACTGGCTCAGGCAACGAGCATCTCTCTTCACAGGGACAGGAAGCTGCCTTGTTAAGATGATATATTAGACTTTCCCACACTGAGTGAGTGCATGAGTGTGCACTGATGTAGGTCGTCTGAGATGTGCTTCATGCAAATAGTGTACCCAAGAAAAATTCAATTTGCTTTCCAAGCTCATTTCATAGTTTAAAGGCTTGTTTAGAAGTGAAAACTTTATCCCACTCTCTCCCATATGTTGGGGAGTAGTTAAAAAGAAGCAACTTAACAACTTTTTTTTTTTTTGGTCAAAATTGTAGAGGGCCAAAGCGCAGATAATATAGCAGGTATAGACGAGAAAAAACATATAGCCATCAGGTCTGGTTCACTTTGTAGCTTATTGAATTAAAGAACTGACAGCAAGAGACTTTCTGACCAATATGCAAAACACATGTTTCTTAATACGATGTGATAGACTGTGATAGATTACTGTGATGTTTTTATCAGCAGTTTGAACTCTCATTCTGACGGCACCCATTCAGTAGCGTTATAATGCTGAATTTCTCCAAATCTGTTCTGATAAAGAAACTCATCCACATCTTGGATGGTCTGAGGGCGAGTACATTTTTAGCATATTTTCATTTTTAGGTGAACTGTTTAAGTCAGTTCACCATGTCTTGGGGAAGTTTGCTAACATTAGTTGCTACACAGCTCTCTGGAATACTTAACCAATATAATATGCTAATTTATACACATTAAATGTGAAAAAGTTCTAGGTAAGAACTAGGTCAGCGATCACTAACACCCACCCATTATATATAAACTGCCCAACTTAAACTTCTTTGGTATTTCCTGTGTCACAACAATGATATCATACATACAGATCTCATGTTTCTTGGAGATGACTTCCTGGGACCCATCGATTCTCATGGCTCTGTTTATTTCTTCCTTTCATTTTTCCAGGGAAGATATAGGAGATAATAATGACTGACTGATGTTTAGATATGCTATATGAGTAAGTGTAATCATCCCATCACAAGTTCCCCTTTTGGAAATTTGAGTGTTTTGAAATTGATCCATCACAGGAAATGTCATACATCTATGCAATACATCGATTAGACGATTGCACAAAGACAAACAGCAGATTATGCTAGCTGAATATGATATACTGCAAATAAAGGCTGAGGGTTTATGAGGCCCAATGAGCAGACTGTTTTGCAAAGCTTTTATCTAGAAGCTGATTTCCTGAGCCTTCACGTCTTCTGCTTTTTATGCATACATTGTCAACACATTTTGACGTCTTCCTATAGCGGAGTGTTTGTAGATTTTTCCCCCCTAATTCATTGAGTAAGTTTTAGTTGTTAAATTCAGACACAAATGTGAACATACATTTTTAAAACGCTTCTATATTTAACGTAATAAATACAGTGAGATATAACGTATATAACCTAATAACATATTGACTCTCTATTTTCATTGCAGAGGAACAGGCATTCAACTAAATGCTAATTTTGAATGACTTTCGAAGGAAATAGAAAATAGAAGTTCTTAATGTCTTGTTAGAAGTGTGGAGGAGAGGAACCAGGCCAGTCTGTGGGTGTAATATCGGTCATCGCAGATGATTAAAATACTTGATATAAGGAAGATCACAGAAATGGCCAAAAGGTCAAATGTCAAAGAATCCTAGCAAAAATTAAACAAAATACACGTACACACTAATATTCAAACTTTCAAGGTCAGTAAGGTTTTTCTTTTTGGAAAATTCAGCAAGGATCCATTCAACTGATCTAAAGTGACAGTAAAGATATGTCACAAAAGATTTCAAGATTTCAAAGAGATACTGCTCATCAAATTGATCCTGAATCCTAAAGTGACCAATTACGTTTCCATTTTGTCAATAGAGAGTGTTGAGGCTTATATTTCACCATTTGTTGATCTACAGGTGTACAAACCACATCAATATGTGAAAGCAGATCAGGAGTAAGTACAGTAGATCACTCATTTAGACATAAGCTTTTCTGCATTCTAACCTGTAATCAATTCCTGTCCTGACCAATCTAGTCAACTGAACCCAGCTGGATACAGAAACTAGCATCAAACTCACTTGATACTCTCAACATGTCACATGAGTAAATACACAGATATTTTGTCACATGCAATATCCGATCTGATTGGCTTTGGAATTATGAGCAAAGACATATAAAGGTGCAAACGACAGCCATGGTTGGTAGTGACAAATAAAGTTCAGCAGTTCAATATTAAGCTCTTCACTAGCAGCATCGGATAACCATAGAAATATTTATTCATATGTTGACGGGACTTGAATTGTAAAAGTGCTAATAGCCATCTATAATAGTTAAAAGTTTCCTGTAACCTCTCCAACCAAATTCAACCCTAGTTTCAAAAGAAGAGAGCATGGTAACGACAGCCATAAAGTGCCATTCTCTTCCTTTCACTCTCAGGGTTACCAGTATCACGTTACAAAGCACCTTCTGAAAATTCAGTGGTCTATACGAGGCTTGGGGCGGTGAGGGCAGGGGTTAGAGTGGACACCACATCTGAATGGTAAAATCCCTGCAGTTGGTTGTCAGCAAGCCAAAAAAAAAAAAACAGTTGTACAAGAAAAACGGTTCCTTTTTGAAACACTGACAGCAGGCTGGTAGGTTCCTCTGAGAAATCACTTAATATTACTAGTTCATTCAGGGTCTGAAGATGCACCTAAAGAAGTGATGTGTTGTTTCTGAAGATGTTAAGTTAATTTAGAAGTGAACAATACTGACCTCCATCTCTGAGATTCGACTCCTATGATCAATCAGTTCATAAATCCCATTCAATAGTCCATGTAGAATTGACAGACATAGCAAAGCATCTATGAATCTGTCTAAATATGTCTGTACTTCTGTTTGCTATAATTCTATGTTCTCCGGTCTTCTTGTTGCTCTGTCTCACACACACACACACACATTGCCCAAATAAACCCAGAGTCCAGACACTTCACAATAAGGGGCGGGGAGTGCACCATTCACTCATGACATGTGTCTTGCTCTCATGCACGTCAGCCAATCCGAATCCCCTTTAACAACTGCTGCCGCACCTCCTCCAACTTCTATGAAACTGTGAGAGAATATCTGTGGGTCTGATTTTAAAAAGCAGAAGTTGGTCAGACTGAATGCAGGTTCTTTTCCAAAAGGAAGACGCTGTCTTTCAGTATTATTGTTACTTTACTTCCTATTCATTTTACAGTCTATTTTCACTTTCGCCTGCTCACACGAGCTGATTTATTGTTTTAACGGGACAGATTCTCCGGTGGACAGACTTTGTTGTCAGGACAACAGATAGAGCCCCTGTAAAGGGTTGGTGGGGGTTGGACACCAATGATATACAACAGCGGTTCTCAACCAGTGGGTCATGACCCAAAAATGGGTCACAGTTCTGTTCCAATTAGGTTGTGGAGAGCACTGAATAAAACAATGTTAGATGCAAATGATAAAATACAACTAATATAATAATTGTGTAAAGTTACACTTCCATCTTTCTTTTTTTGATGGCAAAGCACTGTCACACTCTAGTCTACACCATTATGAAGCTAATTCATTCACCCAATACTTAAAAGCAACACAAAGTAAAATAAAATATGACCAAAGCTATTTTTTTATCTTGCACTGGGAATAAACATAATTCGACAACCACAATGTTTTTTTTGCAAAATTATTAGCTTAATTACCGATCATGAAATCACATTTACATTTACAAGCTACAATATTTCATTTCTGAGTCAATGTCATATATATTTGGATCATTTTGGGCCTATGTAGTTCATGGAAATATTAATAAACATCCATGTTTGGTAATTAAGGAAATTTGGTAAGAAAATCAAACAGACACACATGTCTTCAACATCAAAACATAAAATAATAATATATACATGCTCTGTATACTTTTGGTATATTTGAAAATATAGGCCCTACATATAAATGAGCAATTTGACATGAGAAGCCGTGAGATATGGCTGTATATTGGCACAAGGCATAATATTTAATAAACAACAACAAAAGCCATCATAAACGTTGCTAGGAAATGCAGTCTAAAGTACAGAGGCAGCGCTCTGATATAAAGCACTGAAGTTACATAAAATTTAACGTGATGAGATTTTGCCCTCAGCCAAAACTATTTGCTCTGGACAGTTGAGTTGAGGCTGCTCTCAGTGGGTTTATGAACGCTGAACAGCTGCTAATGTCCTGGAGCTCACATCTCTAAAAAACATTGAAGCAAATTTTCAAATAGACGGATTAACAAACTGCATATTTTAAGTCTAAACAAGTACATTCTCACGTTAAAAACTCCTAAAACTACATTCCAAGCTACAAAAACAATATTTTTACATTTATAGTGGACTAGAGCGTCTGCCATGACACTCGCTTTGAAAAATACTGCAAATGGTGAAACGGTTGTTGGAGTTCTGTTATCACTCTAATATCACACTCTTATCAGCCAGTCAGATTTTGAGGACCAGAACAAACTGCTGTGTGTGTGTGTATATATATATATATATATATATATATATATATATATTGTATACACACATGGTCAGAATTGTTGGTACCCTTGGTAAATATGATCAAAGGCAGCTGTGAAAATTAATCTGCTTTGTTAATTCTTTTTGATCTTTTATTTTTTTAAAATTCACAAAAATCTAACCTTTCATTGGAGAATAAGAATTTAAAATGGGGTGGAAATATCATTATGAAATAAATGTCACCAAACCCATCTTGAGTGTTCGCTGCTAAAAAGCTCATTTTTTTGTTTCATCTGACCATAGAAGCCAGTGCTATTTGAAGTTCCAGTCGTGTCTGAAAACTGAAAATGCTGGAGTTTGTTTTTGGATGAGCGAGGAGAATTTTTCATGAAACCCTCCCAAACAACATGTCTTGATGTAGGGGCTGTTTAATTTGTATTTTTTTTTTTTAAGGCTTTCTGACCCCAAGACTCAACTAATCTCTGCAATTCTCCAGCTGTGATTCTTGGAGAGTCTTTGGCCACTCAAAACTCTCCTCCTCAGCATGCATTAGGACGATATAGACACATGTCCTCTTCCAGGCCGATTTGTAACATATTTTAGTTGATTCGAAATTCTTAATTATTGCCCTGATGGTGGAAATGGGGATTTTTAATGCTTTAGCTCTTTTCTTACAGCCACTTTCTAAATTTGTGAAGTTCAACAATCTTTTTCTGTACATCAAAAATATATTCTTTGGTTTTACTCTTTGTGATCAATGATTAAGGAATTTGGCCATTGTGTTTCTCATATTTATAATCCTGTGAAACAGGAAGCCAAGGCTGGACAATTTCATGCTCCTAGTCACCCTGGTGGGATAAAAAAAATGCAAATATGAATGGGAATATATTTCAGAGGTATTTTAATCATAAGAATTTCTAGGGGTACCAATAATTGTGGCCATTGTGTACTAGAGAAAAATATTTATTTCCTAATGTGATTTCCCCCCACTTTCACTTATTATATTTTTTTACTACAATTAAAGGTTAGACTTTTTTTTTTTTCTTCAAATTTTTGAATGAATCTATATAACAATATTCATCTTTATGCCATGGTCTGTCTGAATACTCGATTTTGATTGGCTGGCAGGTGTTGATTAAATTCGTTTAATTAATCACGTTATATATTAATGCGCTTCCTATAAACATTGGTAACCATAGTAACATACAGTTACAGTTGAATAGTAATGCAGACGAAAATAACCGTCATTTTTATCGTTCCGGTCAAATTTTGCAGCGCAAATATTATTAACATCTTTAATATGTGAATGCTGGGAAATGACCATGGCATAAACAGGATAATAACGGCTAGCTGTGCATTAAACGATTTGAATACACTTCGCGGAGGCAACCACCCTCCACTGCGCGTCGGGCGGTTCTTCGCCTCCACGTCGTGCATTCAAATCGTTTAATGCACAGCTAGCCGTTGATTATCCCTTACATATCTATCTCTCTATCTATCTCTATCTCTCTATCTATCTCTCTCTCTCTCTCTATATATATATATATATATAAAAACAAAAAATATGCATCAAAATGTATGAAATATTTATTATGTGCAAAATCTAAAATGAAAACATCTATTAATTAATTTATATATTATATATTAACTTATTAAAATATTTTATTTTTGCAAGCAAAAGTCCATCACACCAGGCTTATACTGATAAAACTGGACTTAAATATTAATATTAAATGTATAAAAAAATGTATATACGTGTATATAAAGTCATGGCCAAAAATATCAGCACCCTTGGTAAATATGATCAAAGAAGGATGTGAAAATTAATCTACATTGTTAATCCTTTTGATTTTTTATTTAAGAAATTCAGAAAAATCTAACCTTTCATTGGATAATAAGAACTTAAAATGGGGGGAAATATCATTATGAAATAAATGTTTTTTCTCTCTAATACACGTTGGACACAATTATTGGCACCCCTAGAAATTCTTATGGGTAAAATATCTCTGAAGTATATTCCCATTCATATTCACAATTTTGAGCACTCTAGGGTGATTATGAACATGAAATTATCCAGCCATGGCTTCCTGTTTCACAGAAATATAAATAGGAGGGAAAACAAAGCCCAAATTCCCTTAATCATCCATCACAATGAGAAAAACCAAAGAATATATTTCTGATGTGCAGCAAAAGATAATTGAGCTTCACAAATTAGTGAAGTGGCTTTAAGAAAAGAGCTAGAGCAGTGAAAATCCCCATTTCCACCATCAGGGCAATAATTAAGAATTTCCAATCAACATAAAATGTTATGAAACTGCCTGGAAGAGGACGTGTGTCTATATCGTCCTAATGCACAGTGAGAAGGAGAGTTTAAGTGGCTAAAGACTCTCCAAGGACCATGGCTGGAGAATTGCAGAAAATAGTTGCGTCTTGGGGTCAGAAAACCTTAAAAAGAAAATTGTCAAACAGCACCTACATCACCATATGTTGCTCATCCAAAAACAAACTCCAGCATATTCAGTTATCAGACACGACTGGAAATTCAAATGGGACTGGCTTCTATGGTCAGATGAAACTAAAACAAATGAGCTTTTTAGCAGCAAACACTCGAGATGGGTTTGGTGAACACAGGGATAAAAGTACCCCATGTGTACAATGAAATATACTGCTGTATTTTTGATGTTGTGGGCCTATATTTCTGCTGGAGGCCCTGGACATCTTGTTTAGACACATGGCATCATGGATTCTATCAAATACCAACAGATAAAAAATCAATAAGTGACTGACTCTGTTAAAAATCTTATAATGGGCCATGTTTGGATCTACCAACCGTACAATAATCCAAACATAAACCTCAAAACCAACACAAAAACGGGTCACTGAGCACAAAACCAAGCTTCTGCTGGCCATTCCAGTCCTCTAGCCTGAACCCTATAGAAAATGAGTGGTGAACTGAAGAGAAGAAGCACCAACATGGAGCTGGGAATCTAAAGGGTCTGCAGTGATTCTGGATGAAGGAATGGTCTCTGATCTCTTGTCAGGTGTTCTCTAACCTCATCAGGCATTATAGGAGAAAATTTAGAGCTGTTAAACTGGCAAATGGAGGTTTTAAAAAGTATTGAATAAAAGGGTGCCGTTAATTGTGGCCAACATGTATTAGAGAAAAACATTTCATAATGATATCCCCCCCCCCCCATTTAAAATTCTTATCCAATGAAAGGTTAGATTTTTGTGAATTTTTTTAAATAAAATATCAAAAGGATTAACAATGCAGATTAATTTTCAGAGCTTTCTTTGATCATATTTAGCAAGGGTACCAACAATTCTGACCACTACTCTGTACGTGTGTGTATATGTATGTAATATATATATATATATATATATGTATATATATATATATATATATATATATATATATATATATATATATATGTATATATATACATCTATCTCTCTATCTATCTATCTATCTATCTATCTATCCATCTCTCTATATCTCTTTTTAACTCTATAATTTCCAGTTGTAGTCTGGTTACTCTGGACAAACATTACGACTCTATAATTACTTGTTACACCCATTACGTGTGTAAACTTTTCTTTTGTGAAGCCACTGAGCTCATTTGACCTTCCCTAAAACCAAATGAATAAATACGTATCTGTCGAACAGTAAACACGCTAGCCACACGCGCTGTGAATGTAGCTTTGTACTAGCACTATTAAGAGCCTGACCAGTGCAAGAAAAGAAGGATCTCGAAACCGTATGAGGAATTACCCTTCTGCGTCAAATATTTAGACAAACATTAGGCAATTTACACTCAAAAAAGATTGCTGCTAAAAGCAATTCTTGCTCAAAGGGAAAATCCCTATTCTTAGATGTTACAAACTCATCATTACCTTAACATTTGACATTACAGAAGAAACTCCAAAAATACCAGTACAGATTTTAAATGTACGCAAGTTACATTCTACAGTACTGTGACTACTAATGCAGTGTTCAACTGTTTGCATTGCAGTTTGTAGCAATTGCAGACCAGGTTTTAAGCAACTGTCCACCACACACATTAACATATGAGGATGTTGCTGGGTCACATGTCTAAATCTCCAGGGGATTCTACAGAACAACTTTGCAAGCGGTGGTTGGTTGCAGTGTCTGTAAATGACTAATGTGTCATTTTGCCTATATGTGGCAGTGCTGCTGGCCACTGTTTCCTTTCAGTACATCTCTTTCTGTGAGAGCTTTGCTTCAACCATTAGCCACAAATAAAAAAATTAAAAAAAATACCATAAGAACAAAACCCACACTGAATTCACACATGAAGTTGTTGAGAAGCATCTATCTTGCAATCTGAAAAACTGATCGCAGTATAGATGCTTCTCAACAAACCAAATGAAGACTGCAAATGCATGTTTGAAAAAGATTTGAGGAAGGAAATACTGCCGATTATTTTGATAAATGTCATACCGCCACGATGCAAAGGCATTGTGGGTAGTCAAACAGCCCACTCTCAAATATCTATAGCTAGGTCCTAAACATGGCTCTGGCTCCTCTTTCAATTGTATAATAATCGCTCAAAAGTTTGGGGTCAGTTTGATTTTTTTTTTTTACAGAAATTTATAAGAAATACTTTATTTCGGAAAGGCATTAAATTGAACAAAAAGACAATAAAGACAATCATAACACTAAATATTTTAAATAAATGCTGTTCTTCTGAACTTTCTGTTCTGCATAACTTTTCAACAGATCACAGGAATTGTTTCTTGAGGATCGATTTCTGAAGGATCATGTGACACTGAAGACTGGAGTAATGATGCCGAAAAATTCAAAAGTATATTATAATTGAAAATATTTATTTTTATTAAAAGTCAACAATATTTCACAATAAGTTTTTACTGTATTTTTAACCAAACAGTTGCAGCCTTGGTGAGCATAAGAGACTTCAAAAGAAAAAAAGTTTTCCCTTTTAAATGGCAGTATACGTCTACTGGGTTTTTTACTCAGAATTTTCTCTTGGTTGAATGGTTTCAAAACGAGTTACACAAAGTTGAATGCTTGGGGTCAGGAGTTTATTCAAATCCTTAACCCAAAGTTTGAGCAACAGCAAGCTGCACTAACAACACCGGTTCAATGATTCAATGCCATTCAAAAATACTTCAGACGTGCAACTACACTCTCAGAAATAAAAGGTACAAAAGCTGTCACTGGGGTGGTACGGTTTCAAAAGGCACATGTTTGTACCTAAAGGGTCCATTTTGGTAGCTTAAAGGTACATATTAGGTTCAAATATGTACACTTTAAGTACTAATAGGTACAAAAGTGTACCTTTTGAAAAGGTACCGCCCCAGTGACAGCTTTTGTACCTTTATTTCTGAGAGTGTATGAAAAAATTGAATGGCACAAGAAACAATTCTCCCAGAGTCTTTTAATATAAAACAAAGAGCACAGTACACAAATCGAAATGGAAAAGAACACATTCTAGGCACTTGCCATGACAGAATAGTACTCATCTACTTGTTGTCAGATACGCAAATAACACAAAAAACGTTTCTAGCTGTGAATGTAATATCAATGCGACTTTACAGCTGACAATTTTGATGTTACTGAATGGTAACATCAGTCAAGTTCTAAAAATCTGAAAACAAATGGATCTCAGACAATTCGTAAAACAGCACCACCCAAATGTAATACAAAGGTACTGCAGTCATAAGCACTCTGAGGTTTTTAAAAATGGTTTTGTGTGTTAAATGACACACAGCCTTGGCAATCAAGCCTGCGAAGTCATAAACAGTGTGGACATTTCTGTGTTTGGGGCCTGCTGATACAAGAAATTCAGACCCTTTCAGTCTCAAAGCACACAAATGTCTCCTAGTCAGTGGTGGTGCGGCGATACCAGAATCGTGCTCTGAAGTCGTCGCTGCAGGTCATGAAGCCGGGGTTGGTGGGTGAATGGACGATACAGCGCACAATGTTATTGTGGCCTAATGAGAGCAGGTTTTTCCTCTCAGCTGTGCGTGAATCCCAGCAGCACAAGCTGATGGTTCGCTCGTCCGGCAGCAGCACATAGTCCTCCGTGTGGTTGAACACACACTGAGTGCGGTGCGTTTGTCGCCCACTGAGACCCGCACCTGCGTGACAGGAAACACAATGAGGGTGAGCTGGCAGCAGAGTATGTTAGCCGCAATGAAAAACACTGGACAGGTGGCGTGATGACAGACATGGTATTTCCAACATATATGTGTCACGGTTTTGATTTATTCTCCCCAAACTGACCAATGGAAGTTCCAAGATAATTTTAACTATTAGCACTTTTTAACTGATGCAAAAGACCATCATAATACATATTATAAAATGAATTTAACCAGTCCTAGATGCTGATAACATACACAGGTTTTAGCTGGTTTATTTTTGTTTCAGATTCACAGGCTCTGAATTTGGTTTGATTCTGATTCATTTCAGTCTATTCTGCTTACAAATAACATAAATTCTCTCCCAGCTAATAATGTAAATTACATGAGGCAATGTTTTAGACTGATTTAAACTGGTAACCGGTCTTTATGAACTAGTTATCAAAAAAACAGACTTATGGGAGTCATGCGTTTCCGAAATTGGACTGCATTAGTTAACTGAAATAAATCAGTTCATAAAAGTAATTTGTCCAGGACTTTTTAGTCACAAGCAAATCACTCATGAGTCAGTTCAGTTTGTTTTTGATTAACTACAAAGAACTGGTTCATAAAAGTTATTTGTATGGGAATCAGACCTCACTGTTTATGCTGTGTTTTTGATTCACTATACAGAACTGACAAATTCACTAAAAAGAATCAGTTCATAAAAGTCATTTGTCCAGGATCAGAATATACTGGTTGTGCTGTGTTTTTGATTCAATATAAAGAACTGAAGAAGATATTTTCTTTTGAATCAGACTGCACTGGTCAAGCTTTACATTCGAGTAAAAAAAAAATAAAACATTTGTAAGAGTCATCTGCCCAGAAATCAGACAAATGAATAGAACTACGTTTCTTGTTATGTTGCAGTACACTGACTTTAAAAAAATAAATGAATAAATAAAAATAAATAAAATTCACATTTAATACTGACAGCAAACATTAACATCTGAGGTAAAAATGATTTATTTCACAAATGAAGATTCAGCAGCGACAGAGCAGAAAAGATTTTAGGAATCGATATTGAGACTGCTTAAAAATAAAAAAAAATAAAATAATAAATTAACACCTTTTAGTCACAATTCTTCATCTAACCTGCATAATCTATAACCTAAACCTACCCATAATTCTCCATCTTACCTGTGTACTTGACCAAAGTCCGGCCTGTGGAGATTTCCCAGAGTTTAGCAACAGAATCCTTCCCGCTGGACAGAATATACTTGGAATTCTTGGAGAAAACAGCCGAGCAGACCTCAGCACCATCGTGGGCTTTCTCAAACGTGGTCACGCACCGGTTCGACACTCCGTCCCACAACTTGATGCTGCCGTCTTTGCTACAGGTGACGTAGCTGTTAGCGCTGGGATTGTAACAGACTCCGCAGATGGTGTCAGTGTGCTGATCCAGAGGGTTGCAGGACACAAAACACTGGAAAGTGTTAACGTCATAAAGACGCAAGGTTGGGTGCTGCGTGCCGACTAGTAAGAAATCCCCAGATGGATGGAAGGAAATGGAACGCAACATTTCAGCTTCCTGTAGAAAATGAAAGGGAGAAACATTCCATGCAAACATCTCCAATAAACGAGGGACCACAAATGACCTTTTAAAAAAATTAGAGGCATGATTTAGCTTGATTTTATACCTGTATGTGCTTGAAGGCTCTTTTTGCAGACGGCTTTGAATAATCAAAGAGCTTGAGGGTGTAATCACGAGAGCCAGAGGCTAAGATCTGCTCGGTCGGGTGAAAAGCAAGGCATGTGACCTCATCCACATGATCATACAAGGTTCTGATTACAGGGTGGTTCTCCATGTTCTGCTGGGCCGTTTCGTTCATCATCACCTAAATCGTAAAGCAGAATCAGTGTCAGGTTGTCCCACTTGACTAAACTACATAATATTAAAGTCACCATAACACAGACAGATTCTTTTCTTATGAATTGTGAAGTACACCCAAGTGAAACATCAAAAAAAAAAAAAATTAAACTACCTTGACTTCAGGCAAGGGTGGCACTCACCTCAAGAGGCATGGCGCTTTTGGCCAGCATGCGCTCGGTATCCAGGATCTTAATGGAGGCGTCAGCAGAGCCCGTGGCTATGAGCTGCCCATCGCGGCTGTAGGTGGCCACACGGCACGGACCCTTATGAGATGTCACATAGCAGGTCTCATACTCTGATGCTTCTGGGGACATGGTTTGCACGTCTGCATCAAATTCCAGGTCGATGCCCACACCGGGCGCCACGTTGTCCGAGCGGCCAATGGCGTACTGTACCGCACTGTCATCGTTCTCCATTCCTATGAAATCAGATTCAAGTACTTTTCTGAATTCATCCCCAAGTTGTGCAAAACAGCAAAATGTTGTGTTTTTTGCTAATTGTTTGCAAATAGACCCTTTTCACATTAAGTTTATAATTATTTTATTACTATTCCTTGCAAAAATTCTTTAAGGGGCAAAAACACTTTTTTCATGCACCTGTCAAGTTTGATATTTTGGGCTTTTTGGTTTTTCATAAAGTGTTTTTTCAGACTAGTGGTAAGAAAACATCCAAAAGACACTGTTAAGTGTTTCTTTTATTGCACTTTATTTTTGTCAATAGATTTCAATTACAACATTTTTTTAAAGGCCGTTTTCTGAAAAGGAGTTTTCTCTCCTACACTGAGCCATAAGTCTCCACTTCAGAAGCACTTACACACAGCAAACTTTACATTTTTATTCCTATCTATATCCTGAAGGTTTTTACTGAGGGATTTGTACACATATATATATATATATATATATATATATATATATATATATATATATATATATACACATATATATGTGTGTGTGCTTGATTATATACACAACATTTAAAGAACTCTAATTCAGTTGCTTGCTAAAAGATGTAATACTTTAACTTCAAGATTTTAAGAGTAAAGAGTAAATGTTGTATTCTTTATTGCAAAGAAAAGTAGATGAAAGCACTTAATAGGCACTGGTTTAGTTTACTGTTAACTAGCAATTATACAGTACAAGTAAAAATATTAAACACTGAAAGTGTACCTGTCTTGGCCAGCTGCATGAGCTGCTCTGATGGAGACACCACAGTCTGGGGCTTCACCTCACTGATCAGGCTGTTGGCGATGGTGGTGTAGCCGTCATACAGCAGCTGGCTGATGATCAGCTTGTAAAGGTGCTGTCTGTCCCTCAGTGTGGGCTTGGGCCGGAACATCTTTGCTGCTGCTTGATGCCTGCAAGTGAAAGAAGCAAGACATAAACGCTCAGACTGCAAGCAGTTTTGTGTTTGGAAACCAAAGTGAGCTGCCTATCGAGACAACACGTTGTATGATAACTCAAAATGTTGTCCAGGTAGGCAACTTAGATTCAAAACAGACCCTTTGTTGTTAATTCTAGTACATTGTTATCGCAAATCTGTGCGTGGTATAGGTTTCGACGTATCATTTTAAATGTGGTTTGTGTCTGTTTTAAAATAAAGGTCAAAGTAAGCAACAATTACTATTTAAATGGCGCTTCATCCATTAAAGGTTGCAGTAATTAACGACTTACCAATTCAAGACTTCAGAGGGTGCGCGGACACGCTTTGTACGTCTGACGCCACGACGTACGCATAAATGGTGGAATTATGGGAATAAACCAGACAAATTAAAAGTCTCCGGCTGATTTAAAGTAAAAGTCCCTAACTGACTGTTTTTGTTGAATTTGGACACAGATTCTATTTTTTTCTTAATGTATGATATTAGGAAAAAAATATTAATAAATATTTGTCACGCTCTATAATTAATAAAGTTATCACTTGATATTTATAAAATACCTTACATTACACAATGCTGAGCAATTTTATTAGTCGGTTAGGACGCTAATGCCCTATTGCCAAAATTTTGATAGTAAGTGGTACAAAAATGCAAACAAAGTCGACAGTCAGTCATTTTTTCTCATCTCGTATATAAAAATGTCAATAACTCAAAAACAATATGAGATATTTTCACCAAATTTGACACACATATGTATGGGCACACTCTAAGGATACATGGCAAATTTGGTGGGATTGTGCCTCTTGGTGGGGCTGTAATTGAACAAAACGTGAAATTTCCATTGACTACAATACAATACTATGATGTAAAATGCTATATTTTACCAATGCATTGGTGTACCACATAGACTGTAAAAAAAGACCATGATCTGAAGGTACTCAAAAAGGTTTGAGACAGTGCCACTTTGTGGTCAAAAGCTATAATGAAATGTCAAATAAATGCTAATAGCTTTCTGTGCATTTTATGAGACTGGTATTAATAGATTCCCTGGGTCATGCTGAGAACAGTGATAGCAATGGTGCCATAGTCAGCCAAACGTCCTGTCTACAATTTTGATTCATGTTGAAAACCTATTTTTTCAAACTCCTCCTCAACCGTTGTTCCGATTTTCACCAAAATCGAATCATATCATCTTCAGACCATGCTGACAAAAAGTGATGGATTTTGTGTTGATAGATAAAACAGTTTTTACATACCACAACAACGAATTTGAGTTATGATGCCAAAATGACACTTGAGGCTGTATCTCTGCAATGCTTTGGCATTTTGACACCAAACTTTGTGTGTGCCATAGTCACCTCACACAGAACACACCACATCGATTTGATAACGGTGCCACCTGTTGGTCAAAAGTGAAAAGTCATTCAGTCGGATTACTAGTAGTTTTAAATGATTTTTCAGGCATTTGGACTACAATAATCTTAAAATGCCTTCAATTAATCATTGCTGAAGTTGGTCTGATGCTACATGCTATGCTTAGCTCCTCATTTTGCCGCTGATGTGCTTGGCCCTGTCATTGCTGCTTGCAGCTATATTTTATAAGTAGTTCTGTTGCCTTAAACACAGCTCAAGATCTAAATGAACTAATATGTTCCTTGACATACTTTTCATATTATATTTATTATTATATATTCTTATTAATAAGAATTATTCAATGTTTGCCCAAATATTAACAGAGTAAAAAGGGACAAATCTTTTTTTTTTTTTTTTTTATAATTTGGTGTCAAAAATTAGGTCAAAACAATTCAATTAAAAAACAACGGCAAATAATCTGTTCAAGATGGAGCTGGTGTATTAGCAAAATGCTGTAAACTTCTCTCCAAAGACAAACAGCACACCACCAGGGTCATTTTTAAACCTTATTTTTCTCTTTAATGTATTTACAAGCTTTACATTTCCTCTGTAGTTCTTCATTACAAGTACACGGCGCAATCCTGGCCATTTTCTGACTTGCATTAGTGTTTGCACTACACCTTCAATGCATACAGGTATTTGATGATGATGTCTGAAATTTTATTCCATTCAGGATGCATATTCATTTTTACTCCTTTTCCCATGTTATTTGGAAAGTCCGTTGAGCAAAAGCCGAAGCAGAAGAACCAGTGGCGTGTGTTTCTCCAAACAGCCAGAAACTTCAGCAACATCAGCCAATCCTGGACCAGCCCGGCTCCACTTTGAGCCAAAAATGTTATGCATTTTTTATTATTTTTTTCTGAGGAAATATTTTATTTGTTTTGAAGTGAATCACATGAATCCAGGGAGGCTGCTGACACATTTAATCAAAATTAATATTACTGTTATGATACATGTTTATTCTGTTATTTCTATCAATGTTCTTTTCGCCTGCAAATGTTAAATAGAACTCCATACTTGCAGTCTCTTAAAAAAATAATAAATTAAAGAGTTCAGAACCTATCTTAAGTCTCTTCTTTTAAAAGTAACAAAAAAAAAAAAAAAAGTCAAACTTTAAAACAAAAATATTTTCTATATATATGATACAAGTATTTAGTGTTCCCTCTGTTTCGTAGAGAGTTCCAGCTCAAGTTGGCCAGCGTTTCAAAGCATTTTTGTGTTTTGTGTCAGTAGGGGGCCTCTGGGCGTCGGCCACCTGCTTATGTCAATTATCCTCAGACTCCTCCTCTGCCTCACGTAACCAGGTGAAGAAAGCGGTGACCGACTTCAGCGCTACGCCTTTTCCCTGCTGTTCTGCTGGGTCTTTACTCGTTTCCCATTGATAGAAAGCGTCCTCCGAAATAACGTCCTCATCGTAAAGACAGTCGAAAAACATTCGGAGTAGATCTGCGAATAGAAGTAGATAAAAATTACAATCCTTGAAATCATTAGTTTAGTTTGCCATCTTTATTTGCATCTGCTACATACTGGGTGGTTGATCCAGGGCGACAATCAAAGACTGAAGAGCATAAAGTGCTTGCAGCTGCCGCTCGGTGTCCGAGTTAAGGTACTTATGTAATATAGGCAGGCGTCTCTGGATGATAGCAGTGTCCACTCTACAGGATGTGCTTTCATCTGGAGAAGAAAAAGATGAAAGTAATTGGTAAAGGGAAGATGGAGATGAAGCTGTTTAATAAAAGGCCCAAGTGTAAGTAGTTTGCTCACCTTTAACTGCTGCTTTACAAACAGCTGTCATTAAAGCTCTCAAAAATGGAGAGGAACTCATTTGAGATTCGTCCAAATTAGCCTGAAAAAAAAAGCAGATTTCTTGAAAACATTTCATACACTTGAATTTTAGCTTTGCGGAACTGCTTGATCAATATAAGAGAGATCCATGGAATCAATCTCACCTCGACCCAGTCGAAGATCTGTTCATCACTAGCCATGTCTTCCAGCAGGAGGTGCTCCAACTGTTTAAAGAGCTCCTCGGGACTGAGGCTGGGTTTAGCTGTGGATGGGGACACCGGGGAGACGTCTGACACGGTAAACTCTAACTTCTGGAGAAAGAGGAAAAGGACACGACTGGTTGATTTTGTGTTCTAGAGCACCTTTTTTTCGAACCGTTTTAGAAGTCGTTTTAAAGTAGATATGTTGCTACATCATTTACTCTCTCTTAATGTATTTTTTCACGTTTTTGTTAAAAGTCTCTTATGTTCAACAAGGCTGCATTTATGTGATCAATGAATACAGCAAAACTCAAATCATGCTAAATATTATTACCATTTAAAATATATACATTTTTTTATTTTAATACATTTTAAGATGTCATTTATTCCTGTGATGGCAAAGCTGCATTTTGAGCAGATTACTCCAGTCTTCAGTGTCACATGATCCTTCAGAAATGATTCTAATAAGCTGATTTGCTTCTCAAGGAACATGATGTCTTATTATTAATGTTGAAAACAGGTGGGTTTCTTACAGTAATTTCCCCTCCAGGATTCTGTGATGAATAGGAAGTTTAAAAGATCAGCATTTATTTGAAATATAAATCTTGGTATCACTTTACTTAAAGCCTTTATGCATAATGCATTATACAAGTAGTTTTAATGCATTAATTATGCCTTGTAATGCACCTTATAATGCACTGAATAATTGTAACCACTAATACATTATAACACTCACGTATTTTAAATTCAGTTATATTATTTACGACAAGATATAATGCATTACAATGCACATTATGAATGATTACAATGCATTATACCCTTTAATAACCATTTATAATGCATTATACATGAAGGCTTTAAGTAGAGTGTTACCAAAACCTTTTGTAACATTATAAAGGTCTTGCGTCCTTGCTGAATCACATCACATTGCTTAAAAAGAAATCTTACTGCGGCCAAACTTTTGAACAGTAGTGTATATTTAACAGTTTTTATCTAACACAAAAGCAATGAGAACAGCACCAACAACAATGATAAACAGCAGAATTGTATTGTTTTATTATTGTGCGCATTAGTATGATTTATTTAAAATGACCATTTAAACAAAGTAATTCACTAAAATAAGTCAACATTTCTAATGCTTAATATAAAAAAATAGAGCTGACACTGGTTTTTGAAACATTTGAAAACAGTTGAACTACTGTGATAAAAAAAAATGTACTTATAAATGTTGCTATGTCTAGTTAGTTGAAATTTGTATCTGGGTCAGGTGTTCAGGCTACATTCTCACCTGTTGTGAGATGAAGGTAGGAAGTTGTTCTCCCTCAGGCAGGAAGTCAGCCCAGTTCAGCCCAGACTCTCTCCACAAATCTCCAACTTTCCTATGGCTCTGTAGCACAACCAGACGCATGTAAACACCCAAAACAATACACAAAGCTCCTTTACGGCATATTGTTCCTGTCATAGAGGTGTCTATGCATGAAAAGCATCATGCAAGAGCACTAAACCTCAGATGACAACTTGATAAAGATGATCTAAACCCCATGTCAACAAAAGTTAAGCTTACCATTTGTTTGCATAGTAGGTGCAGTATTTCAGAAAATAAGATGGCAGCTCTTCCCACAGGGAGTAGCGGTTTACTTAACTCACTGCAGAAACAAAACAAATCTCCATTAGATGCTAAACTGAATCACTATGACAGCTGGAGCCTGCAAGGACCTGGAATGACTGCAACTACTGTGCACTGCCAAACTGTTAAAGCCCCAGAAGTCACAGACCCAATACAATGAGATGTTTCCAAAAAGAGTAGCATAAAAGAGATTTTATTTATTTTTTATTTAGTACTGAATTCTGTAGTCCTGCTTAATCACAATCCAATATCCTTATCGACTTTATAAAAAAAAATGGATAAAACTGCAACATTTCTGACTGCACAACCTGCTTTGGATGCAGCCCACCTTTCGATAGTGACAAGGTAGCGGAGGATGCTTTTTGATTAGATGTTAAAAAGTATTATTTAAAAGCAGTGTTATTTTAGAATCACTGAGATACTATACTATGAGATACTGTTTTTATTAATATTTTGAATATTTTAATGCACACCTGGGATTTTCCAGCTCATACCATAGTCATCTGCCAGCATTTACAAATTAAAGTTGCCCTTAATGTTTGCAGCGCAATGTTTATCCAGAAGGGAAAAAAATTATGGTTATTTTCATCATTTAAGGCTCGTTAGAACTACCATTCTGCCTGCTTTAAAGATTTCATTTATTTTAATGAATAAGTAAATAGCGAGTGAGAGAGAGATAGAGAAATATAATGTAGAGATTCAGTAGCGAAGCTATTTTATTAAAATAAGTTGTAGGGCAGCGTTGTTTTATAATACGAATAATATCTTGACCTTGTGCTGGAGCGTTAACAGTACATGCATTTCTTAAATCATCCTTTGAAAGGAGATTCCACCTCAAAAGAACATCCATCTATTAATCAAGGACAACATGAAATAGGTTTTTAGGGGTGGAATGTCCTTTTAATCACAAATTACACAAAATCACCAAACAGAACTCATAAGACCTTTCTTTTTCAGTGTTTGTCATGACCAATGGAATCCTGACCTGAACAGCTCTCTCATACTGATTCCTCCCTCTCTCAGCAAAGGACTGAGCAGCTCAGCCAGGTAAAGCCAAATGAAGGGAACATCTATGGCCATATCATCTGCCTGCTCCAGCATCTCTGAAAACCTACAGAGTCAAGAGACAGGGACAAACCACAGCACTTTACTACCTTAGTATTAAAAGTACTAATAGATGCATTTGATCTTAATGTGTGTGTGCTCACCCTTTGTAGAGCTGGGAATGGGGTATGATGCCCTTCTGAATAAGCTGATAGTAGAGCAGTCCCATGTGCTCTCTGGCTTTCTGGCTGCGCTCCAGTGTGCACTCCAGACCCATGCGCACAAACACAAACAGCAGAGAGGTCTGATCCATCTCCATTACACACTGCACTGCCTCCTGCACACATAAACAGACACAACACACGTTCAAATGGTTTACAGTACTGACAAACAATCACACAGCACATATTCAAAGTTATTTTACACATAATCAAATGCAATAATGAAAAGCTGATGGTAGGCACACACATACATAGACAAAAGTTGTATGTGTTGTTTTAAACTGAATTTTTACATAAATGATTGAAAAATATGGCATAATAGTGACAAGGAAGCTGGTGAATATGCATATTATACTTCTTTATTAAATGTTAAAAACTATTATTTGAAAGCAGTGTTATTTTAGAATCATTGAGATACTATAATAGTTTTTATTAATATTTTGAATATTTTAATGCACACCTACCCGTGGATTATCCCACTTGTACCATAGACAGTTTTGGCAACATTTACAAATTAAAGCTGTCATAGATGTTTGCAGAGCAATATAATGTTCAACCCATGAATCATGGTAATACCAAATATTAATACTTGGGATTGGTAAGATTTTGATCTTTTCATTAAATCTGTGAAACGTTTTTGTTCTTTTCAAAGTTCAAAAGAGCAGCATTTATGTGAAACAGAATTGTATTGTAACGTAATAAATATATTTACTGTCACTTTTGATCAATTTAATGCATCCATGCTAAAAGCTAATTGCTTCTTTAAAAAAATTAAATAAAATAAATTAATAAAATTCGTAATTACCCCAAACTTTTGAACAGTAGTTTGTTTTTAAATGTTGGAAGTTTTTGTTACTTATGGGTTAGTGTTAAGCTGGTCACACGCTGGACGAGAAGCGCAGTGCCGTGTCACGCCGCGCCTTTACATTGTTCTGAATTGTTGCTAGGCGCCGCAGACAGACGCCGCCAGTGTGCGTACGTTTCGCTTCTCGTCCGGTGTGCGACCAGCTTTAGAGTCCTGTGATGTACCTTGTAGTCATTAATGTGCAGAAACTCATCAATGATGGCTTTGGACTTCCGCTCGACCTCCTCTTCGGACAGGATGGGCTTCTCTGAAACACCAGCGACCTGCAGGGTCTCAGATTTCACTGCAATGAAACAGAAGCTCAGTATTTAGAATATATATGTTTAGTACACAAGTAAATCCATGGAAAATGCAGCTTTAATGTATATGTGTTCACTAGTGTAAGCATGTGTCCTTCCTCACATGTCTCCGTGGCTCTGTTGTTCTCTATTTCACATTTCTCCTCTGAGATGCTGGCTTTGCGAGGTGTGTGGTGTGAGTCAGGTCCCTCCCTCCATGTTTCCTGAGGAGCCACGTTGTCCGTTAGCTCCTTTGCACTGCTACCTCGGCTGAAGGGCCCTGGTCGCGATGGCCCCAAACTTACTGGCTTTTCACTGCGTTCACGACCGGTGCTGCCTCGACTGGTAGAGACATACACAATAAGACACATTAAAAGATGTCAAACTTTTATACATTTAAATTCTACATTTGTATTTGTAGCTCATCTGTTCTCAGATGTTGAGTACCTTGGGCGTCTAGAATCGGAATCGGAGGTTTGGGCTGGTGGTGGGCTGGGCTGAGATGTGGATGACTGTAGCGCTGAATAACGGTTCAGGGTGCTACTGGCAGAGCGTGTTAACTCTGGAAATATGAGCATGGAGGTATACATACACGTAATATGTAAAACAGTAATCTAAACTTTACTGAATGGGCAGTCAATTTAAAATTCATGAACGCTGGTCCTCACCAGAGTCACTAGCTTTGGCTCCACCACTGCTACCCTTTATCCAGTTGATCTGAGCCCGCGGACCCAGCTGGATCTTCTCATCGATTTGAGGCTATAATGGGGGATTGGTTGGAGTTCAGAGGTCATAGAGGATACAAGAGTAATACTACCTCATCACTACATCACAGATGCTAAAATAACTCACCATTGATTGTTAAAGCACATGTCAATGTCAACCTATTCTGTGCTGCACTTAAAAATTGCGATTATAAATCAGCAGATGGCAGTGTTGCCTCAATCAACTGAACCCTCTGATTCACATTCGAAAATGGGTTTTATGTCTGAAATATGAAGCGTTTGTGCATTGACCAATTTCTTCACCTTGGAGATCTTGGGGATCTTTGTGGGGTCAATGGTCCTGCTGTTCTTAGTAGTGGGCACAGTGTTCCATGTCTCCTCCCTCTGTGAGCGCTGATCTCTCTGATCTATAAATCAAGACACAGGGCAGGGTTACTTCACAACAGATCACCACTAGTCTATATTAGCCACTGAACGCTAAAATTAGAAACGGCAAGGGTTTTATTACGTGTTTAAAGCAGAGGTTCTCAAACAGGGGGGCCAAAACTCACTAAGGGGCCTCAGGACAATTCCAAGCATATTTCTTTCTTTAACTTGTTTTTTGATTATTTGCACTTTTCAATCTTAATTCAAAGCATATTTCTTATTTAACCTCAATAACAAATTTTTATTGGAAAAAAAGATTCCTGATATAAAATTTCATTTAAAATACAATTTTTTAGTAGTGTCATGAAAATGAATTTTTAAAAACTTTTAAACATAGCTCACCCAAATATTTGATTTCTGTCATTATTTACAGTATGGAAAAAATTATTTGATCCCCTGCTGATTTTGTATGTTTGCCCACTGACAAAGAAATTATCAGTCTATAATTTTAATGGTAGGTTTATTTGAACAGTGAGAGACAGAATAACAATAAAACAATCCAGAAAAACGCATTTCAAAAAAGTAATAAATTGATTTGCATTTTAATGAGTGAAATAAGTATTTGACCCCTTCGCAAAAACATGACTTAGTACTTGGTGTCGAAACCCTTGTTGGCAATCACAGAGGTTAGACGTTTCTTGTAGTTTCTTGTAGTTGGCCACCAGGTTTGCACACATCTCAGGAGGGATTTTGTCCCACTCCTCTTTGCAGATCCTCTCCAAGTCATTAAGGTTTCGAGGCTGACGTTTGGCAACTCGAACCTTCAGCTCCCTCCACAGATTTTCTATGGGATTGAGGTCTGGAGACTGGCTAAGCCACTCCAGGACCTTAATGTGCTTTGTTGCCTTGACTGTGTGTTTTGGGTCATAATCATGCTGGAATACCCATCCACGAACCATTGTCAATACCCTGGCTGGCTTCAATACCCGGCCCTGACGATACATGGCCCCGTTCATCGTCGCTTTGATGCGGTGAAGTTGTCCTGTCTCCTTAGCAGAAAAACACCCCCAAAGCATAATGTTTCCACCTCCATGTTTGATGGTGGGGATGGTGTTCTTGGGGTCATAGGCAGCATTCCTCCTCCTCCAAACACGGCGAGTTGAGTTGATGCCGTTGAGAGCTCGATTTTGGTCTCATCTGACCACAACATTTTCACTCAGTTCTCCTCTGAATCATTCAGATGTTCATTGGCAAACTTCAGACGGGCCTGTACATGTGCTTTCTTGAGCAGTGGGCTGCAGGATTTCAGTCCTTCACGGCGTAGTGTTTTATCAATTGTTTTCTTGGTGACTATGGTCCCAGCTGCCTTGAGATCATTGACAACATCCTCCCGTGTAGTTCTGGGCTGATTCCTCACCGTTCTCATGATCATTGAACATACACAAGGTGAGATCTTGCATGGAGCCCCAGTCCAAGGGAGATTGACAGTTATTTTGTGTTTCTTCCATTTGCGAATAATCGCACCAACTGTTGTCACCTTCTCACCGAGCTGCTTGGCGATGGTCTTGTAGCCCATTCCAGCCTTGTGTAGGTCTATAATCTTGTCCCTGACATCCTTGGACAGCTCTTTGGTCTTGGCCATGGTGGAGAGTCTGGAATCTGATTGATTGATTGCTTCTGTGGACAGGTGTCTTTTATACAGGTAACAAGCTGAGATTAGGAGCACTCCCTTTATGAGAAATCTTGCTGATTGATAAGGGATCAAATACATATTTCACTCATTAAAAAGCAAATCAATTTATAACTTTTCTGAAATGCGTTGTTCTGGATTTTTTTGTTGTTATTCTGTCTCTCACTGTTCAAATAAACCTACCATTAAAATGATAGACTGATAATTTCTTTGTCAGTGGGCAAACGTACAAAATCAGCAGGGGATCAAATAATTGTTTCCCCCACTGTACTCACAAGCTGTCATATTCCTAACTTTTTTAAATTAGATTTTTTTTCCCTTTAAAATAATAAGAAATCTGTCAAGTTATTGTCGCATAAACAAACCCAAAAGCGCAATCAAAGCTGGTTAACCATTAGTGTGTTCTCCTCTACAAATAAGCTGTTTGCTGTCTGCAAAGCCTGCTGTCCGAACATCATGTTCCCATTAATGTTCTGATGTTCATACCTCATCTCTGCGTATACCTGGAACTTCAAATATGGTTTTGTCCTCTGGGTGGCGCTGTAGTCGGCCTGCTATAGCTGGAGAAACACACTAAAATGCTGTGAGGAAGTTCTGTGGATCTCACCTGGCCTCCTCTTTATGTCCTTAGACAGAAGCTGCTGATGAACCTTCCTCTGTTCTTCCTGTTCCTCCAGCTTGGCCTCTTTATGGATCTGCTCTATGGTTTTAGGACCCTGGTCTGCTCTCCGGGACACCCAGTTATGCTGGACAATATAAATAATCAGAGAAAGATCAGATATCTATGATTAATGGATCAGTGTCATTCTGGGAAATACATTACAATTAACTCGAAACTATGTAAAATGACAAACCACTCAGATTTTTTTTTAAAGCTGGGTACAATAAAGGCTTGAAAATGTTGAAAGAAGCATCCCTCCTCTTTTTGTCTCTTCTTTCTCATACATTTTTATCACTCAAAAGATAATACAAAAACTGAGGAATGCAGGGGAGAGGCACCAAGCTAAATTATGCCACTTGCAAACAGACAGGAATTTAATGTCATGGCCAAAAGTTATGATTTTGCTGATACTCTATTTAATCTGTGGCTGTTTCTGGGCCATTGAGTTTCTGAGCCTTTTTCAACTGGTTCTAAAACGAAATACATTTAAAATGGTTATTCATTTAAACGTATTCATTTAAATTAAAATGATATAAATCATTATTTTTATATTATTATAAATTACAATGATTGTTTTTTTTTATTAAATACTTTATATTAAAAAAAAATTATGCAATTAATTAGAGATTAATACTTTTTTTTTTTTTTTTAGCATGAATGAATTAAATTGATAAAAATAGACAGTAAAGAATACATTTTAAATTGTAATAATCCACCATATTACTGCTTTTACTGTACTGTGCCACTAGATTTTTAAAAATAAAAAGGCACCCTTGGTGAGCATAGGAGACTTCTTTCAAAAACAGTAAAACATTTTACTGACCCCAAAATCACAAATACAATTTGCAATAATTATAAAGGAAACCCCAACTAAGTCACAAATTCAAAACACTCGTGTGTCTCATAAAGCACTACAGATTATGAAGTTTTTAATTAAATAAAAATAAAAAAAATAAGAGAGAAAAAAAACACCACAGATGTTTTTGCTTCTCCGTTATTTGTATCAAAACCAGGCCTTTATAAAGGTCTGTCAATGGCTATCTGTACGCTCTCTCAACACACACATACAAACAAACACAATCCCAATCCCCCATGGCATTTACCAGTCTCAGATCTATCACATCCTGTAGCATGAACCGTATCCGTGACGATGTCTTGCGCTCTTTGACAATTTTCCCCATCTGGTTGAAGTACTGGTCCATACGGGGCTATTCAAGGACACAGAGCAGCGAGTGATGAAAAACATATCAGTTGAATATCAAATACTGAGTTCATGTGTCCATGTCGATGATCACAACATCTCTACAAAATGACTGATTATAAATGAAGACAAGACTTCTTTATTGTGGCAGCGATGTGTGATCATGTAGCACAGATCTTCCTGTACCCATCCATTATGGGGTACACGACATATAGGAAGCCATCGTAAATCTAAAAATAACGTTTGAGGTAAAGAACTGCTCCTAAATCAATAAGGTCAATAAATGCAGAACCTATTTCCTGACCTGACTCCCCGCAAGCTGAAAAAACACCTGAAGAAAGAAAGGAAGGATACAGAAAACATCAACCTTCTTGCCTAACACTTTGCTCCAGGGTTTATGGGCGTCTGTTGGGCCCAGCTGGAACACATTTAGACTGCATGTGTATACAGTGCTCAGATTATATTCACCCCCATGCCTGAATATTCCTCATTCTTTTGCTTTGCACTGCAGCATATTTAAATGACATTTTCCCAGCTCAGTCCATTGTACAGCTACAATGTCATTTCAATGAAGTACTTCAAATGACAAAGGCATTTCAACATCTTTACGATCAGATTAAAGATGAAAATCTCAAAGCTACACAGTCATGCCATGATGATAAGGAGCTGTGCTGGGAAACTTTTCCAGTCGAAGCTCTCGGCCCTCTAAGCACTGCAAAGCCCACTGTAATAACACCGCACACAAACAATACTAAGATCTGGCCGTCTTACCAAACAGCTATTTTGAGAATAGCATACTATAATACTTGCACTAATGCTGCAGTACATTCTATGTATAATGTTCACTGTATGATCATTTTCTCTATGCTTAAATTGCCGAGATGAGCTACAAAATTTGCAGTGCACACTGCAATTCCATTTCCCACAATGCAAATGTGTTCAATAAAATGAGATCTTCCATTTAATTTGCAGTACAATTGCATTAAAAAAGTTTCTATTTTCAATTCTAATGTTATTTCATTTACTGCATGCTATTTAGAGGATGCTCACTGCAATGTAGTGTTCAAAGGTTTCAGATCATTAAAATGTTTTCCTTTTTTAGATTTTTTTAATGAGCAATGATTTATTAAATTGATCAAAAGTGATAGTTAAAACTTTTACATTGTTAAAAATATTTCAATTTCAAATGAAGACTGTCCTTTAAACTTTCTATCCACCAAAGAATCCTGACAAAATGTACCAATTTTCACAAAAATACTAAGCAGCACAACTGATAATAATAATAATAAGAAGAAATGCTTTTTAGCAGCATATTAGAATTATTTCTGAAATATCATGTGGTACTGAAGACTGGAGTAATAGCTAATGACATTAATTTTAAAATACATACAATTTTTAAAACAGTTATTTTAACTGTACTGTAGTAATGTTTCACATTCTAAGTGTTCTAATGCATTTTTGAATGTCTTTCAAAAATGCTGGGATCTCACCGACCCCTAACCTTACAGGGAAAATCCTCCTAAGCAATATAGTTTCCCTGCTCAAGGGAAAACTGGTGACAATTCATGCATAGTTCATGCTCAAAGACTCAAACCGGGGCCGGGTAACCACTATACCACACCACTGACAATATACAAAATTGAGCTTCTTAACAAGAATGCCAGCTGTCAGAGAAGTATCTAAGATGACAGTCATAACACCAACAGAGCTGCAGAGATCCCTTTGGGCGAGGTCTTGTTTTGAGCTATTTTCCTACAGTACACAAACAAAACAATTAGAACCTGCCCTTCCTCTTTGAGCATCACAGTTAACACCTTACAGCATGAGCTCTAGTGGCCTGCTGAGAGCTGCCTTTCCAGAGTACCAGACTGATTTATTAGTAGTCTATTTAATCAGACAAACAAACAGCAGAGGCGTGCTGAAGGAATGCCAAGTAAACAACAGTGATCATGTGGTTAGTTAGGAATTCAGCTTTTGAGAATCCTTTTGTGCTAAATAAATCTCTAATCCTTATATAATGCATATCGCACACAAAAATGTCAAAAGCTTTCTGAAAATGTCCAGCTCTAGTCTGATTGGCTGAATTTATGCAATGTCCAGTGGAGGAAAAAAAATAAATACATTTTTTAGTCTAGTTGGAAACAACTGTGCACTTCGAAGGTAAAACCAATTACAGGCTTTGCCAATATTTGCAAGGTTCTGGCATTGAATTGTTCCAGGATATCCAATCATTTTCTTTGAGGAACTTAGAAGCACATCTGCACATGATTTATGATATACCTTCCCGTAAAAAAAATAAAAATAAATCATTAAAAATATCAGTTTGAAGTTGACGTTTTGCCAAACTTTTGCCAATATTTACCAGCCATTTAGCAGTTTCATATAAAACTTAATCTTTAGCATCCTAGATAAATTGCAATTTTTTCCACTAGGTCATTACAAGACGTGCAAATCACAAAAATGTTTGCTTTAGTAGATGATTTGTATGTCTTTAATTTAAATTGAGTCATTTACATCAGGGCGGGTTACACTATTACTCTTACAATTTGACTTAAACCATGCATTATGTTGCAATTCCTCACAAATCAACCCTATGTCATGGCAAAAATCATTTTTAATCTTATTTGGTGCTTGACGAGTGTTAATTTCTTCCTCTCTCAGAGGGCAGTTCTTTAGTAGTTTCATATTTGGACCATATTTTTCCATTAGTGAGATGAGGTTTTACAGTGGTTCTAGTTTCCATAATGGTCATATTAGATGATTTAAATAAAAAGCAAAATATTCTATGCCTTTCCAATTTCCCTTTCCAAGGGGTTTTCACCACTGATCTTGTGAAATATGAATCAATAAGGCTCCAGAATGTATAATAACAAACTGCTGGGCAAGTTACCTTGGCTTTCTCGAAGTCAAGGTCTTTGCCGATGGTAGTGAGGAGTCTGCAGAGGCACTCTATGCTCTCGTCGTCATGGTTTTTTAGTAGTTTCACTACACAGTCATGCATGATGGGCTCTGTCAGCATCTTGAGCTTGAACAGCTCACCGATGAATTTGATATTTCCTGTGGAGCGACGCCGGGCCTTGTCCTTCGCCTCCTCTAGCTCCTCCTGCAGTCTTTCCTTTTCTGTGGGCTAAAAAAAAAAAAAGTGTTGCATATAAATACCTTAATGCTTTTAATAAAGAATACTGCAACCAAAAATTAATTCTGTCATTATTTATTCCACCATAATATCATTCCTTTCTTTTTTCAGTCGAACACAAAAAAGAGAAATGTTGAAGAATGCACAAACAGCGTTGTTATTAACTACAACTAAAATGGAAAGTAAAACTATTAAAAATGCTTTTTTGTAACTGAAATTAAGCTGAAATAGAAATATTAGATGAAAATCAAATGAAAATGAGAAATGTTGCCCAGAAACTGAAATAAGTTTGAAATTACTAAAACAAAAATTAAATCAAAGCTATAACTAAACATAAAATGAAAATTTATAATATATAAAAAAATAAAAGCTAATTTACAATATTAATAAATAATATTATTTAAAGCTAGCATTATATAAAAAAACACTAAATTAACAGTTTCATACTAACCACTTTTTATTATAAAATGATTTGGGTCGACATGAGGGCGAGTAAATACTGATTTTTAATTTTTGGGTGAACTCTCTATTAAATACATTTGGCCAGGTGAATATTAGGGATACTCATATTGGGCATTGCCTCCGATCCAATTCCAATATTGTGTGTACTATTCTGTGTTACTGTTAAGCCGCACAAAAAGGCATAAAAGCATTATAAAGCACAATAAAGATTTTGTGTACTATATTCCAAGTCTTACGATACGATAGCTTAATGTGAGGTTCACGTAAAGTCTTTTCTCTTCTGCACGGTATACAATACTAAACACCAATCGGTATCGGAGGTGAAAAAGGCAGATCAGAGCATCCCTAGTGAATATAGTACATAAATGGGCATTAGAGACAAAAAGTCAAAATAATAATAATTCTTGAAAATCATTATTGAATAATTACTGATGTGGCAGAGTCCAGCTCCTTTTGTTTTTTCTCAAGTACGACGTCGTCCACTTTGTCCCTCTCGAATTCCTTCTGACAGCGGTTCAATAGCAGCTTCCGGAAGTTTACCGTGGTATTAGGTTTGTCTGCTGTTGGCACTTTTAGCTACAATTGGATCACAAGAGGAAGAAATACCCATGACATACTTAAGAGTGAATAATATGAGGCAAAATAACAGATAGTCCAAAGAAAACAGATAATGGAAAATTCACAATCGCGCAATGCACAATTAACTCCTGCGTGCATGAAACGTACCGTAGCCAGGCAGCGACACATGTTGGCGTAGGCCACAGAGAAGCTGGGCTCATCTATGGCCTTCTCAAACACAAGGTCAATGACTCCCTTCAGCCTCTCCTCTGTGTTGATCGTGAGATCCGTCACCTGCTTCATCAGCTGATGGAACATCTGGGGCGTGAGCTTGTTCAAAATGCTACGAACTTTTCGGAACAACTCCTGAAGTGCCAGAAAAGCAACAGATTGCTAACACATTGCAGTTCAAAATCAACAAAACAACCTTCAGATAAAATAAACATGCTTTCGCTTAAAGTGACAAATCAGGACTTCAAGGATGTGAGAACGTCAAACAAAACCCTTGTGCCTGACAAGAACAAAAGCCATCATACGTGACAACCATCTAATTCAATCTCAAGTGTGCATCTCTTGATTTCTTGAGTGCTTCTTTTACTGTGAATGTTTCAGACAATTATGGATAATAGTAATAAAAGAGCAGGAATCCACACCTGGGTTCTCAGGGCCTCTGGGTCATCTATCACATTATCTCTCTTCATCCCAGGTCTCCAAGCATTCTCTGCCTTCTTGAGCTGAATTTCATCAACAGAAACGTTTACGATGATCTTGCGTGGTGGAAGTCTCCGCACGTTTATAAGCTTTGGATAAAGTGTACAGATAGGAAAGAAGAGTGTTACGATGTAAAATGTAGGCAATGTCTGGGTGAATCTCACATATGAATTAAAAGAAAAAATGAGACATTATATTTGATAAAATTCTGCACATTTTACCAGCAAATTTACATTACAGTAATATATGTGGATGTTTTACTTTTTGAGTCATTACATGTTTTTACAGTGAAATAATGTTAGAAAATAGGGGATTAAAAGCAGTAATATTAAAAGTGTTGACAAATTTTGACACTTTTTTTTTCATAGTGATGATTTTTCCATTAATGCAGTAATGAGAATTTAGATGGAAATGTGGTTAATTGTTATGAAAATAATGTCATAAGGCAAAAAAAAAACTTAATGGCCCAAAAAAGGCTTCATTTACTTTATGCAAAATACAATTACTTATATCTCACCCCAAAATCTGAAGAAAGAAAGAAAGGACCCAGGTATTATTCTAATTTTTTTTTTTTTTTATAATGGATACATTTATCTACCAAACTGCTAAATGTTCTCCCAAATTGCTTAATCATACTTGAACGGGTTTTTGTGCGAGAACACCTTAGCTGTTTTCGGTATTCTGGTCTGTAATAGAGTATATGATTTACAGTATAATAACTCACTGGAGCACCATGTCCTCCTGGCATCTGCCTGCTGAAGTCAGCAAAAGCGGGAGTAAAATCCTGGGGAGTGCCCCTGGAAATCAACCTGGGGTCCACAGACCTCAGAGGCAGCTTGTTTTGGTTAATCTGAAACAGAAGAGATCATTTCCATGAGTTCACCAGCAGGAGGCGCAGTGAGAAATAGAGCTGTGACATGAATGAAACACCAGATCTCCCTCCCCTCCTGCTTATGCTGATCTTGGACCAGCTGTACCTATTTGTATCTTTATCACAATCAAGTATGAAACAAACTGGTTTGAGACCAGCCTTCCCTTGCCCTACAGCACTGAGGGGAAACAGTATTTGCCATGGAGACCATCTCCATTTGTTATTTATATATCAACAACATGTTCAACGATTTACGCTCCAGTCAGCTTGTGACGGAAGGAACAAGAACGGCCAGAAACAGATGTGAGCGAGTACACATGCAGAGTAAAATCTAGGAACTGAAATGGGAAACTGAAAGTACTACGTGTACGTTCAGAACAACAGAAACCGGTGTTGTAAGAAACAGTAACTGAGAAAGCATATACAAATGACAATGACAAACTCGCTGCAAACTCTCTCATATCAACAGATTAGACTGAAGTTTAAGACTATGCATCCATCGAACACGAGCAGGGCATTTATTTTCTAACGTCTTTAGGCTAAATGATGCCTACTGCCAAGTATGACATAATCGTAATGCAATTTTAATGGAAACAGGACGTCAAGGGAGTTTCATGGCTCAAGAGTGCAGCTCAGCTGAAGTTTAGAAGTCTGGGGAACATACTTGTATTACTGTACTTTACATGTTTTAAGCAGCATTAAAAGGAAAACGTTATGTCCCTTTTTTCCGTTTTTTTAAGGAAGTAGGCAAAGAATGAGTTTTTGAGCAGTCAGGTTACGGGATTTACCTTGCATATTTGTGACCCCGGACCACAAAACCAGTCTTAAGTGTCAATTTTTCTAAATTGAAATTTATACATCTGAATAAATAAGCTTTCCATTGATGTATAGTTTGTTAGGATCGGACAATATTTGGCCGAGATACAACTATTTGAAAATCTGTAATCTGAGGGTGCAAAAAAATCTAAATATTGAGAAAATTGCCTTTAAAGTTGTCAAATGAAGTTCTTAGCAATACATATTACTAATCAAAAATGAAGTTTTGATATATTTATGGTAAGAAATTTACAAAATATCTTCATGGAACATGATCTTTACTTAATATCCTAATGATTTTTGGCATAAAATAAAAATCGATAATTTTGACCCATACAATGTATTTTTGGCTATTGCTACAAATATACCCCAGCGACTTAAGACTGCTTTTGTGGTCCAGGGTCACATTTATGAAGATAATAATACTGATTAGACATGTATGGCATGGTTTCAAAAGTCTTATGCTCACCAAAGCTGCATTTATTCGATCAAAAATACAATAAAAACAGCAACATTATAACAATTTAAAATAACTATTTTCTATTTTATTATATATTTTAAAATGTAATTTATTCCTGTGATTGCAAAGCTGAATTTTCAGTAGCCATTACTTCAGAGTCACATGATCCTTTGATATGTTTCATATATGACACAGTAATACTATTATTTATCAAATACACATAGTGTGTATGTCTACAAAATCCAAGAAACAGTCAGACAGCTGAATTCCAGAAGGACTCCAACTCTTCTGACAACATAAGAAATAACAACAACAAAAACCACCTTGTCTAGCACCACATCACTGATTTGAGGCAGTCCCTCTGGCTTCTGCACACAGGCCGGCATAAACTGAAAACCCAACAGGAAGTCCCGGTCATACTGTCTCTTTCCATTAGACTGCACAAGACCTGGGGTGGAAAAAGCACAGCAATAGTAGGCCAGATACATTATGCAATTTATCAACAAAAACAGTACACGATTGTAAAGTGCTTTTGGTGATACAAACAACAAAACTCTTAAATAGATAGTTCACCCATAAATGAAAATTCTGTCATTAATTACTCACCCTCATGTCGTTCCAACTCCGTAAGACCTTCGTTCATCTTCGGAACACAAATTAAGATATTTTTGATGAAATCCAAGAGCTTTCTGACCCTGCATAAACAGCAACGCAACTACCACGTTCCAGAAAGGTAGTAAGGACATCGTTAAAATAGTCCATCAGTGGTTCAACCTTAATTTTATGAAGCTCTTCTGTGTCAGCTCTTCGACGCACGTTCACGAGAGTAAGACGACGCATGTGCAGCGCCTTGTTTACGAGCAAGGGAATGCGCATGCATACATCGTCATACTCTCAAGAAGCGTGTTGAAGAACAAAATTATGGCTGAACCACTTGTGTCACACTGACTGTTTTTTACAATGTCTTTACTATGTTTCTGGACCTTGAATGTGATAGTTCCGTTGCTGTCTACGCAGGGTCAGAAAGCTCTCGGATTTCATCAAAAATATCTTAATTTCTGTCCCGAATGAAGGTCTTATGGGTTTGGAACGACATGAAGGTGAGTAATTAATGACAGAATTTTTGGGTGAACTATCCCTTTAATAAGCACTTTATGAATTCAAAATGTGATTAGTAGTAGCAATTCATGGCTGTGCTGTAAACCAAAGTCTAATGGCTATTTAACAAACAGGATGACTTCGATCTTCAATGAATGAAAGAAATATGTATCTACACTAGGGGTGTAACGGTACACAAACATGACGGTTCAGTACATATGTCGGTTTTTACGTCACGGTTCGGTATGGTTGCAGCACAGCAGGGGAAAAAAAGTTATACATAAAATTGCTTTTTTATTATTATTAAACAATGGTCTAATGAACAAATTGCTCTTTCTTTAAATAAATTCAATTACAATTAAAGTTCAAATTACAATTTTCTTAAGGATACAAATCTATCTTAGGTTATGCTCTAAATAGGAAGCCCCTTTACATTACTATAAAGTTATAATTAACAACAGAGCCCAAACTTAAATTTAAATACTATTTATTTTTAAATATAATAATCAACACTCAACTTAAAAAAAATGTATGCAAACATAATTCAGTTTTTAAATTGACTTCTAAATTATAAAATTTCTAGCCTATTTGTTGTTGAAATATATTCATTTTACACAGTGGCTATCATAACTTGTTTCATAACAGATTTATTTAAACATGCATTCAATAATTAAGACATCACTAACAGGTAAAGTAAAATATAACGAGTAATAAAATGCTCTTCTCTAGACTTCATTTCTCTAGCAAACAAACAAGCCGTGGACACTGTTGACTTGCCTGAAGTGACGTTTTGTTTACAAGCTGTTTTACTGACGTCTTTCCGTGTTTAAAACATTGCATGAGTCATGAAATGTTCATGTTTATTTCATGTTAAAACTAGTAGTAAAGAGGAAGGGATGATCGCGTTCATTCACGCTCCCCTCTGCAGTTTGAATGGAGGCATTTATACAGCGATCTGTCTCGCAATAAAGAGCACCAAAACGGCATAATTTGAAAGATGAGATTTTATTTCTTATGAAAAGTAACACTATATTAAATTGGAAGTTTCTAATTTAGTTCCACTCGTGCAGTGGTTAAAACAATGCTTTAGCCTATTTGTTCGGTACACACAAAACTTTCGGTACAAATACGTGTACTGTTACACTCCTAATATACACTAAAATGAAAAGATCACTTTCCTGTGGAAAGTCTTACCTTCCTGCATGAGTGGAGTGGGTGAACACATGGACCCCCTGCTGTCCCCGAGTGTAACGCCACTGTCAGTGCTCTCTGTCTCCACCCCATTCCTGAAAGGCTCTGTTTCAGTCTCACCATTCTCCTCCGAGAGCTTCTCCTGGTGCTCAGGCACTGTAAATGGGCTGCTGTAGGTCCCTAAGGTTGGTTGTAAGACCATTTCATCACCAGCAGAGCTGTCCTTTGAGGGCTCCTCCTGATGTGAAGAGAAGAAATCAGCATTACACAAGGGCCTGGAGGTGTTATGTGAGATGAATGACTGCATAATGGTTTGTGCAATGATAACAATGTCATTAGTCTTTTATGTTATGTGGAGGGATTTTGCAATTCTCCCTTTTCCAACATCCCAATATCCCTTTTCCACTGACAGGGTACCCGCTATTATAACTTAACAATAGTGTGAAAAACACAGAAAACTCAACTGGAAAGACAAAGTGAAATATCAACTAAATTAAAAATGTGTTTTTTCAATTTAGTTTCCAGTGGTGTTCACCGTTATTCACTATTATTGTTATATATATATATAAATCATTTATTTTTTAGAATTTTTTCAGTCTGTTGATTTAGTTTTTATTTTACAGTTATTATTTAATTATTTAATATTATTAAAAACATTACATTTATCAACACATTTCACATTTCTCATGTTTAATGCAGAAGGATTGTAAAGGTTTAATTAGGTAAAAATAAATAAATGAATAAAGTAATAATAAGAAAATAAAAAAAAATAATTGGAAAAATACATAAACAGTTTAGATTTTTTGAGCCATGGAAATTCAAAACCAAACAAACAAACAAAAAAACCCTATAAATTATTTTTAATTTTAGGTACTTATGTTATTTTTATTTTAAGTAATAAAAATGTTTTCATTTACCTTTTTTGTTAAGAATAATAGCCTCTCTCACCTCATTTTCCTTCGGCAGTGTTTCCACCATCAGAACATCTTCATTTGGTTTCTTCCAAGACTTTGGTACAACAGAAACAGCTTGGGCTAAGACAAAAAGGAAAAAACAATTAGCAACTGCTTATCTGAATTTTTAATTTTGCCTGATTTATAACACAAATCATATGAAGAACAAATACCTGAGGGTATGAACTTTCTAGAGTTGTTCTGAGTTTGTGATTCTGAAGCATCCTGAACCTTTATTTGGACGTTGTCCAAGGACTTGTTTTGCTCTGGCACCTCAAGGACAACTGGCTGCACAAGTGGTGCCAAACCAGGTGGTGGTCCAAGGACAGTAGTGCTGCAGGAGGTGCTTGAAGAGGCCTGTACGGTTGGGATCAAGGGCACATGTACAGCTAGAGAAGGGAGGTGCATTGTCTGGAGCTCCTCCAAGGCCACTGGAACTTCCTGACTGGACTCCTCCGTGGATGACGTACCCTGGGTTGGCAGCTGAACCTCGTGGGACAATGATATCTTTAGGGCTTCCTGGACCTCAGGTTCTTCGTAGCTTGATAAAGGAGTTTGAGACTCGGCAAGGCCATTTACCACTTTGAGGGACGTTGAGGGTGAAGCAGAGAGTCTGAGAGAAGTTTCAGGAATAGAGTCCCCACCAGAATTAACCAGATGCGTCTGAGCCTTGGTAGTTGAAGGAGAAATAACTTCCGGTTCTCCCGCAGCAGTTGGCTTAATGCATCCACTAGAAGAATGGGAGGGAACATCGGAGGCCATCTCTGGAGAACAAGAGGCTAATAATGGAAGACTTGGGGCATCTCCTTTCTCTAAAGTGGACTCTGAAGGCCTAGGCCCAGGAGATACAGGCTTTATCGGACCAGACTCAATTTTTGGCCTGTCATCTATAAAGGTCAAGAGCAAAGAGAGGGTCAAAACATGAATAAAAGGAAAGACCTTAAGGCCGCGTGTCCACCAAAGCGTTTTTCCCCATGGCTAGCGTATTTTTTCGGTTGTTCTCAATGGGAGTGCCACGTTTTTCAAAACGCCAGGAGCATGCCAAGCGCTGAGCGTCTTTTTCGCGCTGTGTGTTGGGCGTTCAGGCGTTTTTTTCTTGGCGCTGAGGGTTGAAGAATGTTCAACTTTGAGTAAAACGCTGCACTCATCACTGTCACTTTCTAGTCAGCCAACCAATCAGAGTGGAGGAGGGGGCGGGACTAATACCGATCACCCTGCTTGTACAACGACTGAACAACAATGGAGAAGTTGATATTGCTTGTCTCCAGACTGAATTGCCGGACTACCATAATATTGTTATAAAAAATAATGCTTGGAGAAACATTTAATTCGCTATGCGTTTGCCATTACTTCAGCGGATATTCCGTATCATAGCAACCACAGCGTCTCAACGGGGGGAAAAAACACTGCGCTCACAGCTGGGCGTTTTCAGCTGGCAAAAAAACGCTTTGGTGGACATGCGGCCTAAGAGATAAATGTTATCAATAAAAGTGGGTTGGGTCTGGAGTTTTACCTAAACTAGGTTTGCCATCCACTGGCGCAGGGCTCTCTGAGAGTCTCTGAGGTGGGTTGACACATGCCGTTTGTTCTGGGGTCCGACAGTTGCTTGGCTGTTTTAGGGTGAAAAAGAGAAAAAGAAAAATGCAGACACATCAGTCATCCATAGCACAGCCAGAACTTTGACTATTGGCATAAAGCCTAGCCCACAGCCTAGCTTATTCTAGCCCAGAATATGCTAAAATATAATGATAATTTACTTGCATAGTACTACCATGGCAATACAATATTTTTGGACATCTATCATGGAAACATTTTTTTGGCATGAATAGTAATAGCATGTTTTTTGAACATGGTACCACGGTAACAGCACTCTTTTAATATGTACTATGGTAATGCAATGTTTTAGGAAAAGGGGATCTCATGTTTTTTTTTTTTTTTGGACATGTACCATGGTAATACCACATTTTTGGACATGGTATTTTGAACCAGGTAGTACCATGTTTTTTTGACACATTGCATGGTAATGCCATGTTTTTGGATATAGTGATCTCATGTCTTTTTTGGGACAGGTACTATGGTAAAACCACATTTTTGGACATGATAAGCATGTTTCTTTGGATAGATACCATGGATTACTATGTTTTTGGACATGAAAAGAGTGCGTATTTTGAACAGGTACCATGTTAATAATACATTGTCTTTTGGCAAGGTAATCTAATGTTTTACATGGACAGATACCGTGATAATACCATGTTTTTTGGACATGGTAATCTCAAGTCTTAGGTCTTTTTTGACAGTTTTTTTTTTTTTTGGACATAGGCCTAAACCTTGGTACTACCATTGCAGTTTTTGAAGTACTTTGGCTTATCATTAAATATCATGGTATATATGGTAATTCTTCAATGCCATGGTGTATACGTAAGGGATAATTAAACGATTTGAATGCACGACGTGGAGGCGAAGAACCACCCGACGCGCCTCCGCGAAGCAGCTAGCCGTTGATTATCCCGTTTATGCCATGGTCATTTCCCAGCATTCACATATTAAAGATGTTAATAATATTTGCGCTGCAATATTTGACCGGAACAATAAAAATGATGGTTATTTTCGTCTATATTACTATTCAACTGTAACGGTATGTTACTATGGTTACCAATGTTTATAGGAAGCGCATTAATATAGAACGTGATTAAACTGACCTGGAACTACCTGTGCAGTTCAACGAATTTTATCAACACCTGACAGCCAGTCAGAATCGAGTATTCAGACAGACCATGGCATAAATATACATATCATATGTGACTGCCACATATTTTTGTAAAAGTCATTAGCACTGGTCATGGTCGAGAGCGAATGGATTGTGGCAGCCACTGTCATTCAAACTTCTGCTTAGGGATGTGCCCGAATGCTAATACGGTATTCGGAAAGGTAAAGGCGTGTACTACGGCAACCGTAAATGGAATAAATACGATACATACGAGAAAAATATATTTCAGTGCTTTCGCTCACAATTATATTGTTGGGTAATTATCCTGTATATAAATTGCGGGCATCAGGGAGCCGTTATTAATATGCGGGACAGTGAAATAACTTATGAATTCACGTTTGCTTTTTACTTTCACTTTTGAGATTCATGACCACACGTAGCCTACTCTACTAGGAGCGGCACTACTTACCACACATTTCACAAGATTAGATGTTTGTTAGTGGTGCTCAGGATCTGTAAATCATTCGACATCGTCCTATCGGTCATCTCTCCTTACCTCTCTCTGTTTACGTGGTAAGTGAAATTTTATGTACTGTAATGTAACAGGCTACTGCTAGCAAGCGGCTAACCATGTCCCTTTTGTGGCTCCGTAGAACGCATTATTCATTTTCTGTGCCTTTCCGAATACGGATTCGCTATTCGGGCACATCCCTACTCCGCTGAAACATTTTGCTGCATGTTGACACACTTTATCAATTCACTTTTTTTTGGATTGTCCATAGACCAAAATATACATAAACATATAATGGTGCAGCCAACAGCATAACGCTCTAAGTGTGTTTATAAGGATTAGATTGGGGGCAGACTGTGTGAGCTGGAACTAATCCACGCACACCCTGTGTGCCAGAGAGATAGATAAATAGAGAGATAGATAGAGAGAGAGAGAGAGAGAGAGAGAGAGTAGTGGGTGGCTATACATGTCTGGAAAATAGCATTAGACAGGTAAGCTTAAAACAGCTGAGCCAAGGACCCAATGGACATGAGTAGTGAGAGCTTAAAGCGGTGCTAATTATTAAAGACGTGTTAAACACTCACATGACGCATGAACTTGTGTTAAATGCATTAAGCACTGCACTCCTCTGAAGTGAATAATTACTCCAAGTATAAATAACTGAGAAAGAACAAATTCTGGCACCTGATAAATCACTTTCCTAAGAAATTACTTGCAATTTTAGCTCAGACTTCACCTGCCCCTGTTTGAAGTGATGCCATTTTGTGGAGATAATGGACAATATGTATTTCTTGCCTGTGGAGGGTGGGTGTGGAGGACAGGTGTCCTGTGGGTGGGGTTGGTGTCGAGGAGGGCCGTCCTGCAGGTGGGGTTAAGGTGGAGGCCGGGTGCCCTGCAGGAGGAGTAGGATTCCGACTTCCAAACATAATTTCCTCTGTGATGTCCTTTCCACCCTGGTTGGGGTCTCGGATCCGAATCTGGGAGAACAATGGCGCAAAACAACAAATAACTCACTAAAGCATCCGGGTCGATCGCAGTTCCCTAGAGGGCTGTCAGAAGTACCTGTACTTCAGTACAAACTATATTTTAAGTCATTGTTTGCTGAAAACATTCCCCTTTACATTCCTTTTACATTACTTTATTAAACCACCGTTCAAATGTTTGAGGTCAGTAAAAAAAAAAAAAAATTGATGAAATGAATGAAAAAATATTTCTTATGCACCAAATCAGTGTGATTTAGAATGATTTCTGAAGAATCATGTGACACTGAAGACTGGGGTAATGGCTGCTGAAAATTCAGCTTTTCCATTACAGGAATAAATGAAATTTTAGAAATATTAAATGGAAAACAGTTACTTTAAATTGTAATAATATTTCAAACATTACTGTGTTACTGTATTTTTGATCAGCCTTTAGCGAGCATTAGAGACTTCTTTCAAAAATATTAAAACATTTTACCCAGCTCCAATCTTTTGAATTGTAGCATAATTCTAAATTAAAATATACATTTCAAAAACTGTTTTTATGTTTGTGATTCGTTTCATTGTTCTGTTTACTTGAGAAATGACTCATGACTCCAAAGCTGTATGACATTTTTAATTTAATTTGTTAATACTTATAAGAATATACAACTTCACTTACAGAATCATTTTCAATAGTACATTCTTTTTTGTTGGTCTTGAGAACTGAAATATTTAAAATATTTGTATCCAGAGAGTTTGATTTATGTGGTGAATTCAAAATCAATCTTTGAAAAATGCTTAGATATGAGCTGACAATTTAATTGGCTGGATGGAACAGACATAAGCTTCCAAAAAGGCATCAAGCTCACAGACTTAGTAGACCTTTCTGGAAATTTCTAGATCCCATCATTAAACCCCAATACTAAAGAGTTACTTCCTAAGATTTATTTTAAAATGTATGTGGCATTTTGCAGGAGGCTGGGTGATTTCTAGTTGGCTTAATTCTCACTTTGGCGTGGGATAAAACACGGTCAATCACTGCCGATGCCAACCTCCCAGCATGTAACAAAACCACCACATCAGACAGTCTGATCCAAATATGTCAGGAGTTGCATGGCACACAAATTGACTACATTCCTGGACAAAATCAATACTTACTTTTCATCTTAAATTCAGGAAATTTAATATACTAGCATGACATAATTACACAAAAAGCCAAGGCCAATACCAGGGTAAAACTAATACTTGATGAATATCCCTTTTAACAGAATTTTTGCATTTAATCTTGGGTCTGCCAGCCAGAGCCTTTGGGATTAAATCCAAGCCTTATCAGTCTAAAATGAATTGAAAACTAAGTGGATCCCTTGGCGTTTCTAAAATGAGGCAGAGCGTTTTAGGTACTCACTGGTTTCTTTTCACGCTTGGTTGGTGGAGGTGGCAGTGGTGCAGGCACTATGATGGGTGGAGAGGGAGGGTACACTGTCTGGCCGGCATAATATGGTGGCCCGGCAGCTGTTGTTGGAAAAGAGATGGAAGGAAGGAAAAAAGTGAGTCACGTCTCTGTGTGAGCTGCTTTCACATGAGATCTAAACAGCCTCGGAATGAATCGCTTTCTGGAAACGGGGTCATTTCTCAGTTAGTTAATAAGAGACATACTGAAACTACCTGGAGCTAATATGAACCAGCTGGGTGTGATGCAAGCACACTCACACTGTAATGTGCACTTTAGAGAGGCCTGTACTTGCCATAAGGAGCAGGGTATTCCCCAGGGCCGGGTGCTGGGTAGAAGGTTCCAGACCCTGGCGGCTGGATGGCATATTGCTGCGGGGGTCCCACGTAAGGTGCACTATGACGATACTGAGAGAAGAGGTGGAGAATTTCATTTAAATATATATTTATATATGTGTACGACTGCATGAAAATGATATTTATTCATATTCTTTGACAGGGCTCGCAAAATCGCTAGCCCGATGTCCCGGGGCTATTGTGTTTTCCAGTCGGCTACCAAAATGTATCACTGCCTGCCCGACGGGCTCCTTAAATACAGATCTCCCGCGGGTCCTTAAAAAAGTGAGTTGTATCAAAATTAAGGCCATAAAAAGTTTTAAATACGTTAAATGGTATAAGAAATGTCTTAATTATAATTTCTAGAGGTCTTACAGTTAGGGACGGAAAGACAAGAGTCGCGATACAGCAGGATTACGTTAAACTTCAAAAGGCAATGATGTCATTGAATAAATAATGAGCGCTGCACATTTCAAGTCAAAACGCGGCGCGGATGTCTTTATGTGAATGTATCTGAAGGTAACCGACTGTCCTCAGAAACGTGTCGTTGGCATTTTAATTTCATTTTACCTATAATTCCTGATAAAGCAGCATTTATGAGCGCAGAGCTGCTTTGTGTACAGCGTTTCCGGGGAAACCGCAATATTTCAGCGCTCCTAAAGCGCCACCTCGTGGCAGAGAATGAATTTGCATTTCCAATAAGCCTTTCTTGCTCTTTATGGTCAGATCAATGCAAATATCAACTCATGTTTTTACGCAGCAAACACAGAGTTGTAAATGAGAAATAAGTTGATGTGCCTTCTAAAAATCTAAACAATTAAGACAGTAATATGTATACATTTTAAATTAACATAATAATTTATATGCTTGATTGATCCCTTTTCATAAAAACGGTCTATAGCCTGAAACGCTGTTGTATAAGATTTTTGTTTTTGTGAAAACCTGTATCTGAACTGTAAATCATGTAATTTTATGGCTCAAAACTGTATGTTACCATAGACATTGTCCAACCCCGCTCATTCTGTGTTCATTTTACTTGTGCAGCTCTTAAAATGGGTCATAAATTGCCTTAAATATATTTTTCAAAATTCTGCAGATACCCTGTAAATAGTGAAATAAAATTCCTTCCTTCATTTTTGTTGATATTTGTGTATTGAAAATATTTTTGATTGACATTTAAACTCCTATCTGATTTTCTATATTTAAATTAAAATAAAATATTTAATAATAAAATAAAATAGTAATTTTTTAATTCGGGCTAGTTAAATTAATTTTCGGGCTACCAAAATCTGAAGAGTACCTGCCCGAAGGGCTACCAGGGATTTTGAAATTTTGCGAACCCTGTTTGAGATTATATTCATTTCTACTACACAAACACAGCAAATAACTTTTGTTAAACATCCAATCTAAATTTTATTTAGCCTTAAATGCATTTAAATACGTTTTAAGCATCCGATTTGACTTTTATTTAAAGGAATGATTCAAAAGTCAACAGAAAAATACTTAATATATATGTTTGTATATAAACATTTAATATAAATATATTTAATGAATATTTCATGAATTAAACATTTATTACAAATTCCTTAAATATGTTGCACATTAACATTTATATAAAAATAAAATTATAAACCATACAAATTCTACCATACAAATCTAAATACATCACAATACCATACATAAATTTAAACAAATTTCTGCATAAAAAGACAGCAAATGATCAGTTTTGTTAAAGGGGTCATCGGATGCAAAACTCACTTTTACATGTTGTTTGAACATAAGTGTGTGTTGGCAGTGTGTGTACACAACCACCCTATAATGATAAAAATCCACCCAGTGGTGTTTTTTAACCTTTATAAGCAATATCCCCTTTTTCAAATCAGGCCATTCTCAGCTTCTTGTCGGTGTGACGTCACAATAGCAATAGGCTAAGGCTTGCCGCAGAGCACCAGCAAAAGTAATGACCATGAATGTGTCGGGGGGAAAATAGTAAGGAGATATTTGAATTATTTACTAATAAACTAGTGTTTTCTGAGTCGGTGTCGCAAGCATGAAGTTGCTGATCCTGACTCGCCATCTCCTCATTGATGCGCCTTTAGAGAGAAGTGCATCTTTACGGATTATGATTATAATGAAAGCTTTTTTTGTTTTAGATTTTGTTAAGTGGTAATTTAAAGCTTTCTATAGATATATTTATCATGTCTGTGAGGCATGTATTCGCTGAGTTTCGGTTCATTTTTGTGAAGCGCTCCTGTTCAAGACGAGACAGCAGAAAGTGCATCATGTTTATTTTCTTCATTTTATAAAAGCACAACGTTTTGTTGATATTGTGAGTGCACACAAATAAAAGTAGACCCTTTACAGTTCCGAATGATGTATTACTTTTACCTTTATCAGAAGGCGTAGGCTATTTTAAGTTGTTTCCACTGAAAAAAATGCAAGTGATTGCGCTGGTGCCTACATGTCCTGCAGAGCGTGCTTTAGCTTCCACTCTCCGCACAAACTTGGGTTAGCGCACATTTATTATTATAGCGCATGTTGTTGTTCAAACATAGCGCATGTTTAATGTTTAAATATTGTTTTATGCTTGAACTGTTTTAGTATATAGATTTTATTTTAGGCAAGTCGTGATGATTTGAGAAGGCTAAATTGATCAAACATAGGCTATGATCAGCTCACTGGCCGCTTGGTTGTTACTTTAAAAAACAAAAACTTATATTTAACGAACAAAAAATGTTCCAAACCTTTTTCTAAATTAACTTAATAAAATAAAAAAATGAAACAAAATATAATCATTTTGCAATTACATACAGAACAAAAGTATTTTAATAGCCAAAACAATAGTATAAGCTGTTTTGAGAGAAGGGGGAAAAAAGATGGGCTCGGGTCGGAAATTCTGATAAGCTGTCGGACACGGGCGGGGCTAGGGCCTGAGTGTCTCGGGCCAGGGCTGGGCTAGGGCCTAAATCTGAGGCCCGTGCAGGCCTCTACCTTAGACCCGCCCTAAATGAGCTGAGTGAACTGTAAACAGTCCAACCACCATTGTGTCGACTCCGGTACAGGGGAAGACAAGAATGTCTCTTAAGCGATTGAGGTGCTTTGTTATTAGATGTAATAATGGGTCATTGACGTACAAGGATTTTCGACAGGCAAATTTTAAAATACAAAAAATTATATCTTTTGTAGTTGTTCAAACATTAAGAAGGTTGTGTACACATAAATTCATAGAAAATTTTTAATTAAGTGATCTTAGTGTTTTTTCATCTAGATGAATCAGCCGTAGCCTTAAAAAATGTCATGTGGTGCGACGATGATTTATATTAAAATTAATTAATTTCCTTAACATGCTTAACATTTTTTAAAAGTATTTGCATTTCTTTTGAGTTTTTGTACATAATGACCTCATATTTGTGTTCTATAATTTCAGAGTTGCCTTTTTAATAGTAGTTAGCAGACTTATTTTTTCTGTAAATTGCACAAAACTGAGAAAAATATTTTTAAAATTCACTTAAGCATACTATAGCAGTGATTCATATTTCAGCCACAGAAATTTGATAATTTATTTTTAATTTAATATAGTTATTGCTATTATTGGTTGCACCACATGATGAGTGGTCGCTCCAGATGACTCAAAGTCCTTACATCATTAAAAATCTATTTAAAGAAACGTGTGAAAAGTTCAGCATATGGCATTAACTGCAGTCATGTTTTTAGACACAGTTATTTCTAAACTTTTCCAAACCTTGGCTGCTCAATTGACCCTTCGCCGGGAGTTTGATTGCCTGTTAATCTGAGCAATCATAATGCCAAATCTGCCATTTTTGTCTGACAAACAAACCAGACAGGAGAGTAGATTAACGTCAGTGGACTTTAACTTGAAAAATAGTGTTTATTGACATCTTTTCACAGTTGAAACAAGATACCTTCTGATGTTCATTCATGGTTATTTTGTGCTATAACTAGTAAGAGATGATCGGTCACATGCCGCTTGAACTGAGGTGCTACAGCAATCGGTCACAACACATTAAAGAGCCACAAAACAGTATTTGTTGTTTGAATTTCTTTTAAAAAATGACAAAATTTGAACTGAGACTTTGTTTAATACCGAAAGTAACCTGCTCTGTCTTGTATGTCGGCGTGTTGTCAATGTCTTCTTTGCTCCGTGATGTATTTTTCACTGCATGAGAACATTTTATGTGTGGCATAAAAAATGCCATGGTTTGTCGGATGGTTTGTCTGACGTAGCAACAGTAACTAAGGACGGGTCTTTGCTAAGGGTCAATTTAGAGTTGCTGACACAGGTTCTGAGATGAAATCATAAACATCTTTCTTACAGCATGAAAAAAACACCTGGAGTTTGTGCTTGACTGCAGGGTCAGAATTAACATGTTACCTATGGTGTTCGTTTATTTTATTTTGCTTGGCAGTGGAATCTGGTAAAATAGTAAAAATAGTAATTACTAATAAATGCATAATTACTAAACTAAAATTAGATGCTCTAAATTTCTATTTTTTTGCATTTTTTCTCATATTGTAAAAACATTACACATAAACCGCTCAAAATGACCCAAACTGCATAAAACTCTATTCCAAATGATATTAAAATAAAGTATTTTGTGTATATAAACCATTAATTGAATATAAAAGCACAAAAACTGTGAATCTGGGACATACATCTATAATGGAAAACACTCTGCAGTGGTCGCACCACATGATATTTGGTCACACCACATGATATTTTCAAATTCAGTCAAAATTTACAACCACAGAATTAGCCACCTAAACAAAACAAGCTAGCTTCCCATGAAAGGTCACTATGAAATTTATAATAAAAATAAATGCCTGTAGAAATAACTTAATATTCATTGTTTTTTTTTAGGTAATACCACATGATATCTAAATATGGTTACTACATACCAGCCATTAAAAAGGTTATTTTTTTCCAAATTTGAAAGAGAGTTACAAACCTGCTTGATGCTTCTATGGGTCCTTGGCAAATTGTTATGTGATGCAACGTCCTATCTTTGAATGGATTTCAACATAAAAGTACCAAAACAGTAGTTGGTACGCACCACATGATATTTCATAAAATGGAGAATATCGGACAAAGTTTGTTTGAATATTATGATGGAAATATAAATACAAATGCTTTGCCATTTTATATAGGATTACAAAACACTTTGGAAATCATGCCAAATAGTGCAGAAAATTAATCGGAATAAATTTATGGTAATTTCAAAGATGTTTACAAAACATCATCAGTTATGGACGGACGGTCGCACCACATGATGTTTTGACACTTTGAATAACAGAAAAGTTACAAATAACTAATGTTTTTTGAAAAATTAAAGTTGGTACATACGTGGGAGATGTACTCCTTATATATGGCATCTTTTTTATTCATTTAAACCAATTTATAACTGAAAAAATGCAATCGGACAGAAAATGTAGGTGTCACGTCATTGACCCAATAATGAACATAGCAGTCATCATTTACTCCCGACATCTGAGCCGCTGAAGACGCAGAGGATTAACGCTACTTTAATTTTTGAAGGAAATGCGCCCGGCGATCTACATAAATGCGCTTCAAAAAGGGCTGATTTTGACAAGGTAAAAAGGGTGTTTTATACACTACCACTGAGAAATTTTAACCAAAGTATGTTATAGACTTCTCATTAAGACCCTAAGGCAGGGGTGTCAAACTCAGTTCCTGGAGGGCGGTAGCCCTGCAGAGTTTTGTTCCAACCCTGCTCCAACACACAAACCATCTAGTTTTCAAATAAGCCTGAATGACTTAATTAGCTGGATCAGGTGTGTTTATTTAGGGTTGCATCTAAACTCTGCAGGGCTCCGGCCCTCCAGGAGCTGAGTTTGACACCCCTGCCCTAAAGAATCATATCAACTTTTGGAAAATGAGCATAAGATGACCCCTTTAAACATCCCATTCATGTTTTATTTATAAATAAATTAAATAATGAAACAGATATAATGGCAAATTGAGTAAAACTGCATTAAGAACATTTGATAAATCTCTCATTTTAAAAATTCCATGATATTTTGGATTTTTTCATCACTGTGGGAACCCTGAAATTATTTTGTGTATACAATCCATATTTGGTGATTTCACAGTAACAGGTTTACTGACTCTTTACCTGAGGAATGTAGTATTGGTGTGTCTGGGTAGGAAAGGGCATAGGTGTCATAGTCATCATGATGTGCTGGTTGGGGGGATAAACTGTAGCCGTTGGGGTCTGTGAGCCCGGCCGAATGGAGGGGCTGTTGGTAGGAAGGGCAGGCCGTGCTGGCTGTAACTGAGTCCTGTGGAGGAACTGAGGAGGAAGTCAAAGAAATGAGAGTTAAGCAGAAACAGAGAGAGAAGAGAAACAAGTCAGTGTTGACACAAGTCAGTTCACCTCAGGACATTCTCCTGTGTCTGTCAGGCAATGTATTCAAATCATGAGGCATTTGAATTTGCAGTTAATTGACAATCTGATATTCAGACACTGGAACAGCAGGGATCATACATGCTAGATGAATTATATCAATTCTGCTCATCATACAGACACAATGAAACAAACAAAATCATACACACACACACAGCAGCCTGGAGAAATGAGCAGTATTCTCATTCTCTGCTGTAACGGGGTGGTGGCACAGCTTTGGCACAACGGTTTATTCATCGGGAGAATACTGCATGCCTGCTGGAGGAGTCGTCCCCTCCCCCATCACTTCCTCCCCCGCTTTCCCTCTATTTGTCTCTCTCTCTCTTACTCCGCACAGCAAATATTACCTCAGCAAAGCCTGTCAGTGGGCGCTAGCAGCCGGGCAGCACTGGAGCAAGAGGTGACCTCTCTCTCTCTCTGCCTCTCTCCACAGCCCCATTCACACCATGAACGATAACTATAAAGATAACAATAATAGCGTCCACACCAGCGAACAATATCGTCTGTTTATTCTAAGCGTGTGCTCGTCTGCCGCTTTAAATTATTGAGCTCATTATAGCACCATATGCAGTTTATCTGTCTGTGTGGTTGAAATAGGAGACATTTTCAATCCCTTAAAATTATTTCAAGGAAAAAAACATTATAGATTATAATATATTTAGACATTTAATTGTGATTATTTAATAGCTTTTTTGTGGGATGAATACATTTGCAAAAATTACATATTTTGGGCTTACCCAGACTTTATTATTATTATTATTATTTTGGATATTATTATGTTTTGCTTTAGGGTCCTAATAGTCATGCAGGACAGTAACACACTTTCTGAGAAATGTCGTTTCTTCCTCTCATTTAAAGCCAAATCCATCAATGCAGCATAATGTACAAATTCACCACCTTTAACAATAAATGTCATTGCAACTACTGTCGAAATTTCAGGTTGCCTGTTGTGGGCAATGTTCCAGTTATTAAGCAGAATCTCCAGGTTTATTTGAAAGCCCTAGTGGAGAAATTAAAGGACATTATTTTCTAAAGTCTACTGCTAATTTCTGGTGTGCTACTCGCTTTCGGGTGTCTGTCACAACAGACAGATGATTGCTTTAGTAAATAGTTCCAGTAGAAAACAGGTTCAACAAAATGCTGGATTCCATGAACTAGATGTTGTGATTTCACACCATTTTACCCCAACCATCATACACAATTTAAAAAAGAATCCATCACACTAAAATGTTGATTATTATGGCCATGCTTAGAAGCTTATTCCATTCCATTTCATCTTTTGGATGAAATCTTTCATCAAAGATTTCAAAATAAATTAATAAATTAATAAGAATAATAATATTAGGTGTTAGTATTATAATTAAAAATAATAGTTTTCTATTTGAATATATTTTCTATTTAATATATTTAGATTTTTCTTAATTTTTAATTTATTTAAGTGTAATTTATTCATGTGATTGTGAACTTGAATTTTCAGTAGCTATTAAGGCCCTTTCACACCAAGGACAATAACTATAAAGATAACGATAAAGATATAGTTCTAAAAATCGTTCTCAATATTAAAGAATAGCAGAGTCCACACTACAGCTATAACGATAAAGGCACAGAGAAATGATATCGTTGGAATCACTTTCAGAATAATTTTTTTCCCAGCTGATGAACAATAAAAACATTGACACCCAATCAGAATCAATCCTGCTATAATGAGCTCAATAATTTAAAGTGACAGGCGCGTGTGCGCTGAGAATAAACAGACGATATCGTTCGTTGGTGCGGACGCTAATATCGTTATCTTTATAGTTATCATCCTTGGTGTGAATGGGGCTTTACTCTAGTCTTCAGTGTCACATGATCCTTCAGTAATCTTTCTAATATGTTTATCTGATGCTCAACACACATTTCTTATAAGTGTTGAAAACAGTTCTGCTGTCTAATATTTTTGTGGACACAGGCAAAAGTTATTTTCAGTTCTCCCTTAGACAACATCCAACCTAATCACATGGCTCAGGTACACCCAAAAACATCCAACAACGTGGCTCAGAATAATCCAAGCCTATCATTAAGCAAGCCTCTGAGAGATTTCCCAAAGCCACGAGTGTGTGTAGAGACAAGAACAATAAATACAGCGGACACCCCTTGATGGGAGGCTGAGAAGTGATTTAACACCACAGAACTGATCCACTCATGTCTGAAAGCAGAGCGGAGATTTCGTGTTACTGTCTGTGCTCAGAGTGTCAGTCCTCCAATAAAAATGATGTTGAGAGACTTGAGTTGTGCTCTTCGGAGAGAATTTATCATTATGTGACTATAAAAAAAGCTTGCACGAGTTGACGAGTTGATTTCGTTAAATACACAGAAAATAAAAGACTGACCCAAGCCGGGTTTCACTATGCACCCTATAAAATGATGTGCGGTTAAGGGACTGGACTAGCATGCTTCACTGTAAATGGATGCACTGTGTGAGAGATCGTGTAATAGGGTGGCATTTTGGGGCAACTCACACTAGTAGATAAAAAATAGCTCCGACACTAAAGCAACTTGCTTAGAGGAACAGCTCTATAATTAAATCTATGGCATATGAGGACAGTACACTCTGTTTGCATAAGGACAAAAGGAAACAATGGATAAAGTATTTAATACTTTATAAAAATAATTTTAAAAAATTGTCATAAATATAGTTTATAGACCTTTGGGTCAAAGGTGAAAACAGACACCTGACAAAGGAAACAAGAAAGAAAAGAAACAGAAACAGAAGACCACCACTGGAGAACAAACATTGCTTGTGTGTGTGTAATGGGTGATTTCCTCTCACTGTGACTCATACAGGCCGACAGGGGATCGAGCGCAGCCTGGGGCGAAGACCACTCTGTGCTAAACTACTGTCACAATGCCGTACAAGTGTATGTGGGAGAGAGAGAGAGAGAGCGAGAGAGAGAGAGAGAGTGTGTGGACATGCCAGGGAGGGATGGAAGCGGAGACTTGGTGTCTGTGTGTTTGTAGGGGATAGAGATAAGAATGAATGCATGTATATGAATGGCAGAAAGAGCGAGAAAGAGGGCATGAGTGACTGAAAGAAAAAGGACATGAGAGATTGTGGATCTATGAAAGGGACAGAAAAGAGTGTTAGAGAGCATGAGAGAAAATAAGAGAGGGGGACAAATGAAATGCTGAACGTGAAGGAAACAAATGGATGCACCTAATATATATATATAATATTTATAGTAAGTTTTAGGAGCTCATGTTTAATAAATACTGCAAGACAGACTTTTCAGGATAGGAGATGAACTAAAATGAGCTCCCAAAACTTACTGCCAGATTCTGGAAGATACATTCTTCAAACAGTGGCACAAGAGGATGTGATGCTGGTCCTTCAAGAGTCACTCTCAACTTATCTCTCCATAAAGCCTATTAAAAAAAAAAATCAGTCTTCATGTATTTCACAACACTTCAGCATGTTATTCTTATTAAGTGAGGGTCATTTTAAAGAATTCTTTTACCCAAGCAAAGTCTCTGAGAACCTGACACATTCCACTTCCAGGAAGGTTGCAGTTCTGGAAAATGATGGTGCTGGAGACTAAATGGTTCCTGATGGTTTCTCACCTAATTCTAATTCTTCATTCTTTTGCAGTTAACGTGTCTTTTCTTCTCCACCTGTTTTTTTCTGACCGTGCTGACCCAATGAGCATTTTGCTGCCCAATGGTCATGCCTTAACTTTGCTAATTCTATTATCGCATTAGTATTGCAACATTATCATGGGCATTTAATATTTTTTTTTTACTTTTATTATTGAGTTCAATCTCTTTTTTTGGCTCATTTTATCTGTAAAAGAAAACCTAATAATTCTGCACACCTGAAATAAGGAGTTTTTGATTTTCAGCCTTCATGGACAATTATATATCACTTATAAATGATTAAATACAAAATCAATAGTAGTTATTAAGATTGATGTGGTTTGGAATTGGTAAAATGTTCTTGGAAAAAAAACATGACCAGAATATCAACTTGCCTAATAATTCTGTACACACTGTATGTATGTATGTATGTATGCATGTATGTATGTATGTATATATATCACAAGTGCTAGAATCGTTTTCATCATGCACCACAGAGGCTCTGACCTATATGTTCTTCATTTCTCTTCCTCTGACCAACATTCAACACCAGCCAACTATTCCAGCCTCTGCTCTCTGTGTGTGTGTGTGTGTGTGTGTGTGAGAGAGAGACACTCCCTTTCCACTCTCTCCTATTTCTGTTTGTTTTCTAATGGCCTGTAGGCATCAGTTTTACCCAGTCTGCAGTGGAAGCGAGCTGGGACTTGCCGCAGCCACAGGGGAGAAATGAAACCTTAACTCAGCTCTTTTAACATCAGCACAGATGTCAAAGCTTCTTTTACTGCTGCACATTACACAGTCAAGTGCTGTTCTATAAGGTAAACCCTTCACGGACCTCTGTACATTGTTATGCTTTTTGCTTTATTTCCCCTCTAAACAAAAATGTATTAGGTGCGGCAAAAAGGTCCACTGTATATCGTCTATAATGTAGCGATACATGAGACATATCACACACAAAAGCCATTTTTTGATTCTGAACCCACTGTAATATCTGCATGGGAAAATTCCTGATTGTGATTGATTTTGTCTGCAAAAATTCACCAAACAATAGTAAAAGCGACAGCACCTTAACACTCAAGGTGTGGTGGAAATTACAACTGCTCGGCAAAATTTCACAGAAGAAATCCAGTCATCTCAATAGGAATCCACATTATCAGGAGTTTTGTGTGAGGGTGAAAAAGTTGGTCACACGAATCCGTCACATTCACTAATAGAAATCTGCTTGATTTGAAAGTGACTTCTGTGTGAGCTTCATTAATTGCTACACTTGACAATGAACAATGGAGCACTTGCAGCAATCTCTGCAAAAGTTTGCTAATGTGACCACACCTTAAGGCTTTCCTTATAGTTTGTGACAGTATCATACTGCAAATCTTGTTGTTTCCTGTGATTTTAATTCTAGTGCAAATAAATTTAAGGCACTGGAAAGAGAGAGACATGTGGCAGGTTGGGGCAGAAAGTCACAGAACTTTGCTTAGAGGTCAGATGCTTGTGGATGCTCTCGCATGGGCTTGTGGCTACACGCAAAACGCATAAACAAATCATTAGAAACAAATGACAAACAAGTTCCTCCTTGTAATGAAACACCAAAGCACAGCGGATGGAATATCTGGAACACACACACTCTTGCATGTACGGACAAGAGTAAAGCTGCCCAAAGCAACTTCCATTCTAATGATCTTAATGACCTCTGAATGCATTTGGTTATGACTGACGAAAGGCCAATTCTTCTAAACACGTACAGCAATATTTCTGGTCAGGAAAGTAACACACTGAAGTATTTCATCTAATAAAAGGTGCACTAACAGCCTTGACAAGCATTAGCAATCAGCGTCAGTCTTCGTCGCACATCTGCTCATCAGATAACATAAATACAAAACATCATCATGTAGACGCTCCTTCAGAAAAGACAAGAAACGGATGAGTCAGAGGAGATACTTCTAATGTCTGGTTCTCAAGGACGGGGAGCTTGTTACACAATTGAGCTAACACATGAATATGTAATATGAATACATGTCTAGTCATAATGGTTCATAATTTCTGCACCACAAGCATCACACTCACTGGTTGAGCTACTACTTAGGAGCATTTGTAGTAAACTGAATACAGTAGGTGTCGTAATATGCAAGCATTGAAAATAATGTTAATGTTTATATTACACATACAATAATATCATAAGTTATAACTGGCTAAAAAAAGAGAAGCTTCTTAAGAAGTGTCTGATAGGTCTGTGGGATTTACCTGATGGTGGGTTGGCCGAGGCCCCGTCACAAACTAATAGAGATGGCAGCATGGTTTAAGGTCATCAGGAGCAGGAAAAGAAGAGAAAGAATGGCAAGACAGCATGGATAACAGATTATTCACCTTGAATAACTTTGCATTTCCATTACAAATTAAACAAGAGCGGCATAGCAGGGTTGTATGACATGTCAGCAGGTGGTCCTATTGGCTGATCTTAAAGGTGCTGTACGTAGGATTTTGACTCTACTAAAGCATAAAAATACCATAATATGTTTGCAGATATTTAAGAAACATGCTAAGTTAACATATTTGTTTATTTGAAAAACAATGCTACAGTCAGTTATTCTCCTTTGAAAATGTGCATTCCAGCTCGGAATGTCTGTTTGTGTTATGGTTTGTGAAACCCGCCCACTGCCAGTTTACCCAATTGTATTTCGGCACCCCGGGTTGCCAGTTGGCGGATAACACAGCGTATTTAATTTAATTCATCGTCATGTGTGCTCGTTCCTGTTGGTGTCATTAATCTGGCAACCTGCGTGTGTGTCAAGTCTGAGGAGGAGGGGCCAGGTGAAAAAACGTCTCCAATATTTTGAATTTGGACTGCAATACCTAGTTCAACCGCTAGATGTCAATCCTACATACAGCACCTTTAAAGGTGCCATAGGTGATTGTCTTCAGAAACATTTTTTTGTTATGCTGGTTGAAAGTCTCTTCACATCCTGATAGCAATCATTAAGTTAAGTGGTCTAAATGTATTTATCTGTATTTATATATTCTGTGGAAGGTGTAGGACCAAGAAATGTTCGTCCAATCAAAACGCTCGGTCCGAACGTTTTAATAGGCTTTCCTACCTGCCTGTCAACGTATGTATTTGCATACCTCTGCGCACCCTGTTCGCGCAGACAGGATACGTCATCAGCGCGTTCACGCACGCTGTGCAGACAGAGCAAGAATGGCAGGCAAACATCAACAACCTGATCTTCCTTCCTGGTATTGTAGTACTTTTACTAACTGTACTATAAAGTTTTCTCACCAGTGAATGACATATGATGTAGCCCAGCGGTTCCCAATTCCAGTCCTCACGCGCCCCGCTCTGCATATTTTGCATGTCTCGCTTAGTTAACACACTCGGTTCAGATAACCAGCTCGTTAGACGTGAGCTCTGTGCATGCTCCCTACACAGTGTTCATTGCTCTCTACTCCCTGAGCAGGGGAAATGCGCGGTGTGAAATACAGACTGAACTTAACGTCAAAACATTCCACTGCTGTATGATATGCAAACTACGTTTCCTCGGCTGGATAAAGCAAACCGGCTTCTTTTGATGTTTGAGTTTTGATGGTTGAGGATTGCAATCAAGGTAAAGATGATTGCGGTGACGTACAGGAGTCGTAAGCAAGAGTGAGTCTGATACACCTTGTTTGAGCGCTCTTGACGCAAAGTTCATATGTTGTATTCATGCACAGTCACATTTCAGTACATTCATGTTGTTTCCACACACATTCAAGATAATGTTTTGATTTGCCTTGTGTATGTTGCTGTGTTTAGTCAGTATGCACAAATGTATCAATTATATGAATTTCTTAAATCATTTGGTTCTTTGGTGTCCTATTGGAGTCTCCCAAGTGTCCTTTTTTTGAAAAGATAACTACATTTATCTAGAAATAAGCTTGCAGAAAATACAGTTTTGTGAGAATCACCCTTCAATCTTTTGGTTTACTTTGCTGGATATAGTAAATAATGACAAAATTAACGTATAAAGCAAGATAAATGGTATACGCTTAATTTCATTTTAAGTGTGCGATTAATCACACAAAAAGTATGCGATTAATCGCGATAAAAAAAAAAAAGTAACACTTTAGAATAGGGAACACTTATTCACTATTAACTACAACTTTTCCCTCAATAAATTCCTAATTTGCTGCTTATTAATAGTTAGTAAAGTAGTTGTTAAGTTTAGGTATTGGGTAGGATTAGGAATGTAGAATAAAGTCATGTAGAATAAGACATTAATATGTGCTTAATTACTACTAATAAATGGCTAATATTCTAGTAATATGCATGCTAATTAGGGATGGGCGATATGGGCTTAAAAGTATATCACGATATTTCTGGTATTTTATTGCGATAACGATATCAATGACGATAATTCAGGGAATCCTGTTTCTTTAGAGAAAAGTTTTATATTTCCTATTTTTACTCAGAATAGGGTGTTGTGAGCATTACTGAGTACATGTTTTGACTGTTTAATTCACACTGGAAACTCCACATATGTTTATCTGTGTTCTTCAATTTTGGATATTTGTTTTATAAGGAAATTATATGTATAATGCAATGCTAATCGACATGGCCTTTATCACTGTATATAATACTATCATTCTGTAATATGAAACCATGTCTGGTCACAAAAATAAGTTAATTCAAACACTCAACTATGTTATTAAGTTAATTTGGACAAAAAGCATGTCAATAAATGATATCTTTGTTGGACAACAGGTTTGTAAACAGGCTCATACACATGCAAAACTGTATCACACACATGCTACTGTAGTACATTTATTCAGAACGATTTTTTTTTTGTGTGCACAGTACAGCCCTAACCAAACCAGTTCCAGACTGTAGAAGGAGCTCCTCATCAAGGTTATTATAGTTTTTATTTTTTTTTTATTCGTTTTATTTTAGTATCGTTTTCAAATTTGCTATGAAATTTAGTTTAGTTTTTATTTGTTTCATTAATATTTTTGTTAGTTTTTTTTTTTTTGTGCGCACATTTTTATTTAGTTTTATATAGTTAGTTTCAGTTTTAATTAAAGTATAGCAGAATCAACAGATCACTTCCAGAGTGAAGGCCAAAGAAAGACTTAGCATAATTTAACCTTAGTGAGGCAAACGTTTATAGCGACAAAATTATCCCATGCTGAGATTGATAGATGGTAAAAGTAGCCTATACAAATATACACAAATATATATATATATATTTTTACTAAATAAATCTACACAAGTTGCACTTAATGTCATATCTAATGGTGTGTTGAGATATTTAATATGAAAATAAACGTAGCCTAATTTGGCTATATGTCTTTTTTCTTATTTAACCATAATCGTGATATTGTAACTGTCGTGCCTTGCGCACTTTTCCGTGAACATCCGCGCATAAATCATAACTGGGACTAATGAAATTCAATAATAACGGCAATCGTAGGCCTATTTAAAGGCTCACATTTGAATATGTTATTTTCTTTATTTATGAAGAATTATAAGCGTGTGTATGATGTGATTTAGCCTTTGCATATTTATTTGTTCAAAAGTTTGGCAGTGATCACAAGATGCTATGGCACGTTTTGTATTGTTTACAGAAAGGTGCGTTCTCATTTTTTCTTCTTCTGTTAATTATCATGTTGCGTATCTGTTTTTCTTCAAAACACCAACTTGCCTAATGATGGTTTGATTGCTTGTGTTACATGAGAAAATTAATAAGTTTGCCTACCTGATGTTGTAGATTAATGCGGGTGCGGTTCGGCTCGGGACTCGCGGTCTTTATGTCAAACGGTTCTGGTCTGGTAACGGGTCGGTGTTCTGTTAAGTTCTGCTGGTGCACGTTTACCAAACAGGACCCGTGCAGGACTCTGCTTTAAACCGCTTTGCGTCTCTCCGTCAGAGATGCGCCATTTACATGTATTTCCCATACCGCCACACAGCTCATATATTTTTCAGCCAAGGGGTGAGAACGTAATGATTACGAAAACGATCATTTATTTTTGTTAATTATTATTTTATTTCAGTTAGTTAATCAATAACTGTTGTTAGTTTCGTTTCGTTTTCGTTTATCAAATATTTTGACATTTTTATTTTATTTCAGTTTATGAAATTGTTTTTTCATCAATCGTTTTTGTCTTAGTTTTATTTTTCGTTTACGAAAATAACCTTGCTCCTCATTTAGCGATAAACTCCTCAATTTCAAGTCCACCTTCAACAACTATATGTCAACAACTAGACTTTATCGTTATTATCGCGGGAAGACAAATTTTTATCGTGGGGAGAATTTTTAACGGTATATCGCAAACGATAAGATATCGCCCATCCCTAATGCTAATAAGCAACTAGTTAAGAGACCCTAAAATTTTAATCTATTGACAGCCCTAATATAAAATCTTATATCACATTATGAGTAATGAAAAGTACTTGTATCTCAATAATGGAATATTCACAACATGGTTATTTTTTGCTGGAAATTCAAACCAAAAACGTTTTATATTTTACATAACATGTGAAAATAAAATATCTTACAAATGAAAGGTATTTCATTTCATATTGTCTTTTTTTCCAAACATAGATGAAACCTAGGTGTCTATACTGAAAGCATCAATTTTCTGGACAATCTGCAGAATAGGCAATCGCTTTTTTTTTTTTTCTTGTCGCAAAGTGGTTTACGGTTGTTTATGCATTAGTGAATCACGCCAGTGACTAAATTATCAACATCACACTGTTCCTGTTAGCAGCCTGAAAATCATCTGATATATACACTGTGATTATTTTATATACCAATATAAATAATATTCAATATAATGCCACAATCAACACCTTTCATAATTAGTTCATCTTGGCGGCTGTTACAGTAAAAGTTTTCAAGAGAGTTACAAATGTAATGCTCACTGCTCTTCATATCATATGCAGAGATATTAGCCAATCATAGCAGTGGGCATTTATACTGAAGTTTATACTCCAGCAGAGCTGTCAAATCAGAGGGCTAAAATCAGGGTAGAAAATGACCATTTATATCTAAATTATGACCATTTTTTAGTGGGAAAAACCCTGCTGAAATAGTAAGTGCATCTCAGGAAACTTTACAAAATAATTTAAAAATGCATTGTATGACCTCTTTAATGTACATGGGCAAGGTGCGGTGCTTACCGGCCGAGATTGTGGCTGAACGTTCATTGGCTGCGTCTGTGGCGAGTACACCAGAGGGGCGGAGCCTGCATTCTGAGCTGGGTTATATGGAGGCTAAGGAGTGAATCATAGACAGCAAAAAGGTTAGGCAACTTCCTTTTGAAGCATGATATATAGTTTCCATTCACAGCACAGGATACAAAATAGCAAGAGCTCATCATTATCTGAGTGTGGGCATATTGACATTTCTTTGTCAGACAAAACCCAGATGAATACATTACCCTCCAATCAATCCACAGCAACAGAGTTTATATAAAAGTGTCTGTGGAGTGTGTATATATCTGTCCAGAGTGTGTGTGTGTGTGTGTGTAAGTCGTGGGATCATTACAGCACCTGTGTCGGCTGGAAACACTATTTATAAAATAGCGACAGTGTTCCTTCAGGCTGGTGGTAACCATGGTGAGGAGAGCAGAGCAAAAATCACTCATAACACAAAACCACAGCACTCTGTATTGCGAGTGTGTGTATGCCAAAACATCAGCCATCTAAATGTAATACACAAGTCTAAATGTCACAGTTAATTCAGACCCAACAAAGGCAAAGAACAAAACTAGTTTCTGGTACAAAATAAGGTGACCCAGAAAAACCCACGGCAACAACAAAATTTAATGAGTACTCCTCTGTCTTAAAAGTAGTGCTGTCAAACGATTAATCGTGATTAATTGCATCCAAAATAAAAGTTTTTGTTTACAGAATATATATGTGTGTATACTGTGTATATTTATTATGTATAAATAAATACAAACACATGCACGTGTATATTTAAGAAAAATATGTTATGTTTATATATTATATATATTTATATATAATATGAAATATAAGAATATGAATATATACAGTGGGGCAAAAAAGTATTTAGTCAGCCACCAATTGTGCAAGTTCTCCCACTTAAAAAGATGAGAGAGGCCTGTAATTTTCATCATAGGTATACCTCAACTATAAGAGACAAAATGAGAAAAAAAAAATCCAGAAAAATCACATTGTAGGATTTTTAAAGAATTAATTAGTAAATTCCTCTGTAAAATAAGTATTTGGTCACCTACAAACAAGCAAGATTTCTGGCTCTCACAGACCTGTAACTTCTTCTTTAAGAGGCTCCTCTGTCCTCCACTCGTTACCTGTATTAATGGCATCTGTTTGAACTCGTTATCAGTATAAAAGACACCTGTCCACAACCTCAAACAGTCCAACTCCAAACTCCACCATGGCCAAGACCAAAGAGCTGTCAAAGGACACCAGAAACAAAATTGTAGACCTGCACCAGGCTGGGAAGACTGAATCTACAATAGGTAAGCAGCTTGGTGTGAAGAAATCAACTGTGGGAGCAATTATTAGAAAATGGAAGACATACAAGACCACTGATAATCTCCCTCGATCTGGGGCTCCACGCAAGATCTCACCCGTGGGGTCAAAATGATCACAAGAACTGTGAGCAAAATCCCAGAACCACACGGGGGACCTAGTGAATGACCTGCAGAGAGCTGGGACCAAAGTAACAAAGGCTACCATCAGTAACACACTGCACCGCCAGGACTCAAATCCTGCAGTGCCAGACGTGTCCCCTGCTTAAGCCAGTACATGTCCGGGCCCGTCTGAAGTTTGCTAGAGAGCATTTGGATGATCCAGAAGAGGATTGGGAGAATGTCATATGGTCAGATGAAACCAAAATAGAACTTTTTGGTAAAAACTCAACTTGTCATGTTTGGAGGAGAAAGAATGCTGAGTTGCATCCAAAGAACACCATACCTACTGTGAAGCATGGGGGTGGAAACATCATGCTTTGGGGCTGTTTTTCTGCAAAGGGACCAGGACGACTGATCCGTGTAAACGAAAGAATGAATGGGGCCATGTATCGTGAGATTTTGAGTGAAAACCTCCTTCCATCAGCAAGGGCATTGAAGATGAAACGTGGCTGGGTCTTTCAGCATGACAATGATCCCAAACACACCACCCGGGCAACGAAGGAGTGGCTTCGTAAGAAGCATTTCAAGGTCCTGGAGTGGCCCAGCCAGTCTCCAGATCTCAAACCCATCGAAAATCTTTGGAGTCCGTGTTGCCCAGCGACAGCCCCAAAACATTACTGCTCTAGAGGAGATCTGCATGGAGGAATGGGCCAAAATACCAGCAACAGTGTGTGAAAACCTTGTGAAGACTTACAGAAAACGTTTGACCTCTGTCATTGCCAACAAAGGGTATATAACAAAGTATTGAGATGAAATTTTGTTATTGACCAAATACTTATTTTCCACCATAATTTGCAAATAAATTCTTTAAAAATCCTACAATGTGATTTTCTGGATTTTTTTTTTTCTCATTTTGTCTCTCATAGTTGAGGTATACCTATGATGAAAATTACAGGCCTCTCTCATCTTTTTAAGTGGGAGAACTTGCACAATTGGTGGCTGACTAAATACTTTTTTGCCCCACTGTAAATGTCTAAACGTAAATATTTTCAAAATATATATACTGTATGTGTGTGTATTTATATATACATAATAAATATACACAGTACACACATATATAATGTAAATAAAGACTTTTATTTTGGATGTTTGATAGCACTACTTAAAAGATAAAATATCAGGTGAATAAGCATAAAATTGTGTAGACTGTTGTGTATGGTGTTGGTACTCACCCCTCCACCTGTCTCCCAGCCCTTGAGGAAGCGGTACGAGGGGCCGGCAGGGACCGATACCTGAGAGAGGGCTGGGGATGTGGCATGGCCGGGAGGGGTGCCTGCCAAATTAGGGAGAGTTTTGGTGAGGTCGTGACCTGGGTATGGAGGACCAGGGTGTCTGGATACCTGTGGAAGGACCACAAACAATATTTACACAAAGTGTTCATACCATAGCTCCTTTCAGTTATTCATAATGTTGTATATTCCCCTGGTCGTCACTTTATTCTTTATTGTTTCCATTTGCATCTTTTATATTGTTTTATATAAATATAACACATTTAACACATCTATATCTATATATAATATATTTTTTCTAGAATATATATAATATACACTGAACAAAATTATAAACGCAACACTTTTGTTTTTGCCCCATTTTTCATGAGCTGAACTCAAAGATCTAACACTTTTTCTATGTACACAAAAGGCCTATTTCTCTCAAAAATTGTTCACAAATCTGTCTAAATCTGTGTTAGTGAGCACTTCTCCTTTGCTGAGATAATCCATCCACCTCACAGGTGTGCAGAGGCGGACAAAGTACACACCTTCATTACTTGAGTGAAAGTACAGATACTACTGGTCAAATACTACTCCACTACAAGTGAAAGTTGTAAAGACAGATTTTTACTTAAGTAAAAGTACGGAAGTACATGTTTTTAAAAGTACTTAAGTATCAAAAGTAAAAAGTAAATGCATTGTTTTATTGTCGCATTGTTGTATACTTACAATACATTATGCTACTAAGGCAACCTACTGAATACACTGATTAGCTTGTATTATCTTTGGAATTAAGAGCTTTTATGTTACCAAGCCTATAGAAATGGAACAACTGAATGAAGAAAATCATCTTAATTTTTTTATTTAACACTCCTACAACTACATTGAACTCATTTTAATACTTGTTTAAAAGTTACAAAGTTCTTTTTCAAAGAGATATTGAAGTCTATGATATGGTTCATTTTAGGCAAACAAAGCAAACATTGAAAAGAAAACAAACCTTTAGTCTCTTCAGAAAACTGGATCATACTCTCTCAGTATGGCCGTGGGTGTGCAGGTTGCGCCAAAGAACTGTCTTTTTGAATTTTGCCATCAACTGATCAGTGTTCATAAAATGCTCAGAAATCAGTGAACTTCTCAACATGTGGCTAGGGTTGAGTATTGTTTGAATTTTATCCATTCCAATTCTGATTCTGCTTATTGATTTCAGTTCTTATTGATTCCCAGTTTAAATTCCAAAGTTTTCATTTAGCCTACTTTTTGATAATTTGTTTGCAATAAAAATAAAAATTATATATATATATATATATATATATATATATATATATATATATATATATATATATATATATATATATATATATATATATATATATATATATATATATATATATATATATTATATATATGGGATGACACGGTACACAGATGTCACAGTTCGGTACGTACCTCGGTTCGGGGTCACGGTTCGATACGATTTCGGTACAACAGGGGAAAAAAAAGAAATCTACTATGCTCAGTTTTTTTTCATTTATTTTTAACAGACAGTAGTGCAAATTACAATTTTTTCCATCTAGATGTGAAAATACTAAATATTATTATGTTATATAAAATCTGTTTTGTTTTCATTGTGAGTGTACACAAATAAAAGCAGACCTTTATACAGTGATTATTAATAAGACAATAAGTGTTTAAAGTTGATTCTGCTGGTATAAGGAAACAGTTGAAGTATTCACGCCAGAACACACACACACACACACACACACACACACACATCAGTTCCAGCATTGCTAACTTGACAGCACAGTTGGTACTTTATCAAAATAAAATACAGTGAGCCAAACATTAGCGCGCCCACCTCTGTGTCACCGTTGGAACGCGACTGAAGTACAAAGCCTATCATTTACATAATAAATAATAGTTTAGCATTCAGATACGTTACATCGCAAATATGGAAATATTATGGAATATTTGGATTTGTGCCGAATGAGAGAGGTAGGATACACGAGCACAAAGCCCCATTTCGCAAACAGTTGAGTGCGCAAGCCTTTAGTATAGTCCTTTGTCAGTCTATGTGAGAGACGCATTCAGAATCAGCACATGAGAGCTGAGAGAGCTCAACGCGCTGCAAATAGAAAAAACACCTGCAAATTAAGAAAACAACTTCGTCAATTTTACAACACACACGCTGCAAATGCTCATAACATAAACAAATAAAGAAACACGCTGCAAATAGAAAAAACACCTGCAAATTAAGAAAACAACTTCATCAATTTGACAACACACACGCTGCAAATGCTCACAACACAACCAAATAAAGAAAGGCAATGCAAATACTCACAACACAACCAAACAAAGAAACGCGCTGCAAATAAAATTCTTTATTTGTTTGTGTTGTGAGCATTTGCAGCGTGTGTGTTGTCAAATTGATGAAGTTGTTTTCTTGCAGGTGTTTTTTTCTATTTGTAGCGCGTTTCTTTATTTGGTTGTGTTATGAGCATTTGCAGTGTGTGTCTTTATTTGGTTGTGTTGTGAGCATTTGCACCACCTGCTCTCAAATTGATAAAGATGTTTTCTGGATTAGCTGGTGCTTTTTTCTATTTGCATGTGTTTTTTGAAGTTGCAGCGCATTGAGCTCTCTCGGCCATCGTACTGTCTGGGGGCTTTGTTTTTACAAATGCGCAACTCATGGCATTCGCTCTTCTGCTGGCGCTGGCGGTTATCAAACAGCGTTGCATTACTGCAGGCGCCCCCTTCTGGATTGAAGGTGAATTGCCTGTATTCGTCGTAAGGCCTCATGCACCGAACCGAGATGCCCGTACCGTGACGGTTCGGTACGAATACATGTACCGTGCCACCCCTAATATATATGTATTTATGTGCAGTGTTTTGACAATAAAATAATGTTCAGATTTATATACTTCCCTGACCAGTTTTAAGCAGCAATTTACCAGTAGGCCTAAGTTTATATATAGCCTATACATACATACATATATATATATATACACACACACGAGTATATTTCCATGTAAGCTATATATATATATATATATATATATATATATATATATATATATATATATTAGAAGATTTGTGGTTACTTAAGTTTTACTACAAATAGCATATGATTACTATAGTGAGATAATAGTAAATTTGTGGATACTGTGATTTTACTGCAAATACTATGGTTACTATAGTAAAAACATGGTTAATTTTCCAAAGGGGTTTAATGAGTTAACATGCCTTTTTAGAGCGCTTTTAGCTGTGCAGTAGCGCGGATGTTTACATTAGTTTAGTGGGGAAGATCCCGAGGTTGCCAGATTTGCGTAAAAAAAAAAATCAGCCAAATGTCCATTCAAAGCTAGGCGGAAAACTGGAGGCTTAGAAATACTGTAACACTTGGCAACACAGGAAGGTCCTGGCAAATTGCAGGTCGGATTTTCGCAGAAAAAAAAAAGTTCAGTGAATCTGAAAATGCACACACTGTAAAAACTGCTAAATATAACGACTTTCTACTTGGGGACCTTGATATAAATATAGTTGAGTAAAAAGTACGATATTTGTCTTTCAAAAATGTAGTGAAGTTAAAGTCGCAAGTTTCCAGAAAAAATAATACTAAGTAAAATACAGATACGCAAAAAGTGTACTTAAGTACAATACTCAAGTAAATTTACTTCGTTACTGTCCACCTCTGCAGGTGTGGCATATCAAGATGCTGTTTAGACAGCATGATTATTGCACAGGTGTGCCTTAGGCTGGCCACAATAAAAGGCCACTCTAAAATGTGCACAAATGTTATCACACAGCACAATGCCACAGATGTCGCAAGTTTTGAGGGAGCGTGCAATTGGCATGCTGACTGCAGGAATGCCCACCAGAGCTGTTTCCCGTGAATTGAATGTTAATTTCTCTACCATAAGCCATCTCCAAAGGCGTTTCAGAGAATTTGGCAGTACATCCAACCGGCCTCACAACCGCAGACCACGTGTAACCACACCAGCCCAGGACCTCCACATCCAGCATCTTCACCTCCAAGATCGTCTGAGACCAGCCACCTGGACAGCTGCTGCAACAATCGGTTTGCATAACCAAAGAATTTCTGCACAAACTGTCAGAAACCGTCACAGGGAAGCTCATCTGCATGCTCGTCGTCCTCATCGGGGTCTCGACCTGACTGCAGTTCGTCGTCGTAACCGACTTGAGTGGGCATTATGCTCACATTCAATGGCGTCTGCCACTTTGGAGAGGTGTTCTCTTCACGGATGAATCCCGGTTTTCACTGTACAGGGCAGATGGCAGACAGCGTGTATGGCGTCGTGTGGGTGAGCGGTTTGCTGATGTCAATGTTGTGGATCGAGTGGCCCATGGTGGGGGTGGGATTATGGTATGGGCAGGAGTATGTTATGGACAACAAACACAGGTGCATTTTATTGATGGCATTTTGAATGCACAGAGATACCATGACGAGATCCTGAGGCCCATTGTTGTGCCCTTCATCTACGACCCGGACCTCCCCAATACATTAAAACTGCACATTTTAGAGTGGCCTTTTATTGTGGCCAGCCTAAGGCACACCTGTGCAATAATCATGCTGTCTAATCAGCATCTTGATATGCCACACCTGTGAGGTGGATGGAGTATCTCGGCAAATTAAAAGTGCTCACTAACACAGATTTAGACAGATTTGTGAACAATATTTGAGAGAAATAGGCCTTGTGTGTACATAGAAAAAGTCTTAGATCTTTGAGTTCAGCTCATGAAAAATGGGGGCAAAAACAAAAGTGTCGCGTTTATAATTTTGTTCAGTGTATATACATGCATACACACACACACACACACACATATATATATATATATATATAAAATTTAACTTTTTTTAAAGAAATTAACGCTTTTATTCAGTAAGGATGCATCAATTTAGAACTGGAACTGATCAAAAGTAACAGGAAAGTAACATTTATGTTGCAAAAAATATTCTATTTCAAATAAACAGTGAAATTTCTAGTTTATTTCACAATAATACAGTTTTTACTGTATTTCTAATCAAATATATGCAGCCTTAGTGAGCAAAAAATCTTGCCAATCCCAGACTTCTGAATGACAGTGGGCATATAAATAAAAATGTAGAATATATTAATTTATATAACAAATATTTTAATTTTGGGAATGTGAGCAATGTTAAATATATTTTAAATATCTTATAAAGGTTTTTGGAAAGGTTAGGTTTGTATCTATCGTATTGGGATAAATGGTCTTTTTCAGGTCAGCTACACTTATGGCACAGAAGTCTGAGGAAAATCTTGCTGAGCAAATTATTTCAAGCTAGTTAAACTGTCAACATGTATATAGCTAGCTCAGACAGATAGTTAAAAGCATATATATCAACTGTTTATAATAATAATGCCGAAAGAATGCCAAAGAATATGTACAACAGGACCACACACTTTCACATATTCGCTTAAAATATGTTTCTGGCTTTAGGACTTGTCTATGTATATACATTAAAGGGATGTGTAATGACTGTAAGTGTACATGTGTGTGTGATTACTCACACTGTAGACCGCCGTCACCCCAGAGTGGGCGGAAAACATGCGTTCCTCTAGTGATAGCGCTGCTCGAGGGATCCTGGGAAGGGTAAAGTTAGAGAAAATCTCGCTAATAGCTGTAAAATGTGAATTTTAGAAGTGAAGAAGGTCAGAAAACATAAAATATTAGCCACAAGCAAAACATCCAGCATTGTGTTTCATAATGACAAGCATTCAGTTCATTCAGCGATAATGGTGCAGACTCTTTCACACCAATTAATATTACTGTCAATTTCCTCCAGCGACTTGCAATTGGGGCAAAGGTTTGAGAAAGTTAACACAAACACATTTTCTCCCTCCCTTCTTCAAAATGTCCAATTCAGTTTTTCAGTACACCCTGTACCTCCACAGGCCAGGAGGATGTCAGACAGAAATCCTGACATGGAATTTCAAATATGTGAGAAGCGGATCAGCGCCCTGTTGGATACAATGTGTGTCCTAACACATTAAACAAATGCTGCAAAATTCCTCAGCATAAATCCAAATAATGTTACCGGACCACCAAAAATGTCCCATCTAAAGTTTATGCACCTCTTTACAGATGTTGTTCCATTCCAAGAAATTTATGACAGACATGTTTAGGTTGCAGGTGGTGAGAAAGACGTCACGGGAACTGACAATTTGTATATCATCATGGTTTTACCGACAATTAAATGTTGAGCAACATTTACTTCCCTAAAGGAAGTCTTCCAGCACGTAGTAATGAACGTAGCACTGTCATACCTGCCTGAGGTATTCTGTGACACGAATGACAGGGTTGCTCAGACATACAGTCATAGTCACGGATAGGTACAAAGACAGATGGATGTGACAGAAAAAGAGAAATAAAATATCAGGAACCGGCTCCGGCAGTTACAATATCTGTGTCTGTAAGTGAGCGATGAGCAGATCACATGGTTTCGGGGAAAGTGGAGGAGGTCTGGCTTTCCTCCTTCGTGCGCTTCATGCACTCATGGACACTTTTTAGTCTTTCGGTGAAACCCTGCCTTCCGATTTGCGCTCTCTTTCCCATTCTACTCCCTTCTACCTCTTTGGCTCTCTGCCAACCTAAACTCAGAGGGAAAAACGGGGGGGATGGGGGAAGTAAGAGCTGGGAAAAAACAGGCAGGAAGAGAGGTATAATGTGTGACGAGAGGTTTTCCTTCATTTGTAACAACCCAAAACGAGTACGTGAATGCATTCTTGCGTGTAGGGAATCTGACTTTGGAAACCTATGTTCCAGGTCATCAGGGACATATCGGTGGTCCTCCTAACCCAAGTTCAGAGAGGTGCACCAGAGGAATGCAGCTTGAGAGACGGCCCACAAGGCTATGTGATCAGGTTAAAACTGACAGCTGACACTCGCGAGGCTCTGGCAGGACACAAGGCACGACTTACTGGAATTACAGGCTGATCTGATTCCTGTGTTCGCAGTTCAGCAGTCTATTGCATAACCAAATCCCTTTGCATGGTCATGGAAGTGTTTTTATGGCACGACACGCAAGTGTGTGCACAAAGGTGTAAAGAAGTGAAGCAGGAATTTACCTATTTTCCAAAACCGAAAAGTTAGGTGAAACAACATGCACAGAACAGATGTTATGTTTCCAATTCAGTAAAGCTCCATTTTTCTTATGGCCAAAATGGGAACATCAACTCAATTAAGGAAATTTGGGAGGCAAGTCCATTTTAGGTGAATTATCGTTGTACATTGGACTTCTAAAAAGAGAAAAATTAAAATGAGTAACATTGCCAGGACACTAATTTTCAAAGAGTAAACTGGGCTTTGTTGTTATTAAGCATCACTAAAATATCCTATTAGTGTTAAGGTCTCTGGAGAGTGGTCCTTTACTCTCTAAACATTAGCTCTTTAATTACTGACAGTAGAATGAGTACAGAGGAAAGCAACGGATGAGATGGCAAAACTGTGTAGCCTTAAACTTTCATAGTAGCTTACTGCAAATCCAATTAAGCACCATATGGAGTGACAGATAGAAGGGAACTGTAGAAAGAAAGAAAGAAAAAAATGGAAAGAAAAATTAAATGACTGAAGGAAGAAAGGATTGAAAGGAATAAAAACAGCGGAAGGTAGAAGGAAACAAAAAAAGGAAGGAAGGAAGGAAGGACAAGGGAAGAAAAAAAGAGAAGTTAGATATACCAGAAGTAGATCGTCTACGTGGCAGGCAGAGGGTCTACAGCTGAGGGAAGGAGAGAAAGAGAGAGAGAGAGAAAGCTCAAGAGATTTATTCCTTGCTAATGTGAACCTCAGGTCAGAATGTGCTATAAAGGCACAGTATGATTTTCAGGACTGTGTTCTATGACCACATCTCATGTTATGGCCAAGATATACACATACATATACATATACATATACATACATATATGCACTCTTAGAGGAATATGGTCGCTGAGCATATGTGACCCTGGACCACAAAACCAATTGTAAGTCGCACAGGTATATTTGTAGCAATAGCCAACAATACATTGTATGGGTCAAAATTATTGATTTTTCTTTTATGCCAAAAATCATGTTCCATGAAGATATTTTGTAAATTTCCTTCCGTAAATATATCAAACCTTAATTTTTGATTAGTTATATGTATGCTAAGGACTTAATTTGGACAACTTTAAAGGTGATTTTCTCAATATTTGACCCTTATGACTGGTTTTGTGGTCCAGGGTCACATATGTAAAATTCATTAAATGCAGTTCATGTAAACTGTACATACTGTATCAAGACTGTGGCCAACACAACAACTCTGACAGTTGAGAAACAGAAACCTAAAGGTAAAGTGTCATCGTTCGCTGCTTAATTTGCAGACAACTATACATAAGACATTAGCAGTTCTCCCCAAAATCAGAAATACTGCAGTTTTGTGGTGCTATGAAAACACTGCTTTGTGTTTGACTATCCTGATTCCTGACCAGCAACAATGGCTTAACCAATGGCGTGAGTTTGGGGCGGGGTTATCTGTTCGCCTAACCAATGGCATATGGAGTGTTTGACAAACCTGCGTGAAACCGTATTGATTTTTTCAATTCTGTGTGGTAGCATCTGTTACTGTGCACAAACAAACACTGCACCTTAGTGTTAACATGAAATCAAAATTACACTAAGGTCTTAAGGCCTGTTCACACAAAGAACAATATTTTTATCATTCATCAGGTGGAAAAAAAAAAGTTCTTAAAGCTGCAGTCCGTAAATTTTGCCTCCTTGTCGCCCTCTCTGTTTGAAAACCTAGAATTGCAAGCTGCTTGCGGAATTATTTTTATTATGTGGGTTGTGTTCTGGCACAGCTCCAGAGCGGATGAATCTAATGTTTTGAGGTGAATGTGTGGCAGTCAGTCACCGCACCGGTGTGGATATTTACTGTACATCGCAATCACAGATTCTAGCCTACGTCTTGGATTATATGACCCAAATATGAATTTTCACCAGATATTGTGATCTGAACAAGTAACAAGTCTGCCACGTTTGTTCTGCCCAACTGAGGAAAAAAGCATTATAATAAACCGCGCTACCAATTGTGATTAAATGTAAGGATCAGTTAGCTCATATCACATCAAACCGTGCAAATCATTATTATTGTTATACTTTATTCTCAAATTATTAATGTTAACAACATCATCATTGCGTGACTATTAGTATAGTGTGTATTAGCATACGATTTCAATTTCTGTACAGTCTTGTCATACTATTCGAATTTCATATTAAGAAATTCTTTTAACCCAAAAAGCAAATTATGCTACCTTCAAACTGGTTTTCTTTAAAATACAAATCTTATGTAATCCCAGGCTATCTGTAATCAGAAGCACATTTAAAATTGTAATATAATTTAATTTCGTTCACATGTGTTTCATAAACACATAATCCTTTCTGGATTACAATCTGCCATCAAAATGATACGTTTAATTATTCTAGCTGCTGTGAGAAAAGGCTAAACGATCCGTCACCTGCAGGATCCTCACATAACGCAGTGCCATGCTCGAATTATTATCATTATTATAAACTAACCATTGTGAATCGGGCTAAAGTAAGGCAACAGTTTTGAAATGAGTGATTTTCTGTCTTTCTTTTGTTGCTTGATTAACATCAATGACTCGGACAATAGTGACTAAATTAGGCTGCTGTCCCTTTAAAACCAAATGCACAGATACAATGTACTGATACTCGTTCTCCCTACTGTTTACGTTCACTTAAGAAGTAATCAACTGTGTTTACGTGAATACTCGTCAAAACGGACATTTCGACATCATTTTGTGTGTATTTCTCCGTTCATGCGACGCGAAAGAGTACTCACGCGCTGTGAGACACTCTTTCTGTGTGTGTATGCTTCAGTGCTTGCGCTCAGAAAACCAGACCGAATTGAGTTCTCTCTTTGCATTTTTGAACGTTTTATGCGACGTGCATGCAAGTGTATTTTAGCTTATGTCCCGCCGGTTCATCTAACCTTCGTTTTGAATGAATCTCTTCCCATATCATCCCTCCCTAACATTTTCGTCTCGTTTTTATTCGTTGACGTAAATGTCAATAGATTTACGTCATAATTTTTGTCATTCAAAAAGAGTTTTCGTTCGTTATCGTCTCATCTCGAAAATTATTCCTCAACTAAATTAACACTGGAATAGCTGTTAATGCTTTAAGTATCATTCTTGCTGTGAATGGGCGTTTACTGTGAATGACTAATGAAAAGTTTATCTTCATAATCTTTCATTAAAAAAATAACTTGATCCACAGTAAGAAATTATTATTATTATTTTTTTAAATAAATTAATACTTTAATTCAGCAAGGATGCATTAAATTGATAATAATAAATGTTCTTTGAGAACCAAATCAGCATATTATAGAATGATTTCTGAAGGCTCATGTGACACTGAAGACTATAAATATATTCAAAGTATATTAAAATAGAAAATAATTGCTGACAATATTACTGATTTTACTGTTCTCTGATTAAATAAATGCAGCCTTGATGAGCATAAGGAACTACTTAAAAAAAAAAAAAAAAAAAATCTGACTAAGCCCAAACATTTGACTGGTTGTACATTTAATTTCGGCATCATGTGGAAATGCAAAAAATGTGTTCAAACAGGTTTCCCTGAAGTCCCACCCCCAAACTCATGCCATTGGCTGAGCCAGAAGCTGACGTGTCAAATTACTCAATGTAATGTTTTTTTCAAGCATCACAGTGCCAGCCAAAGCTCACTACAAACAGCTTACTTGTAGTCATCTGTATGCATTAAAGTGAAATCAGATAAACGAAAATTACCTACTTCTCTTTCAAGAACGAGAGTTCCTTATCCCTCCTTGTTTAGCATTTACCTGATAAGCATTCAGGACTGATTGTGTGCGAGGGAGATGAAATGGGGAAAAGCAGGTGACAAGATGTGCTGGAACTAAGAAAGGGGCTGCGTTGAGAGGTTTGGGGTTGCGGCAGGCGGTGTGTGTGTGAGACTCTCTGTGACCTAGGCGATTGTTGGCAGGCGGTGGGAAGTCTCACACTCTGAATGCTAAGCAGCGCTGCCATTGTCTGAGGGGCGCAGCGCCAGTCGCATATGTTACCCGTCGCTCTGGCAACCACTCCCTCCAACACCCCAACCCCCCTCCGCCTTACACACAAGCTCTCGACGCAGCATCATCACCAAAGGCACGTCCCACGAGTAGGAATCCCGTCCGCTAGGTCGATTTTCTCTGTTAGATGATGCAATACAGTGACTCCTGCGCACAGGAAGGGGTTGTAATTGCGATTTATGCAATCATGAAATCTCTACAACTGGAAGACAGTGATATGCATCAAGTGATGTAATCACTGCTATCCGACATAAATGTAACCATGTGTGCACACAATGGCTCATTTTTATGGCCACATGTGGTTTGTGGTTGATGTCGATCACTGCTGAACAGCCTGAGCTGATATAATACGATTTCCAATTACAAAGCAATAACAACTCTTTGTGGGAGATATAAAACCTTTGTCATAGAGAACTACAGTCTGAAACTGATTGGGAAGATCTCAACAAAGCTGAGATCGCTGGGTGATACACATGGCATGACATGCCAATGCAATCACTGAAAAATTAGAAGTTTGAAAAACAGTCTGGGCTTTCAATCAAAACAATCAGTTTAAAGAAAACCAGGTCCAAAATGTTTTAAGTAAACTAGTAAAAATGCTTCTATTTTACTATTTCCGCTGAATATAATTAGGGCTGGGAAATATACTGAATATTCGCAATATTATCGCGATAACTTTGGTGAGTTGGAATATCATGAATTTTGTCATAATATTAAAAGTTTAGTTTAGTTTTCTGAAGACAGCAAGCAAAATTTACACGTTTCTCATCTCACGAGTATGACACGCACATGTGATATGTGCGCACTCTATGAAGAGCATCGAAGGTTTCTATTTACAGCTTGTTTTTGAAGCCAATCATTTTAGCCAATCACAGTCTGTCGAGCACATGAACACAATGGCCAATCAGAGGTGTTTAGGTCAGACAGAATTTGCTCTTGTTCCAGCTTTTGTTCAGTATGAGCTCTGTATGCTTGTGAGTCATTTTTTATAAACAACAAAGAGTGAACACAATGTTAAAAAGTGATTTATTGCAAAAATATTATTATATATATTGAACATTGTCCAAATTTGGAAAAAATAATGAGAAACGTAGTTTATTATTGTATTTTATATATTTAATTATTATATTTGTAACTTTATTAGATCATCAGCATGGCAATTTGAGTATAAATTTTTAATTCGAAAAATAAAGTTTCTGATGTTTTTCTTAGCATTTGGTCATGTCAAAATGATTTTTCTGACATGCCATGATTTTAGAGCATCTTGAGCTTTATTGGAAGCAAGAATTTCTGCAATATTAGCATTTTCTCTGATTAATGCCAGAATTTTGCTTATGTAATTAGTAAGATTACATTTGAAATATTTCTACTTCTATTTTATCTAATTGATTTGTTCTACAATTAATTACGATTTCTAAAACTTTATTCCCAGGTTTAAATTTGATTGTTGTCTCAGACTTTTGGACCCCACTGCAAGTCTTTACCATTGAATGATTAAGTCACATGAAAAAGAGCCAAAGGAGGCACTATGCCACATTATGAGGAAGAGCTACATCAGTGTATGCCAAATCAGTGCATGCAAAAGGCAAACAAACAATGACATCCTGAGCAGTTATCACACATGCACATCCAGAGTTACAAAAATAATCAAAGATAGATGTAGTGAGTTAAGAGTGGTAGATCTTCCTATTGATTGGTTGATATGCTAAAGGAAACTGGATGTCATCAGTGCTTTGAATGAGACGTTCAATTTTCAGAAAACAAATAGCTTAAGAAGTCTGAAGAATATCAAGATGTAGTTTCACTCTACTAAATACTGCAGTATTTCAGTCAAGACTTTCATAATATGGACAAAAACAGTCGATAATTTCCTTAAAATATATGTGTTTGGCAGAAGAGAAAGTCATACAGGTGTAATGATATAAGGGTGAGTAAAAAATAACAGAATGTTCGTTTTTAGGGTGAACCATCCCTTAAACCTGTTTGAAAACCTTCATTATTTGTGCAGTTCTGTTTGGTAACACTAGTTGCGCAAAAACATCGCACTTCACCTTTAAATCTATCTCAGAAAATCATGGCTCAGACTTGCAGAACAACAGAAATTCTCAAAGAGCTCAAGAGGGTGACCCAGATTTGCAGTGCGCCTATTGCTCAATTACTTAACTTGACTGTGTCTAAACAGCCTTTACTTGACTGATTACCTCAGGTCAAATCAGGCAGAGATTCCTATCATACACTTAGCCTGACCCACACTAGTGAGCAATGCTTTCATTATGTGATGTGATTTACTTTCAAAAGCAGACTAGAATGACATAGCCTCATATTCTTTTGTATGAAAAATGTCTCAGTAGGTGATGACGGCAAATCAGCTTCAAATACAAGCAGTCTCCTGATTATATCCAAATATTAATAAAACAATATTGTACTCAAGCCACACTTAATCTATGAATGTCTTTGGCTAGATAATAAGATTAGCATGTGTATTAGACTTTCTCTAAACTAACCTCTTTTCTGAGCCATTTTTATTTTTCCCCCAAGTAATTTTAACCAGCTCGCCCCAAAGTGATAGTACCATGCACATATAAGAAGTCAATGTCCCTCAAGTTCACACAGCTGCCCTAACAAAACCACAGGTGTAGCTGTTTGCCTGTTGGACAGATAAACAGATGAAAAAAATAAATAAATAAAATCCCATAAACCCACACTGGAAATGGATCATATCTCCAGAAAATAATATTTTATAAACGTGCAGTTGAGCTTATTTGGCTCAAGCCAACATGTAGCCATTCACAACACCACAGCAACTTCCTATTTCTGCCCTAGCAACCAGAAACAACAGCCTAGCGACTGTACAAATGCTATTCAGGTCTCTTTGGAGTTTTGCGATATGGCCTTCCTTAGAAAAAGCCTTTGATCATAAACCTAGAAAATGCAGCAGGTACGTTAACTATTACAAACATGCACCGATTGTGAGTGATCTGAAACTGTAACAGACCCTGTATACAAAGCTGGGATTGTCAAGTTCCATGAACAAAGCAAGTACCAGGAGGACCAGCAAACAACAACAGACACCAAAGAAGTAAATCCCTTCGATGTAAATCGATGCACACCCCTGACCACCCTGGTAACGGCTGCTATATTAATAAGAACTAATGCGATCTCATATCAGTAAATTCATCATCATAATCAGGTAAACAAGCTACGTTAGGTGATGTGATCACAAAGCGAAAGCCCCATTCGTTTCCCCATTGATCTGTGCTGTGGGACACAAGGGGCTTTGTTATTAGTGAAGGATACTGGGTAGGCGGCACGGCTGACGGTGGAGGAGCGCTCTGGGCTCCCGGTGGTAACGACACGGAGGTCAGCGCTGCGCGGAGTTGCGTTGGCGGTGCCGGTCCGGTTACGTGTCCACTAACAGCGACAGCGGCCGGTTTCGAGACCACTTTCGGTGGCAAACTCATTGCAGAAATTTAAACCAAAACAAACAATACGCAGCTGAAAACGATCGCACGTTCCAACAATATCTGGCCGTTTCTTCTCTCTACGAAGGCCGGGACGTGTGTATATCCTTATGCCATGGATTTCATTCAGATCTGGCTGTTAGTACCAAAAATGTCATTTTATCTTTGAAGTCGGGGGTTGTAGCTGCTCTATGCATGGGGACGCTAGGGGGGTTGTATCCCCCTCCAGCCACCCTGGATCTCCCCGGTCGAATTGTTCTTCTCCGCCTCCTCAGATAGCCGTCTCCCGGTTTGTTTGCTCCGCTTTGCGTAGTAACATCACATTAGCGAGTCGCATTATATGAATTTCTCATAAAGATGGGAGACTTAGCTCAACATGGCGTTGCTGCGGCTGCTTCCAGCAGTCCGGCTGGACGGACGGCTCGGTAAACCTCGGGTGAGTTCGGAGATGCTCGGGTTCACCTTACGCCACTGTGGGAAGTCCGACACAATTCCAGGAATCGGTTCTTTCGAACAGTTCGCCTCAAAGATGCGGTTCATAAAACGATTCAGTGGTTATTTAACGTCGTGACGTAATTGCGACCTCACGTCGTCCCTGACAGAGAGCTTCAATGTTTATTTGATCTTTTACACCCGATTTTATTCTTTTATTATTATATAATTGTATACTATTATTATTATACGAACAGAAATGCATGTATACTGTTAATGTTTATGCAATAAAAAGATGCTCCTTAAAACCAGTCATTTAGAACCGTAATACCCAGCGAGCACATAACGTTCCCCTAACGTTAGTTTTGGTTATTAAATAAATAAATAAATAAAAATAACGTTAGTGGAACGTTTTTTAGTTTTTTTCTCTCTCCTTCAAACCATAAAATAACGTTCCCGGAACGTTGCAGGATGGTTCTTTTTAAATAACCTAAAAATAACCTATACAGAACGTTCCTTCATGGTTATTTTAGGTTGTTTTTTGCAACCATAAAATAACGTTCCCTGAACGTTGCAGGGTGGGTATTTTAAAAATAACCTAAAAATAGCCTATACAGAACGTTCCCTCATGGTTATTTTAGGTTGTTTTTTGCAACCATAAAATAACGTTCCCTGAACGTTGCAGGGTGGGTATTTTAAAAATAACCTAAAAATAGCCTATACAGAACGTTCCCTCATGGTTATTTTTAGGTTGTTTTTTTGCAACCATAAAATAACATTCCTAGAATATTGCAGGGTGGCTATTTTATTTTTTAAAATAACCTAAAAATTCCCTCATGGTCAGTTTTAGGTTATTCTTTTCATTCTTGATTATTTATTTTTGTGCAGTATGGGTAGGAATTTACAAATAATGCTCTCAAATGGTAAAATTGTTTCATTTCATTAATTATAACTACTCAGAATCGCTGGACATATAACCACGACGTCATAATGTGCATTTACAATAAACAAACAGTACTAAACTTCATGAACATATGTCGAATGAAGAATAAATTATAATAATAATAAATTATAATAATAAATTATAATATAATAAATTGTAAACTATTATATTTATTCAACATTATATTTATTCATTACATTTGTTGCTAAATCAGTAAAACATATTTCCAGTATATTTTATGTGTAATTTCAGTTCTTAAAAGTCGGTGAGTTGTTGACTTGAGAACCAGGATTCAGTTCGTTCAGGCCGGTTATTGTGAACCGGTTCATTGACAAGATCTGAAGAGAACGATTCGTTTACGAATCGCACATCGCCAGTGAAAGTGACGTCATGAAGGCAGTCGCCACATGCCTGCACTGTTTCACACAATGAATGCCATCTCCATTACATTCCAAGCCACCAATAATCAGTGTAAGAGACAAGTGAGCCATAGGCTAATACGCAGTGTATTATGACTAAATATAAAAGTGCAGTTTCACCTTTTTAAAAGGGGTCCCGCCCAAATTTCGGTTGCAGTATAAAGACTACAAATGTTACATTCGAAAAAGGCTCGAATAAAATAGAATATATACGTTTGCCTATGTTATGAAGTATGTATTTTGGGGTTAGATGGTAGGAACCTAATAATAAGAACATTAGCTTTGCGTTTTATTTGGCATTTCTGTCGCCATTAATATATGTGAATGTGGCGACATCTGTCGGTCTTACTTCCAGGGAACGGAGAGACAAATTATAAACCATAAAAATACTGTTGAATCAATCATCAATGAAAATTACAGCAATTGTAATTGATGAACTAACAAAAAGCAATATAAATATTAACTCTTATACATATTTTAATGTTCCCAGTCAAAAAGACCAGCCTTTTAAAAATTGCTTGTAAATGTATCATTATGCTGTATCATCACCAAATCTTGGATTCTTTTTTTTTTTTTTTTGGTCAACTTGCTTTCTTTCAGTTAGCACAAGGTCTGTATTTCTTTTTGGAACTGACTGATCGTAGGCCACAGTGTTCTGCACGTCAGTTTTTGAGTGGAAAAAAAGTATTATTTGTGGATATATTTAGGTAATGTTGTGAAGCGTTACCTATATTTCCTATTCATTTTGAGGGCAGAAGGGCAGTTTGAATCTGTGTGTAATAAACATATTTTCCCAGCAAGTCCATATTTGCATAGTTTTAAAGGCACTTTCTTGTTTAGTGGTCCAACTACATACTATTACCTAGTCTTCACTTGACATTAAGTGACATTGTGAGATGGATAAAATCAAATTATTTGCTCAAGTTCATAATGTACAGGCAAATTCAACAAATAAGATGTGATGGAACAGTCTTATAAAACTGTCTCCATGTATCAAAGTTATCTAACAATGTTGCACAATGTGTTGTGCAAGAATTGGCAAACATTACAGACAAAAAAAAAAAAAAAAAACCCACCAACAATGTAAGACAGAGAACATAAATATTATTTCCTATTAGAAAAATAAAAGCATTTGCTAAAAAGGCACATACTTGCAGAAAACATATTTGCAGAAAGGAGAATTCCTTCTCTCGTTAAATTTAACCACTAACTTCCAGTGTTTTGAATGTTTGCAAGAACAAAACTCCGTTAACTCCTTCCTTGGAGTAGCTATTTACACCAATTCCCCATTAAGAGGCAAGTAATAGCTGGAAAATCTGTAGTCCACTTTAAGTTCACCAGCTTTTTGGCAGTCTAGATTAGGCAACCTGAGTTGGATGTTTGGGTTTTTTGAGCGATAATTGCTCCAGGTTCAGTCCCCCATATAAGAGTCACTGTCACCACAGCTCACACTTGCGCTTGGGGTTCATGGGTGAGTCTGCCTGGCAGCCAAAGTGTGTAGAGAACTCATGGGAATTGGAGATGGTGCCAATGACCCGGAAACGCGATGGACTGTGGGGGTCAGTAATAACGCCCTCGTGAGAGCTTTCAGGTGTCCGAACTGAGCACCACACCTACAAAAAAGGAAACGAAGGGTTTTGTTACACGATAATAGGACAAAACTAGATTATTACATTTTCAAAGAAGTGGTGAGTGGTGCTTGTCTGTGCAAAAGTCATTACCCTGATTCTACGGTTACAGATTTTATTTCTATTTTATCTTTCAGTTTAGTCTTAATTTTGTTAGTTTCTGCTCTATCAATGTTAATTTTTTTTAAGGCTTTCAAGTTTAAGTTTTTTTTAGTTTTAGTATTTTAGGGATGACAAGTTCATGACTAACTGGTATAAGTTAAAAATGTTTAACGCTGGTAAGTTTCTCGGTAAAGTTATTGCTATCTGGTTGCGTTTTCATGTTTAACACAGGCAGGTTGCAAAGGTTTGAAGTATTATAATATACAATATAAATAAACAAATAAATACTTAACGGGTTATTTTGAGTCTAACAGAATTGTATTTTAGTTGAAATATATTTTAGATTTTTGTTATTGCTATGTTATTTATCTATTTATTTATTTAGTTTTTTTAACAGTTAACAGTCAAGTTAGTGCAATCTAAATTTAGTTTTGCTATACAGTGTATCAAAAAATAAAATAAAATATCTTATAAAGTCTTACAAGACAGTTTGAGTCATAAATTATTTCAGTTTAAATGTATTTTAGATTTTTTTCCCCCAGTCATTTATTAACTTGTTATACAGCTAACACAGTCTAGTTATTTAAATCTAGTTGCAGTTTCATCTTTAACACAGGTCTGAAATATTATAATACACAATATATCAAAAAACTACAATTAAATATTTTTTGGCTAATATAAAATAATTTAGCATTTTCTTTAGATAGTTTAAGTCATGAAAATGTATTTTAGTTTAAATGCATTTTAGAATATTTGATATTTTCATTTTAGTTTTCATTAATAAAACAAAAAATGTGAGTCCAAGTAATAGTACAAGCACACCTCTTTTCAACAATCCACATCCAAGGTAAATGATAAAATCAAGTAATATTGATTCTGGCCTTAGCAAACAGATCAAAAACAGAGACAAATAACAGACACCGTTAATTTGCAGAGGTTGTGACCAGTAAAACAACTAAATCCTTTAAAACAAGTCAAAAACAAGTGTAACATAGTAAGCAAATATTGGCACAAACCTGAGCAAATCCCACAAAAAACAGCTGATGATTGGTCATTCCAAGGGCAGGCAGAGTGGCCTCCTCACCATGCTTCTCGATCCAGTTTATATAGGCCTGCAAAGCAAGTGTGAAAACATTAGTCCGCTAATAATTCTGCATGCTACGCCGCTCGCTGGGATCATAAATAAACAGAACCCTCGTGTCAATGGTTATTTTCCTCTCCATCAGAGAGGTTAACACAAGGTCTTCTCCGGCCATATGCTTTGCGCATCTGCTCTGTAACCTATGACTTTTCAACCAACGGAAAGAATCCGAGTTGCTGGAGGTGGAGCGGCCCATTCCGAGCCACCTGTTGCACTGCGAGGCTTTTCAGCGAGATGGGATCACGCCGGCCCCAAAGCTATCAAAGCCGCCAACGAGAAAAATATAGAGATCGTAATGCCTTTCGTATCAGTTTCTCATACATCATACGCCGTAGCTGTTTTCATGTTATGGAAAGTAACCATTGGTGACTCATCTCTTTATAACTCATTGATGAACGAAACAATTCTGTTGATTGAATTAGATCGATTTCAATTCTAGTTGCAGCAAAGTCTTGTTCCACAACAGGATCTTCACAAACCTTATAAGCTGCTCTCAGGCCTCCGTTGTCAGCAATATTTTCTCCCAAAGTGTGTTTCCCGTTTAGAGGTTCTTTGTTTATACTGTAGTTGCTGTACTGCTCCACCATGCACTGGGTCTGGTGTTTAAAAGCCTCCACTGAAGAATTTTGCCACCACTGACGCAAATTCCCATCCTTATCATACTCTCTTCCTGTAGGACATATTTAAAACACGGTTTTAAAACACATATTGGTAAATGCTCACATGCACATTACAAGGTTACAGTTTTCTTATAATATAAGCTGATGTGTTTATTAACATATTCATATTGATAAAGGACCATGCAATTATTTATATTAAACTGCACATGATAAAAATATTATTAAATGCAAGTATCAATATTTTATTTTTTTATTTTTCTGACTGAAGAAAGTTAAAACGGATTCTAAAAATAAATTAATTCCAAATCCAAAAATTACATTTTTTTTCAACATTTTTTGCTATGAAGTGTAATATTAATAAAATGTAATAATAATAATAATAATAATAATAATAATAACTATTAAAATAGTAAAGGTTAATTCATTATTGAATCAGTGGCAGTGTGGCACACTTGATTCTTTACAGCGGTTGAATGAATCGTATATACTGGAGATCTAAAAATCATAGAGACTAATAAAAATAATATAGACTAGTAAAATAATCTAGAGAGAATAACTTTTTTACCTTGATCGTCAAAGGCATGGGTGAGCTCATGCCCCATAACCACACCTATACCCCCGAAATTCATTGCTCTAGAAAACAACCAAGACACAATAAGATGAGGAAAGTGATATAACACTGCTACAGGACAGGTTTTGTTAGTGGGAGTCTCTTACTTTGGCCAAGCATGGTTATAAAATGGAGCTTGGAGAATGCCTGCTGGAAGTACCATCTCATTCTTTGTGGGGTTGTAGTAGGCATTAACTGTAGGTGGAGTCATACTCCATCTGTACAAGTACAGAAAAGCACAGATCACTGGCATGCACATTAACTGACATTAGGGGAGTTTTAAATTAATAGTTACTATATGAAAGTTCTTTCATCATTTATTCACCCTCAAACCTGTATGACTTTCTGTATGATGCTTTGGAAAATGACTAAATTTTTTTTTTTTAAATGTATAAAAACCATTACAGATTGCTTTAGGTAACAGAAATAAAGCTGAAATAAAATAGAAATATTAAATGAATAATTGCATTTAAACGTAAAAATGAGAAATGATGCCTTGGCAACTAATTGTAATAATTCAGTTTAAGTATTAAAATGACTAAAACTAAAATAAAAATAAATAACAGCTAAATAGAAAACTAATAATAAAAAAAAAAAAAAAAAAAGCTAATTCAAAATATGAAAAATACTTTAGTATGGTACTAAAATTAGTAAATGACAAAATAATTTTCATTTTTGAGTGAACTATCCCTTTAAGAGAGATGTGTGTCAGTGATACTCACTGATCTCTGTTGGGGACTTTTCTCAGCTGGTTAGCAGTCACTCGTTCAGAGAAGTTGTAATAATTCATGACGTTTTGAAAGTAGAGATCTGAAACAACATCAAACTGATATACAGTTTGGAGGCCGAGATGTTAGTTGAGGCTCTCTACAACATTGAACCGTATTATTTTCCATGATCCAAAAGCAAACAGAAATTAAGAAAATGTATACATACGTCATTAAACACCTTGTCCAGCTCTTTGGGGTTCATAATAAACTTTGGATAACCAACCATGTTGTATATTGCATCTGCCTGGACAAGAATAAGAAAATGAACACTATGAGGGAGTGGCCTCATACGAGTGCAGTTTAAACTTTAACACCAGGTGGCATTAAAGAGCATCAATAAGCAGAAAAACCTTTACCTTCTGTTGCCTGATTTTTAAACAAACAACAACAAACATCCACTAAAACTAATACAAATTAAGAAAAGTCTGAGATTTTAGCTAGGTGTTGATTTCAGCAAGATCCATTCCTGCAGGCGACAGCGGTGAAAAACATCATGTGGGATTGTGCTGTTGGTTCTCACCTTTTCTTTGGCTGCTTTTTTTGTCTCGGAATCCATCCAGCTGACAGTCTTCAGGCTGTCTTCAAAGGCCCATTTGATCTCGGAGACCATATCTTCAACCTGACAAACATACAGTTGAGAATATAGTGTATAGGCCTGGAGGAAAAGATGGGGATGGTGTGCAAAACATCACAAGACACTCACAAAAGCTTTGCTGTCTTCGGAAAAAGTAGCTTTGACAAAGAGCGCCCCGAGAGCAAAGCCCAGAGCGCTATCCGTGTCGCTGACGCAAAGTTTCCAGCGTGGCGTGCAGCTCTAGAAAACACAAAGGTGATATATTAACAACTAACATCCTCATTTGCACCCAAGTCTTCTCAATGTGACATTTCACAGACAATTTACAGGTCTGAATTTCTGCAGATACATACAGTCTAGTTTCCATCTGTACACCATAGGAATTATTAGCACTTGAGGAAATGATGGCAAATAATTTGTTAAAGACATAACAAATTTGCATGCAACAAGCTAAACAGAAGGGGTTTTTCCCTTTTTATCAGCAAAACAAGACATTTCATTGTTCTCTTGAAGGTTGCTTGAGTATGACGCCCAGAGACGGGCAGCAACAAGACTTGACACCCATTCCACTTCACATCTCAGAAACGCTAGAGATAACAGATAACAGCTCGTAATACAAGATTATGACGGTAAAACAAAGTTGACGGAAATGAGTCATTAAGTGACAATCAAAACTCTGTCATCACTTACTCACTTTCATTAAACCTGACCTTAAACTAAAAGAAACAAGATGTCAATGGTGGCGCTCTCTCTCTCTCTAGTCATCCGAAATCATATTATAGTAACCTTAAAGGGATAGTTTACCCAAAAAAGAAAATTCTGTCATAATTCTACTTTTGTGTTCTGTAGAAGAAAGTAAGTCATACAGGTATGATAAGAGGGTGAGTAAATGATGACAGATGTGAAGATTATCAGTGAATAATGGCTTCATTTTGGTATTTTAAGCAGTCATGTGACTTCAAAAGTCTCGGAATCCAGCACAGACATTGCATGGACTACTTTTATACTATATTTATGAGACACTTCTTGTGATTTTTGGGTCTTGACAGCTCCATGTCACCATTCACTTTCACTGTATGAGAGAGAGAAGAGTCAACATTCTGCCTAACATTTAAGCTCCTCAGAAGAAAATCATACAGGTTTGGAACAACATGAGGGTGAGTAAATGATGACAGGATATTTCATTTTTGGACTGACTATCACTTTCAATGCAATAATAAAAGCTATACCCACACTAACATACCAAACCGTGCTGAAGGTGACCGTCGTTAAGGTTCCTCTCTCTATCTCTTATCTTATCCCATCACACATACACACATGGTCCAAGGCTCTTTGGTTTGTTATTTCAGCCTGACCCCAGCGGAAAGTGAAGCCGGGGCAACAGGATCTCCTCCTGATAAGAGTCTGAATAACCTGGCTCCCTGCAGAACAACACACCGCCTCTCCATACACAGAAACACTAATACAGTTCATCTAAACGAAGTCAAAGAGAGGGAGGAGTAGAAGAGAGAAGACGAGGGCAACAAATCACTTCCCTCTCATGCTGACTAAGCACACTGACTATTTTAATAACTGGATAATTGTATCTTAATATAAAATGATTTCTGCACCAAATGATCCTTGTAAGAGGAAGAATCAGGGTAGAGTAGTTCACCCAATTTTAAAAAAAATATTTAGTCATCATTTACTTAGCCCAAAATGTTTCTAATCCTGTATTATTTTGACACACAATATCCAGAGCTACACTACCATTCAAAAGTTTGGGGTCAGTAAGATTTTTTCATTTTTTTTTTTTAAAGAAGTCTCTTAAGCTTACTATGGCTGCATATATAAATACAGATGTTTTATTCTTACTAAGACTGCATTTATTTGATCATAAATACAGTAATACAGTAGTATATAGCTCTTTTATCTCATATTTTCAAACTTGACAGTTAGTCATGTGACAACATCTCATATTTTCAAACTTGACAGTTAGTCATGTGACAACAACCAAGCGCTTGGATTCCAAGTCAAACCTGACAAAGATGACAGATAACATTTTTTAATCTAACAGCTTCATAATATTAAGATAATAAGATTATCAGAGAATAATGGCGAAAATGTGTATCCGTTTCTCAAATTTTATTTCGCAAAGCTATCATATGACTTCAGAAGACTTTGAATATTGTGTACAAGTCATATTGTCAAGTATGGTGACCCATACTCGAAATGGTGCTCTGCATTTAACCCATCCAAGTGCACACATACAGCAGTGAGTAGTGAACAAGTGCACACACACACACAGTGAACACACACCCGGAGCAGTGGGCAGCCTTGCTCGGGGTTCAGTGCCTTGCTCAAGGGCACCTTAGTCATGGTATCGAAGGTGGAGAGAGTGCTGTTCATTCACAATCCCCACCTTCAATTCCTGCCGGCGCGAGACTCGAACCAGCAACCTTCAGGTTACAAGCCCGACTCCCTAACCATTAGGCCACGACTACCCCTCACGGACCGCTTATATGATATTTTTATGCCACTTTTTGTAATTTTTTGCAATTTATCAAAGAAACTGAGGTAAATAATAATAAAAAAAACATATATATTGGGGGGGGGGGACTATTTCTTTAACAGCAAGTTTTACATTTGGCTGACAGACAGCAGCTTTGATCTTCATTTCTCACCTTCTTGGTGCCATACATGACTTCAAGGAAGCGCTGCTCTGCATCTTGAAACCTCTGGTCTAAAATGGACACCATTTTCCGCACCACTTTCATGATCATGTAGTTATTCAAGACGCTGGGGAAGACACATTAGCTTTGATCTTAGCTAACAGACAATACAGGTCAGTTACAGACTGGCCTAAAAACCAACACAATTCTAGCTAATGTTGGCTTACCTCTTGCTGGTGTTGCTGATGAGTTCTGAGACTTTCTGGAGGTATTCTTTAGCGTACACAACCACGGGTTCAGAGTCATTTAGGGCAACAGGGGCGAACACTGCAGAGAGGAAAGGCATCCAGTCTACTGCAGGAGCCAATGTCTACAGCACAGACACAAACGCATGACTGATGTCTCATATCAAATGCAACATGACAATTGATGAAAGAATGCTTTTTTATGTCTCCAGCAAAGGAAACATAATTTCATGTTCTGAAAATGTTATTCTCGTTTTACTAAATCACAATACATGAGATGTATCTCTCATTGAAGGAAACATTTAAATTCATGGTTCTCAGCTGCCCCAGTTTGAGTTTTATTTAAAGAAAAAAAATAAATTAATACTTTATTCAGCAAGGATGCATTAAACTGATCAAAAAAAATCTATTTCAAGTAAATACTGAATTCTATTCAACAAAGAAGAAAAAAAACAGCATATTAGAATCATTTCTGAATGATGTGACACTGAAGACTGGAGTTATGGCTGAAATTGCTAAAAATTCAGCTTTGCAATCACAGGAATAAATTACATTTAAGAATATATTACAATTTAAAAAAGCAATAATATTTTTATCAAACAAATGCAGCATTGCTTGATTAAGAACATGAAAAAAAATCTTATGAATGGTAGTATAGGTTGAACAAATAACTTGTAGTTGGCACAAATGTTTACCCATTGTCAAGCAATCTGCCCATGTTAGTATCTGGATAATTTGACTGTTTTCAGTGACAGATGAATTTGTGCCCAAGTAGAGTTGGAGCTGCAATTGGACCATTGTCCTATTTTGCCATAACTATGAATTTCATTACTTGCATTTAGCATTTCCATCTATGTCCCTATCAGAACAGACATGTGACCATTTTTGGGTCATGACCAACCAGTGTAGAATCATAGATTTCAATCCAACAGTAGTACAGTAACCGAGCAGTACTCACAGCTAACTCTTTGGCTTGAATTTTATTGTAAATTTTCATCTCGTCACGCCGCTCTTCCTGAGGGACTGTGATGTTTGCCAGTGCCGTTTCAAAGTCTATGATTTCCTGCATCATCTTCTGAGAGGTCTCCTCTGAGCCGCCCAAGAGGATTCCAAGCTCCACCAAGAAGTTCAAGTATGCTTTTAAATACTGACAAAAGAATACGAACACAAGCTTTAGAGTAGACCACAGCACAGAACATTTCCCACGTTCATAAACAACAAAGTTTACCTTTTCATTGGCTGTCTTATTGAGATAGTATTCCCTAGAGGGAAGTCCCAATCCTGACTGATCCACCTGTGGAAAAAGAGGAATCAGAGCATCATCTGCATTTCCATTATCACTCAACAAGCTAAGCTAAAGTGACATGCATCAAGATATAAAGCCTGTTATAATATATTCTGACAGTCGTCGTAAAACAAAATATGATATCTAAAACAGCGCAGAGGTTCCCCTAGACATTTAAGAATTTATGTTATTGTGATTTAAAAAATATAACTATAAGTGTTCCCACCTGGATGATGTTGCTGTTGGAGCTTTTTGAGTCTGTGCTGACAAAAACAGTGAAAAAGGGGGAGGTTCGGAAGTTGGCCGACACAGTCCGTAAAACCTCCTGAAAGTTATCTTTCTCCCACGGGCCTTTCAAGCCCCAGCCTCCTGTCTGGAAAAACAGTCTTCCATTATTAAGAATTATATCCCAGAATAAGAGTCAAAGCAGGTTTTCATTAGCGCCAATATATTTACAACAGATCTTTTGAGTTTCATATTGTTAAATAAGGTTTGTGCGTGCATCTCAGGTCACCTGATTGATGAGATCCTGTAGTGGTTTTGCCCCGAGTGCTTCAATTTTAATCTCGTTCATACAAGCTTGGTAATACCACTGGGCTTTTTGTTCCGCTTTGCTCAGGCTCTTCATGCTGGTATTCTCTGAATTTAAGAAATGAAGAAAAGCTCAATGGCAAGAACCTTCATGAACTCTCAAAGCAAAGTGAAACAAAGCCTATAAGTTGGTATAGGAGCCTTTCAAGATGGAACATTATTACTGCTTTATTTGTACAGTGGGCTCTATAAGTCTGAGACCCCATTGAAAATACAGTTCTAAATGAAATATATGATTCAAAATCAAAAATAAGAGGACGTGAGTCATTTCAGACACAAAGCAAGTTATTTACTGAACGATTACACATGAAAAATATATGTAATTGCAAAAAAAAAAAAACATTTAAAATTAAAGATATTAAATAAGTTAAAATTATATTAAATTAAATTACAATTATATTTAAAAATAATTGAGGATGTTGTGGATACATTAATATTTTTTCATTTGTATTTTTTAAATAAAAAATATTAAAAATTAATTAAAATATTACCTAATAAGTTCTTCATGATGGCCATGTTGTGTTCCCACAGGTTGCTGAAAGGACCCCAGCGGGACTTGCCTTCAGGCAACGGGTTTTTCCTCATCCAACCCCCGCATGCAAAGTTGTAGAAATCCTGGCAGGGGTCCACTGACCGATCGAGAGCCCCCAAGACTCTACTTGCCACACTAACACAAGGCTCTGACAGGCACATTCCCGGATGTGCTGTTAAAAGCAATATATGTATATTAAAATACTGTTTCATCCATTACAATAGATGCTTTTATACCACATATAGCTGCCAAAACAAATAAGAAAGTCTTCCCGATGTCTCTTTCACTCAGCGTATTTTAAACTAGGGTAATCATAAATGGAATTTGGTGCGCTACACTTTCAGTGCTGTACCTCATAATGCATTCAAGCTGCACCTCATAAATATGCTCTGAACATCTCTTTGAGGAGGATCCCGGGACTTGAACCCATCTGGAACTATTCACTTATCAAGGCTTGATGCCAAAATCTGGTTTCTGAGAAAAGAACTGTATTTTTTCAGAATACAGATCAAATGAAGAGTCCACACTTCATTAGAGAATGCTAGAGAATCTCTAGCAGTGACCCGTGGAGAGCCATTGATTAAACCCAAGAGACTGTTTTCTCTTCATTAAATACTAACTGTCAAAACCAAAAACCGAAAAGTCATTAGCATTTATTGCCTTTTAAATAATTTATATACACATATATATTTTATTATATTAGTTATTCATTTAATAATACATTTATATGCACAATTTTATACACACATACATGTTTAAATATATGTAAAAGCTAATTAGAAAGTAAATACTGTTAATCAAAATTAGTACATACAAACTGACATACTAGATTTATTTTGAGTTCTGAACACAAACAGTGCGATAAAAATTTTCTCTTCATTGAATACTAACTCTAACTGTCAAAAAAAAATAAAAATGTAAAACTGAAAAGTCATTAGCACATCTGGGTGATATGCGAGCTGTTATGGCAAATATTTGTGTCTGTGTAACAACATTAGTCATGTGCAGCCACCAATATTTTAATATTTTAATCTGTGAAAAGATGTTCTCAGACATGTTAAGAACACTTAATTTAAAGGCACGCATGTCTTTGTGTTCACTTTGGCCTTGAGGCTTTGAGGTTGGGCAGGATTCCATTGAATGAGGTTATTTAAGTATTAAGTTTAATATTGGAAATAATTGGGGTTAAAGGGCACTGTTTTTATTCAGCTTATGGATGCAGAGAGAATGCAGCTACAACAGATTCACTATAAGCTCTTCTAAGAAAAACATTTGGCCCAAAAGATGTATCCCTAGCTCCTAATCTGAAGAGATAAGGCCAAGAAACTGGAGGCCTGAGGGAGGCTAAGGAAATTGGAGGTAAACAATCTGACACAAAGTCGTTGTTCTTTCATACAACGATTTGTCATGGTTGGGCAACAGTAGATGGCTGAATAGAAGGAAGTCGCATTCAGTTCACTCAACAATAATAACTTTGAGCTGCAATAAAAGTGAGTAAAGGGAGATCCAACTTAGCTCAGGGGCGGAGCCAGACATTATAAACATTCGGGGCTTAGCCCAAGTGTTGCCCCCCCCCCCCATATATGATGGTTTATGGACTAGCCTATTTCAAGAACAGATGTCAAATTACAACATGGTGAATAACATAAGAGGTGGAAATTTGGCATAAACAACTTTACTAATCTTAAAACCAATTTTGTTATACCATGCTGCAGTAAAGTTCATACCCAAATTCACACAAAATTTTGTCATGTCCCAGACATGAGGGTGAGTATGTATATTTTGAAGAATGTTGGTAACCAAATGGGTGAAAGGAGCCATTTTATTCCATTGTATATTTCCTACTATAGAAGTCAAAACTGTCAACTGGCTGATTACCAACATTCTTCAAAATATCTTCTTTTTAGTTCAACAGAAGAAAGAAACTCATGCAGGTTTGAACAACATGAGTAATGATGACATTTTTAATTTTGGGTGAACTAATCCTAATGTTTAGCTGACAAATGTGCTTAAGCTGAATCATGCAATAATGGGGTGGTCTAACTGCAAATCAAGGATCTCCCACAATCCCTTTCAAATATGGACTTCAGTATTCTTAAGTGAATACATGAGGCCAACAGAAGAACATTTACTGTATTTATATTAGATTTCTTAAGGGAGTAGCATAAAAAGATAAACACTGGCATACAGGGCCGTATGCAGGATTTAATAAATACTGAGGTCCCAAAATGGAGATTGGTAGGGGGGTTCAGGGCCATGCTCCCCCGAGAAAATTGTGATTTTCCTGACTTACATGTGTGCATTTTAAGTGGATAATAATAAATTGGATAATAATATAGTTTTAAAACCAAGTCAGTGGGCAGTAGTAGCATAAATTACTTTTCAAGATAACAGATTCTTAAACATGAGAATCAGATTGAAGATATTTTGTAAATTTCTTACCGTAAATCTATCAAAACTTAATTTTTGATTAGTAATATGCATTGCTAAGAACTTCATTTGTACAACTTTAAAGGCGTTTTTCTCAATGTTTAGATTGTTTTGCACCCTCAGATTCCAGATTTTCAAATAGTTGTATCCCAGCCAAATACTGTCAGATCCTAACAAACCATACATCAATGGAACGCTTATTTATTCAGCTTTCAGATTATGTATAAATCTCAATTTCGAAAAATTGACACTTAAGTCTGGTTTTGTCATCCAAGGTCACATATATGTAAAAGCTAATTAGTAAGTACTGTTATTTAAAATTAGTACATACTAACTGACATACTAACATACTAGATTTGCATACTAGAGTTCTGCACACAAACACTGCAATGAACATTAAAGCTAACAACATGTGTAGCATGTAATATTTGCACCATCAACTCACATTCTTTATAGTGCAGACCCAAAGTCATGATGCAAATGAACAGAGCCACGGACAGAGCACACACGACGACCACTAGCTTCCTCTCAACATGTGTTTTCTCCGCCCAGCACCGGAGTCCCAGACCACGCTGAACCCCCACCTGATAATAATATTATGAGAAAATAAGGGTTAAGTTATCACAAAATAAGGGTTAAGACTGAAATAAATAACCCTGCAAATGAGCAATGTTACATAGATGACGCAAATGACACTGAAACGTACTCCAAAAGAGTGATCTTTGGCAAAGAGCTGGTCCTTGAGCGTAAAATGTTTATTTTGTGTTTCTTAATGAAAGTGATATCTTTGACATTTTGTATAACACTGTGCAGGTTTTATATTATATTGCATGGGAAAATGATATATGATCGTGCCCAACAACAATATTACACTTTGGTGGGACCCAACACCATTGTCTTTCTGCTCCAGTTCTTACAGATCAAATTCCCACTTCAAATGAAGAATTAAAGGATGATCTCAAATGGTAAAAAAGATTTTTGCTGAATACTTCATGCGAGTCGTTTAACAAAACTATGAGCTTAACATTTCTTTATTTAAATCCTATCTAGAACAGTGGACTGTTTATTTTCATTGTAAGTGTGTTACTGTAAGCACAATTATTTTCTTTGGTAACTGATAGCATAATCGCAAATGCCATCTACAGAAATGAACTGGTATTAAACCCAGAACATTCCTGTAAGAGATATCGGCATCGAATTAAGCATTAAATCCTTAGGAAAGAAGCTTACCCATAACAACACAGTGATAAACTTCCTACTTTCTAGGAAACACTCTCTTTTAGGAAGCACTGCCAACGCTAAACTCTGTTCTGCCAAACACATTGCTGTTCAAACCAAACCGCTGGAAAGAAACATTCAAAATTAGATACCTCCTATGCAAATACCTTCCATGCAAAATTATCTGGACCATGCTATTAATATTATATCCACATACACATTCAACAGTTTGGGGTCAGTAAGATTTTTTATTTTATTTTTCTTTTCTTTTTTTAAGTAATTTAAAAAAAAAGAATCCTCACTAAGGCTGCATTCATTTGTTCAAAAACAGTACTATTGTGAAATCAACTTCTTTTTTTTCTACTGTAATATATTTTAAAATGCAATTTATTCCTGTGATAAATGTAATACCATTACTGCAGTCTTGTCACATGATCCTTCAGAAATCTTACTTGGTACTTAAGAAACATTTATTACTGTATCCCTGCAGTATTATTCTAAATATTGAAAACAGCAGTACTGCTTAATATTTTTTGTGGAAACTGTGGTGAATTCAAAATAACATTTATTTTAAATATAAATCTTTTGCAAATCCCTTTACTGTCACTTTTGTTTAATTGAATGAATAAAAGTATTAATTTCTTTAAAAATAAAATAAAATAAAATTCTTACTGACCCCAAACTTTTAACAATAGTGTATATGCAATATGATAACAGCTGTCTCCTTTCTTTGTATGTTTCTATTAGACACTTGATCCCAAAATGAAACACACCTGAGAACTCCATAAAAACTCCAAACAAACTTTGAGCTTTTTCTCTGATTGATTCTTTTTTGGTTTAGATTCTGTAAATAAGGCTTGTGGATTTCATAATTCATCAGCTCTTTGCAGAAGAGGTGCAAGAGAAACTAAATAAATAATCTCAAATCAAGTCCTACTAAGCAAACAGAGTTCACTTTTAGTGGCCAGTTGCCCAGCTGTGCAATTACTCAGCTTCGTTTGGATGCATGCAGTGTAACTGTGTTTGTATGTGTTGTGTGGCTTCAGTGAGCCTTAATGCCTAACTCAGGTCTCTCAAGGGTCAAAGAGAGCAGAGGGAGAAAGTAAAATAGACCGTGAGATGGTTTCAATAAAGGCATCCAGAACATTTAATACCCCAAGTGATCCAGAGAAAATATTTTAGGAGCGGTTAAAGGATAATGAAGTTCTGGTTCTCACTAGCAAAAATGAAAAATATGGAGCGAGAACAAGAACATATTTGGATTTCTACTTGGTTGCCTTCAAAATGAACAAGCCAAATATTCAGTTATAATTCTTGCAAGGTATGGCAGAACAGACACAAAATTTTTAAAAGGCATCCATATACATGAGCTTACTGAATATACAGAGCAGATATTGAAGAATAATTGTCATTTGTGAGTTATGAATTTTTTCTTTTTTTAATGCGAAATGCTTTTGGTTTTATAAAAGCAACAGAAAGACTGTCAAAAAATGTTTAAAAATATGTCATGTGGTAACATCTAAATTAAAGGTAGAGTAGGTGATTTCGGAGATGCTAGTAATATAAAGCTAGCTTTGAAAGCAGAAGATCCCACCCTCTCTGCAAATCACTCTCCAAAGCCACGCCTCCTCCAAAACACAGAAAAACACAGGAAGGCCAGACCAGGCAAGCCAGCGACACGATGAGAGATGGTGTTGAATGTAAAACTGTCAGATTACCTCATGTCTCATTCACCAGTGAGAAATTACAGTATTACAGTGCAAAGCACTTAATATTACAATAATAACGCCTTCCATTCTCGCTCGGTCTGCAATAGCACAATGGAACGCGCTGATGCCGTATAATTTCTATGCGGAGGTATGTGTTGACATATACGTTGACAGGCAGGTAGGAGAGCCTATCGTAGCCCTCGGAAGGAAGAATATGATTGGACGAACATTTTATGGTCTTACGCCTTCTGCAGACGATATAAATACATACAAATACATTTAGACCATTTAACTTCGTGATTGCTATTGGTATGTGAAGAGACCTTCACCCATCAAATCACGCACCCTGCCTTTAACTAGTTTTATTCAAATTATATACATGAGAGACCAGACTACATTAGTTTACAAAAAAAAATAAAAAACCTTTACAGTGCACCGTATCATTACTTTTGAACAATAGTGTACTTTAAATCATAAATAATTAATATGCTATATAGATGTTTTCATGCCAGTTTTACCTTTTTTTTAGGTTTAGATATCAAACATGGAACCATTTCTCATTCCTAATAATATGTTCATTAAGTAAATAGTAAACAAATATTCGGCCTGTTTAACTTTGTCAAGTGAAATTTATAATTTCTAAATGCTTATGCACATTGTCTTACTTGTGCTTTAAAACTCACTGGGACCTAACAAACAAAAACATCAGCATCTGGTGAGGCAGAAATTTAGAATCAAAAAGGTGAGGCAAAAATATAGCTAGCATTTGTTTTGACTTATACACAAATAAAAAATCAATTATGTACTTATCAGAAGTAAACATAAGTATCAGGCATATTTACATGACACAAATAGAACAAACACTTCGGGGTAAAAAAAAGCTTCAACAGAATGAGGAAAGAGTTCTATACAATAGTGCTAACACACGGCGGATGTTTGACAGCAAAACCATGAGGAAGTAACTTGAGACACTGTCCTTGTCTTCCACTGGAATCTTTGTTGTTTTTGAAGAGTTTGGTTTAAAAATGATCGCCAGCTCAATGGATGTCAGTACACATACATCAAGAAACTTAAGTTATAAAAATAGTTAAAAAAAAAAACTCTCACCTGCATGGTAGAGGTGTGGTAGATCCCATCGGAGCCGGTGTCCAACAGTTCCTCTTCATCCAGTGTGGCTCGTTTGTATGTTGACATCTGAAATGTTAAATGAAGAATAGATTCCCTCAGTGATTCCATAATTAAACCAAATCTTCAGAAAGTGTTTCAGCAGCTTTTGGGAATCATAGGAATGTTTGTCCTCCTGAGTTCCATCAGGAGAAGATTGTGAAGCTAGTTTTCCCCAAGGACTAGAGAAAACTCTCGGCTCAGCGTGTCTTGTGCTGGGTGATCTCTGTGTGAATGGGGTTTCCTCTTCCACCCCCCCTTCACTTCATCTCAAGCCAAATTTCCAACCCCCCAACGTCAGCTACACCTAGGAAATAAGCTCCAGAGCATGGTCAGCTCGATCTTCACAACAAACATGTGTTGGGAGATTTCAAAGCGCTTTCTGTATCGCAGCCCTCCTAGTTAGGAATCCTAAACAAAGGATTCATGGGAAGCTTTAACTCCTTCCAGGCTGCGACAACACTAGCGTCAGTAAAAAGACAGGAACTTGTGAAAAACAGGAAGGAGAGAGGACTTGATGAACATACGTGAGGGAGAGTGAGGGTGTGTGAGTATACACATGTAAGAGAGAGAATGTGTGCATTCCACAATGGGCTTTCATTTAGAACTGGGAGGGAACTGTTAGAGGTGAGTTTCCGCCCTTTCATTCCTACCAATAGGACATTACAGGACAGAGGGCGGGGCTTGGTCAAGGCCACTCCCATTACATGTTCTTCAGTTGCCAGATTAGAATAGTCACCTAAAAGTATGACCGTCCGTGTAACACTTTATATTAAGGTGTCCATAATATAGAGTAATTACCTAATTAAGTACTTAGTAGTAGCAGTTGTACTTACATGAAACAAAATGTACTAAGTTATGGAACAGCCTATACTTACAGTTTGTAATTATGTACATGTAATAGGTAGCTACTGTTACACAGCTACTTATGTAACCAAAAGATTGTTACATATGTGTTGCAGACTTTATACAATGTAATTATTAATGTAAGTACACAGACATAAGCTACTTAAAATAAAGTGTACTTAATGTGTATCTATACTGTACACCTTATCCAGCTGCACCTTAGTTTGATTTAACCCACCAGTACACAGCTTAAATACATGTAATACCTTTCTAATTACATTAAAATTACAGAATATTACACAGGCATAAGCTACTTAAAATGAAGTGTATCAAGATTGTACTTAAGTGTACAAGTAGCTGTGTAACAGACTCGGTCTGTTACATATGTGTAACAGTAGCTGCCTATTACATGTACATAATTACAAACTGTAAGTACAGGCTGTATGTATGTGTGTGTGTGTGTGTACACACACACACACATATATACACACATATACATATTTTTTTCACAATTATTGTATCATTTGTTTTATATTAAGAATATAAATTTATACAGAGAAATACATTGGTTTAATTTTTAAAATAGTAATTTATTTAATCTAATAATAAAACTAGTATTTCAATGAAAATATTTTAAATATATTTTTATGTATTTTTATATATATTAAATATGCAGTAATGTTTTTGCTTCCTCTTCTTCATTCCAGTGACATTTTATTTTAATTTTGGGGCTTTTTGTATTATTAATTTAATGAATTCACAGAACAATTTTATAATAAAAAAAAAAGAAGATATTTGACAGCCCAAAAAATTGTATTATGTAACTCTTTCTGTAAAAGTTAATGTAATTTATTTTTGTCATCTGGCTGCAAGAAAGACCAATTGTCTTGAGTCTTGTCAAAGCCAGGCATCTATCATTAGGCCTCTGTTGCATCTGAACAGCAGACAAATATATTCACTTTAAGCCAAACCCCACTTCAGCCAAGCACGTAAAACAAAATTCAGACACGCCAAAATATATTAACCACAAAATGACCAGTCCAAACTCCAAACATATTCACACCCAGAGCTGCACAGTTAGCATATTGAATAGAATTTTTTGGCCAGACGCACTTCTCACGACCTCAGAGGGGTAAAGCCCTGTCATCTGATGACCCTGATAGGGCGGGAGAGTAACACATGAGGGTATTGACAGAAAGAGCTGAATTTCTTCCAACTCGGAAAGCACAAGTCCCTTTGGCATTTACTAAGAACATATTATGAGCCTAATTTATGGTGTTATTTGGAAATGATGAGACAGATATTATGTGTGTGTGTGTATATACACACACACACACACACACACACACACACACACACACACACACAGTAAAAGGCTTCAAGATTTTTTTCTCAGTGTCACATCCTACTTTAAGATAAGATACTTATATAAATCATTTTTATTATTTAATCAGTATTTCACTGAATAAGTATAAAAATTAAGCTTATTTAATAATTTATATATTTACCATTAATTAAAGAAAACTAATAGTTCATCATTTTTCTTACAATAAAGTTGGTATAAAATGTATGAATTATTGAGCTGGATAAAAACAGTCAATGCTAGACTTTTATAGAAACAGAGAAAATAAACTAAGATTACACAATATATTTTTCTTTCACTTGGTTGTGCAGTGAAAAGTATCCATATGATGTCACGTCCTGGGTTTTATGGGATGTCCCATTACTTTAATAGAGGAAAAATCATGTGGTAACAGATAAGGAATGGGACACAAATTTATGGAAAGTGGCTCAAATATTTATACACATTCTTCATAATCATAGTAAATGTACTTATGCTCATCAGGCATAATTCTATCCAAAGCCAGACTCATAGACACTTTCCTGGCAGGTCTGCCCCAGCAGATGTGCAGTCATGTAGCTGCCAACAGCATGTCAGCAACCAGCAATGACAATGGACTCTTCCCTTTACGTTGCTTTCCAGTGACATGACTCATTGAAAGTTTGGCTGGAGGCTCAGAGACTGGCCTGCATCCGGTCTAGTGCTTTGGCTTGAAGGCTGTCTCAACCATCTGTCGGCCCCAGATCGAAGAAAGGCACAGGTGTACAGAATCGCCAGAGCGCTGATTCTATCAACAGTGAGGATGGATTCATTGCCTCTTTCCCATAGCCTGCCCTGATTTAGTATTTACTAAAGGCTGATCTGGGATCATTTCTAGCATTTTCCATGCTCATAAAGAAAAAGGAAGTTGGGCCCAGCACAGTGTGAAAGACACAATACAAAATATGCCAAGATTCCTAGACCAAGTCTCAAATGCTGCCTTTCAGCAAGGCAGTAAACCACAGCTATGAGTCAGAAATACGCCGTTGATCCTGTGAACCGTCCAATTGTTTAAAGCACGAAAGCATTTGCCTGGTATGACTAAAGCATTTGTTTGCCACTGTGCTAATATGTGAAAGCGAATGCACACTATTTGCGGGTATGTGTGTGTGTGAGAGAGAAAGCACATTTCATTCCACACCTGAGTCAGAGACTCTGTGACTTGGCCTAATTCCTGTCAATCTAAGCATTAAAGTTCAGGTTTTGATTTTTATGCAAGGCAGAAGAAACACCTAAATAAAGAAGCATGTTTGATACTTCGTAACTCTGACACATGATCTTCCAGTTTCGTCACGCATTACTTGGGGTCATTCCCTGGTGGTAAGAGTAATATTATCGTACACCCTGTTAATACTTTCAGTAGTTTGAGAGCAAGGGTTTCATTTGCATGATGGGATTACACTCAGATCAAACACTAAAAGTGTTTTTACACAGCTAAATTAAGGCTGCTTCCGTCAGTTTCAAGACATAATGCTGTATGAAAGCCATTTATACAAACTAAATTAAGCCTGCTGTGACCCACTTTCGCTCCCGGTTATACAGTATATAGTTTTGATGTAAACAGGTAAACTTTATTTTAAAATTATTTATTTAAATTTTACTTTATCATTTGATTAAATATTAGCCTTTCATCAATTCATGAAACAAAACCACCTTCGCCAAATGGTTAGTGCACATTGTTGAAGTGTGGGTGATAAGAGTTAAAGGGTTAGTTCACCCAAAAATTTAATTTCTGTCATCATTTATTACTCTGAAGATATTTTGACTTTTTTCCCCCCATAAAGTGGAAGTCAAGAACTGAAACTGTTTGGTTACCAACTCTATAGTGTAAGTATCTTCTTTTGTGTTCCACAGAAAAAAAGAAAGTCATACAGGTTAGGACATAACATTAGGGTGGTAAATATAGACAGAATTTTCATTTTTAGGTGAACTATCTCTTAAGAGTCTGGCTCCAGTTCTCCCTATGCTTCGGTCATCTCTATAACTCTCAATAAAAAAAAATAAAAAAAATCATAATACAGAAAATGGTTGTAGAAAAGAAAAGTCATTTAAAACATTGAGATCAAATTAAAAATGGAGCAGGCGAATGGCAAAAAATAACAGTGTGAAAAGTGGTGTTCATACAAAAGAAGCTAAATTATGCATTTCTGTGAAAAACTGATCACTCTGAGCTTTCCCACATCTGGTGACGAAGAGTCACAGTTAAGTCCACAGTTACCTCTTTTAACTAAACAAACCAGTACATCACCCATGAACATGTCAGCTGTCATCTAAACAGAAACACTTCAGATGTCTGGGTTTCTACATTTCATAACACATCCTAATCAGGGATTAAGAAAATGGAAATCCGCAGAGCAGAGGACTAACAACAACATGCTGATATCTGCTCTGGAACATATGACAACATGAAGTCTCATGATAACGACAAAGGTCACAACTTCTGGCGTCAGAGATTCCCCGGCACAGTCTTCCTCTCTAGGATTACACAAGAGATAAAAACTTAAACCATCGGACAACTTAATGTCTTGAGGAAATTGTGTGAGACATGGCTAATCGTGATGTCAATACACAGCGTCTGGTTTAGGCCAAAAAGCTTTCTGGAAACCATGCTACCTGTCACTTGATTAACAGTAGATATATATTTAATAAAGACAAAGTTCTACACATGGCAAAATACGTTCCATTTCATAAATAATACAATTAAAAATAATTTTACAAAAAAGTATATAGCCTACTAAACGCATGTCTGTCCTTGACACAAACATTAGCTAAGGCTCATAAGCATTCTTGGCAATATGTACATAAACATTAGGCTTCATGAACATTAAACTTAATATTTTTATTTGTAGCACACAAGACTGGAGTCACAAGCCAGACTAATTTTACAACCTTGCTGTTGGTCCGCATGTACAGCTGTGACTTTGTTGCCTTAGGAAAAGACTCTCATGATGAATTCTAGGTAATAAGTAACCTCTGTTCAAACTAATGTAGCACACGGAACTGACTTAATTAGGTCTAGTTCAGTACCATCTTCACAGTAACGTGTGTGTATATATATATATATATATATATATATATATATATATATATATATATATATATATATATATGTGTGTGTGTGTGTGTGTATGTATATATATATATATATATGTGTGTGTATATATGTGTGTGTGTGTGTGTGTGTGTGTGTGTGTGTGTGTGTGTGTGTGTATGTGTGTATATATATATATATATATATATATATATATATATATATATATATATATATATATATGAACAAATATAAAATGATGATTACCATAACAAACAGGGAGTGTTTATTTAAGAGTAGTTAAATAAACAGGTTTAAGTTTCACCAGATGAATTCACGTACATTTAAGCACGTTGCCTGAAACTATTAATGTAGAAACAGAAATACGAAACATGGCTGTGTACTGATATATTAAATTACATTCGTACAGCTTCATCTGCAAATTATACAACACACATTTAGCAGTAACATGCCAGCAACTGTTATTTTGACAAACAAGCAAATGTTCCGTCTCCTTACCATTATATGTATTAGACTCTCTCTCTCTCTCTTCTAGGCAGCTGTCCACTTTCCTTTTATTATCTCTTTTTTGCAAACTAGTATTTCCCTGTTGACTCGAAACAACGTGCACACGAGCGTACATAGTTTAACTGCGAGACACCCGTCGGGATTATAATAGTAACTTCAGTCAACCAATCATATTCCAATGCAGGTTCCCACTTTCAACTTCTGACCAATTGTATTTCAGCCGTGGGCGGGACATTGGTGACAGCTCAGTACTGATAACAGGATCAGTGGGCGCCTAGAAAGAAATTGTATGCTTTGAACTTCATGTCATACAGTGCTACAACTGCATACCCAATATTATATTTAGTTTAAATGATAATAATCGTTTGATTACGACCATAAATTGCTGTGACAGTTTCTGTTCTCATTTAAAACTGAGTATTAAAAGTTGTTGTTTTTTTCTTAAAGACGTATTGTTGCTGTTAGAGAAAACAAACCTATATGGAAAATTCACAGCTTTAGTAGCCTAGTGTAGTATAGATGGATTCAACTAAGCGATTCGAATCTTTTGAATCGGTTCACTACAAAGATTCATGAGGTGAAAACTGTCTTTTGTGCGTTATAAATGATGCATTGAATAATTTATTCCAAAACATTGAGTCACAAACAAGTTGCATTGTCCTTCATTTAAACTTGAACCGGTATATCTAATAGGGTCCACAACGAATGTTTTATCTTCTTTTTTTCCCCCCACCTACGCCAATTTCGGTGCCTGTATTAATTAATCTATAAAACAATCTGTATGAAAACAGTAATAGCCTATTGGTTCAATTCGTGATGTGACTAAATCTCGTTCACAAAAGGGGGAGAAATAGTCCATGGGCCCAGGCCACATTTTTCACTAATTGGTACCACCCAAGGTGGCAAATTCTAGTTTGATTTTTTTTTTTAAGTCCATATCTCTAGATGATATTACAACATGATAACCTTTTGTTAGTGGTAGCTTTGTCACAGAAATCAGCCTTCAATGACACTAACCGTTGAGCCAGATAATGAAAATATCTTGTAACTTTATTTGAACAGAGCATGTCATACAAAGAAAAGCAACATAATTCTACCTTGTTCATGAGCTTATTTGGTCATTGCAAACTGTTTCTGTTTATTCATCATCATCGTCATCATCATCATATTCAACTAGTTTCATGACATCAGTATCCTCCTCCTCCTCCTCCCTCTGATTGCTGCAGGTTTGTAGCTTGCACATTTCTGCACTCTCCTGCATTGTAAATGAATGAACCTGTTAGGAGTATCTGAAGAAACTCCACTAGAGATGTAGGAGTGCAGTTTCTTCATAGTGAAAATGCTACAACATTTCCTGTGATACAATACTGATGGTATGCTACCTTCAGGTAGGTCTTTAGCAAGATCAAGGATGGGGCTGTAGTCTCTTATTTTAGCTGCTCTGAGTAGTATGTTCCATGAATCTACAGGTGCATCTCAATAAATTAGAATGTTGTGAAAAAGTTCATTTTTTTCTTGTAAGTTATTTCAAAAAGTGAAACTTTCATATATTTTAGATTCATTGCATGTAAAGTAAAACATTTCAAAAGTTTTTTTGTTTTAATTTTGATGATTAGAGCTTACAGCTCATGAAAGTCAAAAATAAGTATCTCAAAATATTAGAATATTTACATTTGAGTTTCAATAAATGGCCATCCCTACAGTATAAATTCTGTGTATCTCTTGTTCTTTGAAACCACAATAATGGAGAAGACTGCTGACTTGGCAATGATCCAGAAGACGAACATTGACACCCTCCACAAAGAGGGTAAGTCACAGAAGGTCATTACTGAAAGGTGTGGCTGTTTACAGAGTGCTGTATCAAAGCATATTAAATGCAAAGTTGACTGGAAGGAATAATTTGGGTAGGAAAAGGTGCACAAGCAACAGGGATGACTACAAGCTTGAGAATACTGTCAAGCAAAGCTGATTCAAACACTTGTGAGAGCTTCACAAGGAGAGAACTGAAGCTGGAGTCAGTGCATCAAGAGTCACCACGCTCAGACGTCTTCAGGAAAAGGGCTACCAAGCCACTTCTGAACCAGAGACAACGTCAGAAGCATCTTACCTGGGCTGTGGAGAAAAGAACTGACTGTTGCTCAGTGGTCCAAAGTCCTCTTTTCAGATGAAAGTAAATTTTGCATTTCATTTGAAAATCAAGGTCCCAGAGTCTGGAGGAAGAGTGGAGAGGCACAGAATCCATGTTGCTTGAAGTCCAGTGTGAAGTTTCCACAGTCAGTGATGATTTGGGCTGCCATGTCATCTGCTGGTGTTGGTCCACTGTGTTTTCTGAAGTCCACAGTCAACGCAGCCATCTACCAGGACATTTTAGAGCACTTCATGCTTCCTTCTATTGACAAGCTTTATGGAGATGCTGATTTCATTTTCCAGCAGGACTTGGCACCTGCCCACACTGCCAAAGGTACCAAAAGCTGGTTCAATGACCATGGTGTTACTGTGCTTGACTGGCCAGCAAACTCGCTGACCTGAACCCCATAGAGAATCTATGGGGTATTGTCAAGAGGAAGATGAGAGACACCAGATCCAACAATGCAGATGAGCTGAAGGCGCTATCAAAGAAACCTGGGCTTCCATACCACCTCAGCAGTGCCACAATGTTGTTAAAAGTTCATTTTTTCTTGTAAGTTATTTCAAAAGTGAAACTTTCATATATTTTAGATTCATTGCATGTAAAGTAAAACATTTCAAAAGTTTTTTTGTTTTAATTTTGATGATTAGAGCTTACAGCTCATGAAAGTCAAAAATCAGTATCTCAAAATATTAGAATATTTACATTTGAGTTTCAATAAATGACCATCCCTACAGTATAAATTCTGGGTATCTCTTGTTCTTTGAAACCACAATAATGGAGAAGACTGCTGACTTGGCAATGATCCAGAAGACGAACATTGACACCTCCACAAAGAGGGTAAGTCACAGAAGGTCATTACTGAAAGGTGTGGCTGTTTACAGAGTGCTGTATCAAAGCATATTAAATGCAAAGTTGACTGGAAGGAATAATTTGGGTAGGAAAAGGTGCACAAGCAACAGGGATGACTACAAGCTTGAGAATACTGTCAAGCAAAGCTGATTCAAACACTTGTGAGAGCTTCACAAGGAGAGAACTGAAGCTGGAGTCAGTGCATCAAGAGTCACCACGCTCAGACGTCTTCAGGAAAAGGGCTACCAAGCCACTTCTGAACCAGAGACAACGTCAGAAGCATCTTACCTGGGCTGTGGAGAAAAAGAACTGACTGTTGCTCAGTGGTCCAAAGTCCTCTTTTCAGATGAAAGTAAATTTTGCATTTCATTTGGAAATCAAGGTCCCAGAGTCTGGAGGAAGAGTGGAGAGGCACAGAATCCATGTTGCTTGAAGTCCAGTGTGAAGTTTCCACAGTCAGTGATGATTTGGGCTGCCATGTCATCTGCTGGTGTTGGTCCACTGTGTTTTCTGAAGTCCACAGTCAACGCAGCCATCTACCAGGACATTTTAGAGCACTTCATGCTTCCTTCTATTGACAAGCTTTATGGAGATGCTGATTTCATTTTCCAGCAGGACTTGGCACCTGCCCACACTGCCAAAGGTACCAAAAGCTGGTTCAGTGACCATGGTGTTACTGTGCTTGACTGGCCAGCAAACTCGCCTGACCTGAACCCCATAGAGAATCTATGGGGTATTGTCAAGAGGAAGATGAGAGACACCAGATCCAACAATGCAGATGAGCTGAAGGGCGCTATCAAAGAAACCTGGGCTTCCATACCACCTCAGCAGTGCCACAATGTTGTTAATGTTTTTTTTATTGGTCTTATGAAGTATTCTAATTTGTTGAGATTTGTTGAATTTTGTTAAATGTGAGCCAAAATCATCACAATTAAAAGAACCAAAGACTTAAACTACTTCAGTCTGTGTGCATTGAATTTATTTAATACACGAGTTTCACAATTTGAGTTGAATTACTGAAATAAATGAACTTTTCCACGACATTATAATTTATTGAGATGCACCTGTATATTCATAGGTGCCACAAGGTTAGAGTCATCATCCGAACAGTGTATTAAACACTCTGACTGTAACACTTGCACTTTGTTCTGCCATACTTCTCTATTCTGTGATGTACATTGAAAATAACAGAAATACCGGTATATCAAGAACAAGGAACATTTAAATATGAGGTGTTAAAAATAGCATCAGGACTAGCCGTTTCCAATTATGTTATGTGTTAGTCTGTGCAACAAAGTATTGTGAAGTAATCGAACGTGAAATTTCGAAATCACATGAAATTTCAGCCGTCTTGCACTACTTCCATCGCTGCATCTCCACACACTCAATCTTTTTTAATTATTCACGAAGTTGTTATCGTATAAAACAGGTATCAAATGAAAGAGTGGACCTTCTGCTTTACAGTGACACTAGTACCTTGCTTATAGAACAAAGATGGTCGGAGTAATCTTAATTTGAAAATGCATCAAATTAAACATAGTTGCAATCATCGGTCATTTCTTTACTCATTTTCACACAGCTGAGTCACAGCTGAATAAGTTGCAAAGTGCTTGTGGCCTCCAAGGGTAACACATATCAAAATAAACAGCAGGACTTACCTTTTCAGATGATGCTAGTGGCTTATCATTACAACAAAGTATGGTGGAGTAATCTGGTTTTGAAACTAGCACCAGGCGTTGTTGTTGCATAATATACTATTTCATATACAGTTAATACATATTTTTTCAAATTGCTAGGTCATGGATTGTCCCACCATCATGGTTCTGATATCACCAGATTACAGACAGTCTTGTCTATCCTTATCTGAAAAGATATCCCCTAACATCAATATCTTTTGAGATAGATATACAAATATAACAATTTAATAGATGCAAAAAATTGTTTTATTTAATGTGAAGGCTAATATAAAATGTATACAACAAATATCATGTCAAATTATGTCAGATCTGGATAGCCCTAACTGTCCTGAAAAAACAACATATAGGATGTATGGCTACCTTTTACAATAGACTTCATACAAACCTGCTGTGCAGATACTGTAGGACGATAATGGCTAAAATAATGATTGTCCCAAAAGATTAGTAAAGCTACTCATTTGAAATGGTTACCATATTTCAAAGTACTTATATGGACTCTACAAACAAACTGGTATCAAAGAGATTTTGCCACCTTAGGTGGTACCAAATTCTGGCTTGGCCCATGGACTAAAAGGGCTGAGAAATTGTGCCCCTCTCTCTCCTTCAGTCCATCAGCAAGATCGTTCACACCCGTGCAGCGTTCAGACTCGAGACCAGTTCAGTGAAGCAGGTCCAACCAATGAAATGCTCCTCCACGGCTCGTGCTCGAATGCTATTGGTTCCCGCCATAATAATATCGTGAATTTAGGAAAGCTGCGGCATGCGCACATCAATATAGCGTAATTTTGTCACACTTTACAACAATAATTACTGTTTTTGCATTATTGCACGGGGTAGGTTTAGGGTTTGGACTTTGGTTGGGGCATGGGTAGAAGTTGATATAACACAATCTTATAGCCTAGGTAAAAAGTTTAATTTATAGTTAGTTTCCGGCGGAACGAAAAATATGAAAAGGCTGCATTGGAATTAAACAGAAAATTGTACCACTTAAATGATTCGTTCACGAAGCAAATGCCAGTAGAGCTTCTTTTAAGTAGAGATTATCGGGGTAAAATGCAGCTAAATTAGTTAGTTAGGCTACTTAGCGATTACAGTCTATTATTAATTTTATGCAAAACCTTTGAGAAAAGTTCTGTCATTCTTCACGTGAAAACATGATGTCAGCCTTTAAGTAGCCTATGTGAAAGGTATTAGGAGGTTTATGTGGATTATTGCGAGGCCATAGGTTTTTCACAGCTGGACATCACCGGGAGGAAAATGCCCACAGCAGGTCAATGGCCGATTATTACTAGTCGTTGCATGAGCGAGATTGCTCTCTGATGGGCAATCAAGCGCATTGTTGCGTTCATAGTGACATCTTGTGGTTAGTCTATTAAAATGTAGATGAACTAGCCTATCTGGTAGAAGGTTCAAGGCAAAGACTAAAGGTAATGTTTGGTAAATGCAAACCGCACACGTATCATTAGCACACGAAAATCAAAATCAATGAGTAATATATTTTTTTTATTTGAAAAAGTCTCAAGCGACCTTGTTGTTAGTAAGCTAGACTTGTGACTTTTTGCCTCAGGGAAACACTTATAATGAATTCTAGCTAGCCTAAGATATAATGAGTCACATGAGAATATGTTGCACATTTGTTGTTATATATTTTTTATTTTTAATAGCTTACTTAATTTGTGAATTTATTTATTTTATTTATTTATATAACTTGCTCGGATAATTACCAAAAAATAGTGCTAATGTTTTACTATTTTGTGCATTTCTTAAATTTGAACGTGCCATCTTTACATATAAACACGTGGAAATTTGAAAAATTATAGGCTACTAAGGCCTATATAATATAAACCATCAAGTTTTATGCTGCACCGGTGCACATATCACTTTTCTTATGCTTTATATTTTATTTTAAGTTTTAAGTTTACTATAATTGTGTAATTCTTATTCTACTCTTCTTTTTTTTATTTATTTATTTTTTTAAATTAACTAGCGGGGATCAAATTGAATTGCTGAAAACTGTTGTGGATTTGATATATTTTGACTTGACTTTTTTTAACTCACTACTTAGCCTATTTTTTGTAGCCCGACATAAAAATGTTGACTTAGAATGTTTTATGAAATCTAAAACATCAATAAACATGTACTGGCATATGTGTTAATTCTGAATTGACAGTATTATTGATCGTGCAAGAAATGCAGGAATGAAATAGAAATATTAGAAAGCTACTGTCCTGTATGAGGTTCTTCTTCTTCAACTCAGACGGCTCCTATCAACAGGAGGAGCTCGCGCTTCAGATTGCGCTATTATTAATAGAGGACTCTACTAACGGGGTCTCTCTCTCTCTCTCTCTCTCTTGGGCTGGCGCATTGTTAAGCATTATAAAAGCTCGAGAACAGCACGTGAATGTGAGTCCTGTGTTGCTGGAATCGCAGAGAAGAGGAGTACGGATACATATAACACGAGGGTGAGTAGGATCACTTTTAGCGCTGCTTATCTGCTGAATGACTCTGTTCATTCACCGCTACATGTGACTGGAGTTCTAATGACAACGCTGGGAAGAGTTGGAGAGTTGTGCTGTTATTAATTCAATACAATCCAACAAGTTGCAACAAGGCTCTCCGTTTGCATAACGGCGAGCTGCTCTTCCAACTTTACTGCAATTAAGCAGCAAACCGGGAATTAGAACGATACGCTTCAGTGATGTGGGGGATGTCGATGGTTTTCCTGTTCTGTAGAGCGCTAATCGCTTTTTGGCAGCCTATGGCTACAAACAGACATCGTCTGAAAAGATGATAGGATGCAATTGAAAAAGAAGCGCTTTTCTGGTCATCACTGCACATGAGGCAGTGGGACGTTGTAGAGTGGCGGGGAAAACGATTATTACTGCAAAGATGTTGATTCTATCCATATATGCTGACAAATAAACTCAAAATATATGGGCCAATGATAAATAAATATGCCCGAGATAAAGAAATGTGACCTATGTATTCATATTGGTTGAATACATCAATCGAGTAATAAATACTAGCCTAATTCTTTCATTTTTAAGGTAAAAAAAAATAAATAAATCGTACAGATATGACATGTATATGAAGAAGTTTTTAGGATATTTCCATATGACACGAAAACACGAAATTATTAAAAAATAATTTTTAATTCAAACAAGGAAATGTTATTAAAATATGTGATTAAAAAAAAAAAAATCTTTAATGACCTTTACACTGTCCTAAAGGTATGAAGGGGTCATCTCTGGTTCATGGTGTCCTTGTCATATGACAGTAAAATAGCTTCCTGCATGTTTGATTTTGACTTGGATTTGGAAGTTTTTATTCGCTACTTTAAAATAATTAATTTTAATAGATTATGACAAAAATTAATTCAGACATTGAAAAATGTTAATCACAGGAGAGGTCTATTTGAATTTCATTTTAATCCAATTATGAATAATAATGTAATAGTGCATGTTGGACAGTCTAGAGAGAAAAAAAATTAAACATACTAAGTGATAATTATTAATGTATTCATTTATTTTATTTTAGGGAACAAACTCACTTTTCTGTATAGTTTTACCCTTTTAAACCTATGCATTTCCTGACTGATTTAAACTAATGGAATTTCTATTGTAATTTGGATCCAATCCGAAATGGATCAAACAAAAGTCATCTAGGAATCATATAAGATAATGCTAAATAACATTTTTGTTCATCAAGTAGGATCTTATCTGATTCTTTGAGGATTCATGTTTGATCCCATTATGATTGGTTCCAAATTATGATCAAAATTCCATTAGCATTCCTTCAAAATGTTTGGACGAGGGATCAAACTTTTGAGACAGGGCTATGACATTCTGTGAGACTCAATAAATTCCAGCCTTGTGCCTCTCTCTTTCTGTTTCTGCTTTCTCATATTTGTGACTGCACTGCATGATACTAGAACAACTAAAACACTTTCCTGTTTTACCTTACTTTTTAAACCGAGGCATTTGAGAGGTGTTAGAAGAAAGAAAAACAGAGACGGCAGAAAGAGAAAAGTGCTTCCTAAGTGCTTCCCAGACATAACATGTTTGTGAGCATTTTATTGATCATGTGCCCAACTGATTTGTATGCAATAATACTAATGTGGAAGATGTAACAAATGCACAGCTAGAAAGCCCAGAACAGTTTTGGTTTATATGAACTTGAGAACATTTTGTTAAAAATGTGTGCTAGTCCTTAAAAGGGTTTGTTGTTCAGAGACTCTTCAGCATAATTAGTTTTGGTTTTGACTTGTGTTAGTGTCATGTTTACCAAGATGTACAACCTAATAAAATCCTTATGTCAGTGTTCGATGTTCTGTGATCGAATGGCCTCTGGGATGTTAGTAGGAGTGTAATGTAAATCCTGTTACATGATGTGATCTAATGTTCCTGTTTATTAGAGCGATAGAGTTAAGCCTTCAGGGGTTTACGGGCATTAAAAAAACATAACAGGTTCTGACAGAACAACACTGATTTGTTGTGCAAAAACAGGATGGCAGTCCAGAGTCAACATGAAATTGCATGTCCTACAGATAGCATTGATCTGACAGGTCTGAAATGAATACTTTATTTGCACTTTCAAAAAAGTCTCTTTTCATAAAATGAAGACGTGAAGGAATATTGCCTCCATCAGTATAATAACCCTAATCCTCATCCTCCTGAGCGCATACTAATAGAACAGATCTCATTTGCAGTTGTAGTTCGAGTCAGCGCATCAAAAACAAGGATAGCTGGTTACATATATGTTTCTGTTTTGGACGGTTATACTTCCAAAAGAAGGACATCTCTACATTCTGATGCCATGAATCGAGAAGGAGTTTCGGTTTTGTTGACAACTTTGTTCTCCGGTTTGCTGCTCCTTTGTGTTTTGGCACTGCTGTGTTTCTTCACCTGCAGACTAGCTTCAAGAGTTCTGCCAGTTGGAGCCCCACTGCGTTTTTGACAGAGCGTGTGAATGAGCCTCAAGTCATGGTAAAAGTCTCTTTGTAGCAGAACTAATAGGAAGAAAATGCTTAGAAGTTCACTGGTTCAGGTCTGTGTGCTGTTGGTGGTGTGCCGATTGTAACACAGGAAACATATGCTTTTAATAACTTGCATTAGTGATTGGTTGTTGGCTTCATGATGATTTTTAGGGTAGTGAACTTTTTTATAACCAAATACCAAAGGGTTTGGGCCAGTATTAATGAGATTTAAAAAGTGAAACAGGCAATTAAACAAACAAGATAACCACATTCCTTAACAATCAAGAAAGAGAAGCTCATTCATTTCACACTTCAAAACTGCGTGGGAAATACCAGACCTGAAAGAACCCAAGCTGTGCATTTACTCAAGCATTTCATATTTCAATGCACTACGTGACTAACACAATGCTCATTTTTTCCAGTTTTACAAATGTAAATACAAAGTGGTCAAAGCTCAAGGCAGCATGGCTAACATATAGGTTGATTGAACACATGGCTTTGATACTGATTGATGCTTTCTGTGCAATGACTAAAGACCCCATTAAAAGGATGTGAAGTAAGCTGAGAAAGTGTGTGTTCGTAATAGAAATCTTGCAGTCCTGTGCCTTGGAACAGAGGTGTCCAGTTAATCAGCTTTGTCATGCCTATTAAAGCACCATGTGCAGTGGCACTCAATCCCATTAAAGTGACCTTGACTAAAGAGTAGAAGACAGAAAGGTTTAATACTAATAATGCAGCTATATCACGTTTTCAGGTGTGAACTTTTAGGTAGGTACACAAATGAATGTGCAAATATGCCACTAAATTATTGCTTGTATCAATTTTTGTGACATGCATCCTCAAGTCAATCATATTTCACTTGTTTTTGCACATGAACATAAGATTGTGATGGAAAAAATAAACCTTGAGATAGTAAATAGTTGTTTTCTGTCCTTAAAGAGGAAGTGTGTCATTTCACACGTAACAGCAACAATAATAATTGTTTTCAAACTAAATGTAGACCTGCCCCAAACTCACACCATTGGTTGAGCTGATATATTTATGTTAGACTGCTCAAACAAATAGATGGAAGGGCCACAGTAACACAGAGTTCAAATCAGCATATGAATGGCTTACTTATAGCTATCTCTGAACATTGAATTGGGAATAGACAGAAAATCTTAACACTGACTAGACATTTCCTTTTTTCATTGCAGATCCTTGAGTCTTCTGACATCCTTGGAACTTGGGTTATTCTGCAAAACGGCGGCTGATACAAAATGAAGGTCGCTGCACTCTTTATCCTTGGTTGCCTGATTAGGGGAGGAATGGCAAAGCCAGAATTTCCAGGTCAGTTAAGACACTTTTTTTGTTTATTGGCATTTTGCCATTATTAGATATGACAATGACACTTTTCTCTGCAATGAAGAGCATATTGTCTCTTTAAAATTTAATAGAGACAGTTTTAGAACACATTATAGCTGTGCTAAATCCTATTCCTGAAGACCTACCTTCTTGCTAAGTTTACCTCCAGCCCTAAATCAAATACTTGTGAACCAGCAAATCGAGATCTTCAAGAAGACTTAAGGATAATAGCAAACATTTGTACTGGAGCAGGGTTGGAACTAAACTCTGTGGGAAAGTAGCTCTACTTTAACATGAATAAGCACCCCTGCCTTATAGTTTGCTTGCAGGATCTTTGATTTATGCAGAGTCACATTGTGTCAGATGAGTGCTTCATAAACGATGTAACACCATCTCAGACCACTGAAGTTTGTACCAACTATAGACATAGAATAAAACTCATTTCAAATGTACATTAGCTTCCATAAGAAGATTGGGCCTTTGGGTCAGATGGTCCCAGATATGTTCATTTACGTGATTGTGGGTTTTAAGAAGCTTATGTGGACTGAAGAAGACATGCATAACATTGAAATTTAATTGTTGTCATCGTAACATTAGAGAGCGATAGCATACTTATAATCTCTAAATGGATACTTCCAGTCTAAGGCCATGATCATTATCTTGTTTTGCAGGAGCAACTTTGTTGTTTGTGTATTATAATTTGTGGGCAGATGTGTAAACATGTTTTCTTATGGCTTGTAGAACAAGAGAAGGACCCTGATTTCTGGAAGGAATGGGCACAGCGCACACTAAAAAATGCTTTGACCCTCCAAGACCTCAACAAGAATGTTGCCAAGAACATCATCCTTTTTCTTGGGGATGGTAAGTCACGCAATCGGTGGATCTTTATCATGAGATCATTACTGTTGTTTTTTCCAACCAAGTCTTGTAAACTGTTTGTGCAATACCAGGTCTAATAAGAGTTAAATATTTTTAAAAGCGCTGTTAGAGTGTATGAACCTGCTTCAAAATTAAGCATTAACATGGGTAGTGACGGATACCAAGTTAAGGAGAAATAAACAAATTAACCATAGTCAATGTCTGGATGCACTCCAGCTTGCACAGTGCATGAAAGCTGGGCAAATTTGAAAAAACAGTAGTTATCAAAATAAGCCTAGGTGATAACAGCAAGGAAGGATGGAAGGGAAAAAAAGGTCATCTGAATATTGTTTACAGAAAACAGATAATTACCTCAGAAATGGTCCAATTTTACAGGAAGAATTTGGTTTATTTTGCACCACACCCTGTGAAAGCTATGCCAGCATATAAGCACCAGTTTACAAAAACCTAAAAAAGCTATCTTATGAAGCCTCGGTTCAACCACTGTCATGTAGATTTATTGCAGTTCTCACTGTCCACTATGACAAAAACCACATACCAGCCACAAAAGGATGAATTCACATACGATTATCTAGAAGCCATGGCTGAAATAGAGATTGAAGAAGATTTGTATCAGTTGACCTGCTGATTTATGCATTAAGATTATTGAAATTGTAATGTTTCTGATGATTTTCTTGGAGGTCAGCCAACCAAGTAAAAAAAAAGAGAATATATCCTATTTTATTAAAATATTGCATCACTCAAAGCCATGATAATGTATTGTTGATTATGTAACCACTCTGACAGATTCAGTGAGTTCATTCAAGTACTGAGTTCAAGAGTCCATCAAACAGTAACTCAGAGCTGTTTTCCGTTTCATGAGAGTCATTTGTTCATGAATTCGAATTCACTGGTTTCACTGTATGTTTAATTCTCTAAAAAGAAGCAGTGTGAAAGACTCGTTCATGAATCAAACCACACTGACTGTATTTGATTAACTAAAAATAACCAAATTCAAAGAGTCATTTGTCAATTGTTACACCAGACTACACAACTCAATAAAAAAGTTTCTTGCCATTATTTAGCAGTACACAGTCTTGTCATCTCATCACATTCAATTTGGACTGCAAACATGGTTAAAATATAACTTATTTTGCTGGTTGACTGTGGGAAAAGTTTTCAAGATAAGATCAGGGTTTAAAAAAAGTCGATATTGTTCAAAGGAGGTTATAGAATGCTTTTAAAAGTCATAGTTTTAATATTGAAGATTACCTTGTCCTCATGCCAAGAATACAAGGTAAACAAATATGTATTTGCATAAACATTTTGAGTACTTGCAATTCGATCAAATTGCTCTGTTTTGTATTTCAGAGTACTTTTGATACAATTTCAGTTTATAGCAACTAAAGCCAAGACCCTTATTTCATACATTTACACATTACAATAATTACATTTTGAAACACTGTGTAATATTTCATGATTTACTTGAGCTTTATATAAGTATAAGCTTTAAAGACAGACTTTAAACCTTCTTCTCAGCATACAATTTTGTACAATTCTGCAAGCTTGAGATTTTTAAGTGGACTCTAATTTGCCTCATGCTATAGAGCAGGTTATGTCATTAGTGACAAGTGGCCCTTTCATCTCACAATTATGAACAAAATTCAAGATATAATTCTTGTTCATTAACATAATATTGAAATATCTCAAGCACCTTTGAGGTTCTAAAGTAAAGGCAGACTATGTTGTTCATGATAGAAGGTGCTTGAAGGATATGTTGTTAAAAACTAGACTGTGTGAATGACCCAACCTTTGTTGTGTCTAGGCATGGGTGTACCAACGGTCACAGCAGCACGCATTCTAAAGGGTCAACTGAGTGGACAGAATGGTGAGGAAACACAGCTAGAGATGGACAAATTTCCCTACGTTGCCCTCTCTAAGGTACGTCCCACGTGCTGTAATCCCATCATACCATCCCTTTGTGCTTATAATCCATGCAGTCGCTCACCCCGGGCCACAGAGAACAGACTCAAATCATAGTTTAATTTCTCTAACGGTCACAGTTCTGCAACGATGACTCTCTTGTAAATATTTCACAGATGTTAGCTGTTATTAAAATAACATCTGTGAAAGATAGTCAATTATTATTAATTATTAAGATTTATGCAGCTGTTTTCTTTTTGGCTTCATGTAAACTTTTCACTTAACCCTTCATTCCAATATTTGATATACAAATTTCTAAGGGCTCTAAATTACTAAAACTGTTGTACACAATCTATTACACACCATTGTCATCTGATTGATGTTTTAAATGTTTTTAGCACGTAAAAGACCTCTTAGTATAATTCTAAAACGTTCCCCTTCAAGTCATGGTGCACATATCTGCTTGCTGTGAAATCTTACTGATTTTTTACTGAAGTCAGCAAACAAGTTTAAGAATATCATTTATATTGTTAGTGATATTTCAAGATGAACACTTATTGGACTGAAGCAACTTAGATGGACTCGATTATCAATACATAATTTTTTAAGAAAAATTATGTTAAAAAAGGAGTATCAGATATGATACATCAGGCTTATGAGGACCGTTTTGGGAGATTATTTTAATATGCATTATCTGCTATACTGTTGTAAAGATCTCGTTGATTTACTTTACAAGCTTAGAATTTCATTTTACGTTTTGGCCATATAAATGACAGCAACTGCACCAAATCTCATATTTTTGCATAGCTTGGGAATAAAATTGAGGTGTATTTTTTTTTTTTCTCGTGTATGAGCTCCAGATTCTCCTCATACTACATGAGCCATAAAAGCCAGATGTATCAAATATGATACTCAACAAAAAATACGTGTGGAAGCCTTTTTAGATTTAAAAAAAAAAAAAATGGTCTAAATGTTCAATAAAGCGTGCCATTTTATTAGATATTATTTCATATGCTTTACAGGGTTATGACAGTATTTTTTGGCTAAATTAAAAAATACAAACGGTCTCAGACTATTGGACTCATTATAAAAATCATAATTGTTTATAATCATGCTAGATGCTGAAAAATGCTGAATGGACATTTATAGAGCTACACTAAGTGCACTAAGTACACTTTAATTTGCAGCTATTAAAATTGTTCACGTTTTTCCCCCCAGACATATAACACCAATGCTCAGGTCCCAGACAGTGCGGGCACTGCCACAGCATATCTGTGTGGGGTGAAGGCCAACGAGGGTACGGTTGGAGTGAGTGCAGCAGCTGTAAGATCCCAGTGCAACACCACTCGGGGGAACGAGGTCACCTCCATTCTTAAATGGGCCAAAGATGCAGGTAAGATGCCGTGTTGAATCCTCTCACACAGCAGCTATAATGCCTTTCTGTCCCCGACTTCTATTGCAATTAGAATATAGATGGGATATTTGTTTCTAGGCTTATTTTTATGCTAGCAATCCATTAACTTGTTTTTGCATGAGAGAAACAAAGGTTACACTGGCACATAAAGCAGGTTGAGCAGATAAAAGATTGAAGAAAGTGGAAAAAACACGTCCTTATCTGAAGTAAAGGAAGAAATGAGAAGAGTGACAGTTTGACTGATGAGCGTGACACGCAGATGGCTTGCTCATATTTTATTCTCATGTTGAAAATAAAAACAAATGAAGCGTTTTATAAGATGTAAGTCCTTTGCCGAAGGTAGAGGTGAATGAAAGTAGCCAAGTGGAATTTGTACGACATGACCAGAATAAACATTTAAAATCCAGCTGAGAGGTTTAAAAGGCGGATGGTCCAATCAGTGTCAAACTGATAACCTGTCCTGATCTGAGTACAGGGTAAAATGCTTTCTCACTTGGGTGCTTGTGTCCAGAGAATGCATTAAATTACTGTACCATACAGCTGAGTGACCTTAGCCAGACAAAAATAATTACAATCAAACACTGCAAAGCTGATGCCGTGCATATTTCAGTTGGTTTATTCTAAGTCAGTCTGTTGATTAAATATATGTTATTGAATTGCTAGATAGACGAGGAAAAAAATACAAAATCCAGTTGAATATACAGCAGTTAAAGTGGTAACCATGGCCATGTCCCTACAGGAACAATTAACACTTTCAACCTGTAATTTCCCCAGGCAAATCAGTGGGAATTGTCACAACAACGCGAGTGAACCATGCTACTCCGAGTGCGGCGTATGCACACTGTGTAGACCGGGACTGGTATTCAGACGGAGAAATGCCTGCTGAAGCAGTCCAGAGCGGATGCAAGGACATCGCCAGACAACTCTTTGAAAATATCCCTGACATTGATGTGAGTTTTTTTTTTTAATGGTTATCTTCCAATTTTATGAACTGGTCTTATATAGTGTTGGGTTGGGTCATTCATATTTAAACAGTCAAACCTAAATTTATTCAGACACATTTCTTACATTATCACAGTTTATTTGCTATAGTTTAGTAAATGGTGATTAAATATGACAAGAAGAGTTAAACTGTGTCAGAACAAATTAATCTTGATAATGCCAGATACTGTAACTTTGATAGAAAGGTATGTAATGAACTAGGTTGAATAGCTGTCAGCTGTTAAATGTAAGTACACAATTGGATAATACCAATTTAGATCAACCAATTAGCAAGCAATGCTTAATCTTGTTCAGTCTGTGGTGTAAACAGGTTGCATTAGCAATTAAAGAAAAACACAAAACATGGTCAGGTCAAAGTGTCTGAATAATTTTTGGTCCTAAATATTTATCAATTTTACTGGTAGTCCACTGTATGAAGAATTTTGAGGTATAATATGTCACAGTTTACTTTATTTAGCTATCCTCACTTACATAAATGAACTATAGTGTCCTGCACCCACTAGGAAAGAATATCAAATTTCAATATCAAAAATTGATATCTGGTGTCTGAATAATTTTTGGTTTGACTGTATGTACTTATTCACATATACAAATGTATGAAATAAAAAAACAAATGCATAATAATGTATATAATGATAATAAAATAAATTAAAAAGAACTATTAAAATATTGATTAGAAATTATTATATTAACAACAACTATAAAAAGAATAAGAAGTGTGTATTACTATTATTACTAATGGTAATATTGATAAAATAAAAGTATGATTAAATGTAAAAGTATGTAAATGTAAAAATGTAAAAGTATGAGTTGTAAAAGTAAAAGTTATACATTACAATGTTGTTGTTGTTAAAATGTTGATAAAATAATTAGTTAATAATAATATAGTTAAAGTGTTTTTTAAACTTGTTATTATTGTTAAATAAATTATAAAATATAATGACAAGAATAAAATTAATAATATGAACAATTATAACAACAACAATATTAATGCTAATAAAATAATTTGTATTTAATATTTTAAATACACCCATATTAAATAATAATATTTAAAACAAGTATTATTAATAACATTTTCTTATGAAGATTAATACATATTTACAATTATTTAAAAATTTAATTATAAATTATATTAATTAGCATAGCAGTTATAGATTATAGAGGTATAGAGGTGCAGAATTGTAAATATTTCTACTTTATTGCACATCGTAAACATTGTTTATTTGTTTTACATTTTCAACATCTTTTGGTTTAAATGAGATTTTCTTTTGGACAGCACTGTGTACAATAAATGTGTGATGTTTCCCTTTTCTTCTTGGTTTGGATGGACAGGTGATTATGGGGGGTGGGCGGAGAAATATGTACCCCAGAAACACACCAGATGTGGAATACCCAGGAGACAAGAAACACAACGGTACACGCAAAGATGGCAGGAACCTTGTGGGGGAGTGGACTGACAAAATGAAGGATAAGGTGAAAGATGAAACAAGGGAAAAACAGGGCACTTCATTCCATCTTTTCATTTACAATGTCATGTTCAATTCAGTTCAGGAAAAAAAAGCTTCCATGCTATGCCTCTGCTGACAAATCTCTTTTTCATTTTCTTTCTGTTTGCCTGACTCTGGCAGTGTATTTGTGCTCTTTTGATGATGCCCTGTTTATTGACTTCTCTGAATCTGATCTGATGCTCTTGAGGCCCCTAAAGCAGGCTTTACAGCTGTGCAGTTAATAACAAATGAAGACAATTTGTCCTTGTTGTGAAACCGTATTACAGAGATTTGGTTGCAAGATATTGGATCATAGCAGTGTAACACATTCTATAAAGCATCTAGATAAGAGAGTATGGTCATTTATCTAACCTATTTCTTGTTTTTCTCTTAACCTTTGTGTAATCAGAGAGGTCACTATGTTTGGAACAAGAAGGATCTCCTTTCTCTGAATCCAACCAATGTGGATTATCTTTTGGGTGAGTTTCATAACCATTACCTTTTTTGAGACGATGATTTACTTTTCCTGTTTACATTGTCTTTTTTTGTTCTATTTGCACTGCAGGTCTGTTTGAGCCGGCAGACCTGCCCTATGAGCTTGAGAGAAACAAAGAAACTGACCCTTCCCTCACCGAGATGGTAGAGGTGGCCATTAAGATCCTCCGAAAAAATGAACGCGGATTCTACTTGCTGGTGGAAGGTAAAAGTATAGTGTACATCACCAGTCATGAAACCACAGTATTGTAACGGGAGGTCAGTTCAACATCTGATTAAACTGCAAACAATTATTTTGCATTTCTCAGTGCTGTGGAAGTTAGTCAATCTACTGCAAATAAATTTTATATATATATATTAGGGGTGTCCCCGAATAGTCGACGATTCGATGCTTCGATTCGAGGAGCCTGATTCGACTCCCGGTCTCACAGTCGAATATTCGTGGGGTGTTATGATCATGCCATTTTGGCTATATGGGGGTGCTCAATGTCTGATTTCACATCGAACTACCGGTTTTCTCCCAATAAGTTAATATACAGCCTATTATGATAATGCTGTAAATAAGAATCTAAAAGAAAGAAGCTTTAAATAAATATTAGCGTGCATGAATAAATCCAACCACCCCTATAGATTAAAGTTTCGCTTTCTAATCCGTCACCGACAGAGGAGCATGGCGGCAGGGATTCAAATCTTTAACAAAACTCAAATTGACACAGGCACAGTGGAAGACTTTTTCGATCAAGTAGGGTGTAAGTGATTTCAAAACATTTCACTCGGTTTATTTGTATCGTGTATATATTATTTATCGCGTATAAGATGCCTTTGGTTGAGTTACGCTACAGTAAAGCCCTTCATTGTAGTACTATACGGTGATTATCTCTTCAGCGCACAGTGCGAGCAGGACAACAATGCAGAATATTAATAACTATGACTGGGACTGTCATATACTGTGCATAGCATTATAATGAGAACATTGTTATAATAAAAGGCTGTGATTTTTTTAGTGTTTAGTTGTGTTTCTGCATGTTATTGCGTGAAGAACGCGCGTCCATAAAAGGAGTTCATTCAGAGCCGCGCAGACGCGTTCATGTGCATTCGGGGCGTTTTGTGCAGATAGCCTATAAATGGTAATATTAACGTTATGTTATATAAATAACGAAGCGTATTCTATGTGAGATAAATGAGTTAAATCCCATTGATTAAAAACTTGCTATCATGCTTCATTCTACTGGTCTTCTTCAGCGTGCGCAGCTCAAAACAGAAATGCAGAACGTTATAACTACTATCATATATATAAAATGTTATAACAAGAGCACTATTGTAAAAAAAAAAATTGTGAATTCTTAAGGGTTTCGCTGACGTTTAATGTTAACTATCTTTTAATCAAAACATAAAACATTATTTACCCTGTTTGTATCTGCGAGGCGTCCGTTACACATTTTCCCTGTGTATTTATGACTATCGAACGTCTGACTTGACTCTTGGTATTGTATTTTGCCCCGCCCCCAAATATATGATTTGACTATCAGCAGTGGCGGATTTAGCAAATTGGGGGCCCAAGGCGAAGGTATGTATGGGGGCCCCCCCCATCCAATCTTTAAAAAGAAAGTACTGACTAAATGGTGGATAGGCAGGTAAAGCTAATCTACGGGGAAGTAAAGGTTGGAGAGGAGAGAAAAAACCTTCCCCTTTAAACCCTGCATACACTTTACTCCAAAATGAAGATGGAAAGCAGAGAACACAGTGTAGCACAATACAAACTAACAGTCACGATGGAACCCAACAGAGAATAAGGTTTCAGATAACACGTCTTTGCCAAAATGCCAGGAAACCAGCACTGTTTATTCTTTTTTAAGATCAAATCAATATAACCAGCAAGAAAAGTTAGGGTAAACCCCCACAAACAGTCATATACTTAACAAATACTGTCAAGACGAATAATTTACTTTGTATGTGTGAGTGAGTGAGTGAGGTTGCAGTTGGTATTACTTGAGATTGACATTTCAAACATTCTACAAACAAACCTATGTACATGATAGTGTGTGTGTGTGTGTGTGTGTGTGAGGGAGAGAGGCCATTGCATAAGCAGACCCATGTACAGGATGCAGGGTATGACAGAAAGTGTGTGTGTGTGTGTGTGTCTGTCTGTCTGAGTGAGTGAGTGAATGAGTAGTGAGTGAGAGGGGTAAGAGGGGCGAACTGGGAGAGGTGAGGTTGCATTTGGCTCCAAGCAAATCCATGTATATCCACGTGAGTGTATGTGAGTGAGTGAGAGAGAATGAGACCGTTTTACATGTAGAAATTACATGTTTTTTTTCTGTAGTATTTACTTCACCACAAAATCATTTTTATTAGGGTATGGCTAGGGCTATTACTAGCAGAAGTAGGCATTTGACTCACCAAAGCCCCATCATCGTCATCATCGGTGTCAAAATGGCCATCACTGGACAACTCTTCCACCTCATCTGTGTCAAAGTCGATAACACTGTCGGTGACGGCGGGCGGCAACAACGTGATGTCCTTTTCATTGATTTCTTGGTTAATGTTATCCTCAACTACAACTAGCGCCACTTCACAGCTAGCTGTTGCTGATGCTGCTGTAGCGGCATGTTCAACGCTTTGGGCTGTCTGCATCCCCAACCCCAACAACAGTAGCCGTAAAAAAGTGTGTCATCTTCAGCAGCGTTGCCAAATACTTATCTGTGTCTTTTCGTTTTTTTCTCTAATTTGAGCCGCTTGGGTAACATCGTTTCATTTTCGCGTCTTGCTTCGTCTCTGTTTGTGTACTTCCCAGTCCTCCTGTCACTGTGTGTTTATCTTTCGCGCCGCGCACCGTCACGGACTGGTCCATTTCATTATGAAAGTAGGGGCTGTATATGTGTAGGGACAGATAACCATGAACTGGACATTTTAACTACTACTTCAATGTTTCAACGTATTTCTTAAGAATATTAATACAATTCACCATGTTTTTGAAGCGTTCATGATGATAAGGTTTTTTTTTTAGTTTTTTTTTTTTAGTTTTTTTTTTAGGTTGGTTGGGGGCCCCCCTACTTCGACCGCCGGTAGGGGGCCCCAAGCAACCGCCTACCTATGCCTCTATGTTAAGACCGCCACTGACTATCAGTCGACTATCGGCATGATTCGAAAATTCCGATTCGACTATGAAAATCCTTAGTCGGGGACACCCCTAATATATATATATATATATATTTATTTATATATATCATAGCCTGGTATTATAATGAAATGCATGCAATATAAGTATATATGTGATCAAAAAAGAGAAAACTAAGAAAACTTGTCACAAAACCTTTTGATGACAAATAATGAATTGAATAAATTAATTTGAAGCGCTCATTAAAATTAATTGGACGATTGCCTTAGTTTGCTTGTAGCACTACAATCACTATGTTTCCATCACCCTGCTTTTACGCGCATTTTGAAATATCGCATCAGAAACGAGTAATTGCGTATTGCGAAACTTCATATTTCTGAAAAAATCCCTTAATTCGCAAAAAGTTTTTACGCTCACTTGAGTTGGTTTTTGACTTGTGCGAAAAAGGGTTGATGTGAATAATGGAAGATAGAAAGATTGCTAATAAATACCTCCATGCACATTAAAACATCATGTGACTTTGCATGACGGTATAGGATAACCGATCTTGTTGCACAGCATCTGAAATGTTATGATCCTTCTTAAACACGACTGCATTCCCAAACAGCACCAATGACCGCATTTATTGTGTTTTGTCTGCTTTCTCTGAGGTGCAAGTAATTCATATGAAAATTATATTATTCAGTGGCTTCTCCTACTTTTCTTAGTGATATTTAGTGCCAGTTTATCAGGAAGTGACGATTTTGTTCTTTTTGACTCGTTGAATGGAATCGGTACTTATTCGCAAATGTTTTATGCGATATTCCAATTTTGCGCATAACTTAAATTCGCAACTTTGGATGGAAACCCGCGGCTACTGTGACAAAAAAAGCACACTAAACCGCTTATTAATTGAAGTAAAATTAGTTAATTTTATTCATTTAAAAGCTGCACTACAACAGCTCCGCTACTATCACATTCCATAAAAATGCAGGATTGCTTTTAATTAATTTTACTATTAATAAATTCCTCAACATTGTGTATTAATGTAGGATCAAATGTTTGAAATGTTGTTGCTGGTATTGAAGGGAAAGATGTGTTGAGGTTTAGTGTATGTCTTTATGCTCTGAATGAGACCGCTGACTGAGCTGTATGCTGGTAGGTGGGCGCATCGATCACGGACACCATGAGGGAAAAGCCAAGCAGGCCTTGCATGAGGCCGTGGAAATGGACCGAGCCATTACCCGAGCCGGTCTCCTCACCAACATTTATGACACACTGACAGTCGTCACGGCTGATCACTCTCATGTCTTCAGCTTTGGAGGCTACACACATCGGGGAAACTCAATCTTTGGTAGGTAATGAAAGCATGTTGGGAGAACTTTAATTATAGAGTATGGTGTGATGGAAATTGTCTTTTCCTAAGGTTTGGCCCCCATACTGAGTGACATTGACCAGAAGCCCTTCACATCCATTCTCTATGGAAATGGCCCAGGGTTCAAGTTGGTTAACGGTGCTAGAGAAAATGTCTCAACTGTGGACTACAGTAAGTAATTACAGACTTATCGTTTCCTGGTTCTGCCTTGAGACCTACTTTTTTGGGATACTTGGAATGTTGGGATTTAGGTTCAATTGTTCCTGTTTGGCTGTTTCTTACAATTCTATGGCATATGGCAACAAATAATGTAAAACGTCCATACTGTAGCATACAGTAAGGGTGGATACAGCTCTGATGGTACAGCTTGATGGATTGAAATGCTTACAACTCATTTTGCGGAAATGAAAAGGCCTGGTTAGAAATCAAGTGGGAATAAAGCATATTGGATTTGTGGATCTGCTTTTCTAAAATGGATTCATTGCAGTGCATCAACCCTTGCATTCAGGACTCTTCAACATTTTTATTTAGTAAAGGACCCCTCACTGGATTAAGAGACAGAGAAGACATATATTCTTGTACACTACTGTTTTTAAATTAAAATAGTTTTATTCAGTTTTAAGGACGCAATAAACTGATAAAAAGTGAGAGTAAAGACAATTCTAATGTCACAAAAGATTTCTATTTCAAATAATGAAATTATTCAAATAGTGAATTAGAGTAGTTTCATGATTTCCATATTAAGCAGCTGTTTCTAATAAGAAATCTTGAGCTCCAAAATCAACACATTAAAAGGATTTCTGAAGGATCATGTGACAGTGAAGACTGGCTGCAAAAAATTTAGCTTTGCAATCTAAATTACATTTTAAAATAAATAATAAAATAGATGTACTTACATTACAATATACTGTATTTCTGATCAAATGAAAGCAGCCTCGGTGAACATAAGAGATTTCTTTAAGAAACCTTATCATTCAAAAGTTTGTGGTTGCTAAGGTTTGTTCATTTACATTTATATTTGAATTTTGCGTAATATGTTTTATTGTGGAGAGATTTGTTGTAAACTACATCATTGTGACCCACCGTCCTTATTGAATTGAATCTCTGATGCACTGTCAACTATAGCATGTAGGCGCCCTAAATATCAAACTCAGCAGTAGTTGATGATGATAAAGTGAATCTCTCTCCGATCCCACCGTCCATCTTTCATACTCTTCTTCTATATGTTTGACAAGCCATAGAATTATGGGTATTGTTCTGACTCGGGCTCTCTCTTCTCTCATTCTCTTCCCCATCACTCTCTCTGGCTTTCACTGTTTGTCTCATTACTATTCCACAGCATAGGTTTGTCTGTTTCAATTGCTGTTTTCACTGATAGAGCACAATCCAAAAACAATTAAGTAAAATGCATTGTCATCCCTGCTGCTGACATTGTTCTGTCATTCATTTCCAGGACAAAGAAATAAAAAAAAGTACCTGTAGTTATTAGTATTGACAAGCAATAAAGACAAGAAACTGCTCACTGCTCTCAATTTTGTTTCTTTGGTTTTTAATAAGTATTGTTTTATTAAATATTAATTTAATATGAATTGTAATTCAATGTTAATGTAGCATTACTAATTTATTTCTGCTTTATTTCTGTTTTAACTGTAATTGTTAACATTCATATTTGTATTTAATTAAAGTAGTGTGTTTTTTACATTTTAATATTTAGTTTTAATATAATATAAATATTAAATATTAACGCATATACATTATACATGAACACACTTTCTTCTGTCTTCAGAGCAAAACAACTATCAGGCGCAGTCTGCTGTTCCCTTGAGCATGGAGACTCATGGCGGTGAAGACGTGGCGATATTCTCCAAAGGTCCCATGGCTCATCTTCTTCATGGAGTCCAGGAGCAGCATTACATTCCCCACGTCATGGCCTACGCAGCTTGCATCGGCCAAAACAAAGACCACTGCCGTACAAACTCCGGTTCCCCTTCTCTCAGTCACGTCTCCCCTACACTGGCCCTTCTTCTCTCAGTTAAATGGCTTCTGTGCTGACCCCTCTTCTCTGGATCCTCACTTATCTTACCGTGGTTAGATCAGAAACTATCCTAACTGGTTCTTTCAAGTGGAATTTATGATTTTTTTTATAACGTGATTAGTTTTTAAAGCATTTATCAACATCGGGACCAATGTGTGGGCATTATGGAGGGCTTGAGGCCAATTTGAGAAGATTTTGTCGCAACAACAAAATTTCAATTAATTATTTTCTTGCTGGAGTACTGAATAGCAGAATTACTATGATTCAGTATAGCAGCGCAAATGTCAGTGTGATATTGTCGTTCTATAAATAATAATAATAATAATAATAATAATAAATAACTGAAAAAAGTTGTCCAGCAAAAATACTTCCAAACGATGCCGAATGTTCACGCTTTCTGTGTCACAAGGCAACTCACAGATTGATAGTCTGTCTGGAACTGAGAATGCAAATCAGAGGATCGGAACCAATTGTTGTATAACAAGCTCACACTACACCATTTTAGCTCTGAGAGTTTGTGAGGTCTGTCACGTCACATGAGCATTTTCACTTGTCTCTTGTGAAGATTTTATCTGCTCTGCATCAGTAAAAACATACTACACTACCATTCAAAATTTTGGGATCAATACGTTTTTTTAAAGAAATTTATACTTTTATTCAGCAAGGATACATTAAATAAATTTATTAAAAGTGACAGTAACTTTGTGTTCACAAAGTGACTTTCTGTTTATTATATGATCATGGTTTCCACAAATATATTAAGCAGCACAGCTGTTTTCATCATTGATGAAATTAAGAAATGTTTCTTGAGCAGCAAGTCAGCATATTAGAATGATTTCTAATAGGATCATGTGACACTGAAGACCAGAGGAGGAGTAATGGCTGCTGAAATTTCAGCTTTGCATCACAGGAATAAATTACATTTTATGTATTAAAACAGAAAAGAGTTATTTTAAAATGTATCGATATTATGATTTTAATGTATTTTTGTAGAAATAAATGCAGCCTTGGTGATCAAAAGAGACTTTCAAAATGATTTTTAACAATTCTTACTGATCCCAAACTTTTGAACGGTAGTATACATTAGCAGCAGATGTTTTCAAGAGAATTAAAAAATAAAAGTATGTTTATAAGATGTACAGAATAATTACAATGCATTGCTTTTCAGATTATGAGTGCTTTGTGCAATGAGTTTGAAATTTGTGTGGTGTGAACTTGGCCTTTTTACTTACCTTATATTTTGTCCCCCAAAAATGTTAATAAAGTGATAATTAAATGACTAGAAATAAACAAAGTAGACAGTTTGTGCTTATTAGAGAATGATTTTCCTACATTTGAAATCAAATACAATCTACCTCACTGACATGTAATGCCTTAAGTGCATTACATTCCCCTGTGAAGACCAGTTCAAAATTCCCATTAAAGCAAGTCACAAATTTAAAGCAACCATTACTATTTTTAATTGTTACTTTTTCAGAAGGACTATTTTCTTTTACTAGTCAAGCCATGTTTGCATCCCTTGTATCCAAAGTAAAAATGTACATTAATGTTTGATTTGGAAATGCTTGATTCTGATTATGCTGATTTACCTGCATTATAACTGTATCGGTAACCTGTTTGAAAATCAGAACAATTGTTGTGTATGTTTTTGAAATACTGTTTATCTACCATGTTTTCACATCACTTTATTGAATGCAGAATCTGAATGATAGTTGTGCAATTGTTGTTTGTTTATAGCATCTGTGAGTCTCTTTATGAATGTAGACAATTCATGAATAATGGCACAAATATGGATTTAAAGTAAATGAAATGTTTATTTTCCTTGGCTATTCACTTGGCCCCAAATCAAAACATGCCATTATAGCAAACATTGCAAGTCATTAAAAAATATACAAAGCTCTGAAGATGGTGGAAAAAATTACATAATAAAGGAAAAAAATATGTGGGGAGAAACATTTCGAATGTGTTATTTTGTTTTAGGTGGCTTTCATTCACTGTTGTGGTTTTTGTGAAATGCACAGAGCTCCACAGTAAATGGAACTCTGTGAACAATATGGAAAAAGAATATGACTAACATTGACATTTAGACATAAGGATCTATGCTGATAGCTTAAAAAAGCCACCGTCATCAAATTTTAAAGACTTTTAGGAAAGGATATTTTATGACACATCGTGACCACTGTGCTCAAATGCATTTCCATAAAGCACACAATTATGCAGTACTGCAAGAAATTTCTATAAAACTAGTGAGCACCACCAGCTTGCACTAATCTGTCCTGCAGCGTGATTCAGAGATAGATTATAACTCAAATATTTTAGTCTCCCATTTATGTCCTAGTGTGTGACAAACCAACCAAATTCTCTCTCTGTCTGCCTGCTGCTTTAATGAGGGAATGTGATATTTGTATTTGATGTCACCTGAGAGACTACCTCTATGGAAATGAGTCCAAAACTCATCTTCTTTTAGCTTCTATGACCTCTGTCGGTGTCCCAGTCGGGCTGTCTTTATCATCATATAGCCATTTTGCATTACAAATTGCATGACAATTTGCCAGAGCTTCCCCACCCCCTTCTCCAAGGCTAGTGATTTTTATATACACTATCTAGATCTTCCTATATCACCCTGGCATTCAAATGCCAGAGCTGATCATTTCCATAGGCTGAGAGCACTAATGTCCTTCTGGCCTTCAAATGTGTTGATAAGGTACGAAGCAGTGGGGGAAGTGTGGCAGCTGCTGTACCCTGCACTGTTGAGAAATTGTGCTAAATTGAGATTTTAATGAACAGTATACAGAATAGAGCCTGAGACAAAAAAAAATAAATCTTTTTTTTTCAGCAAGTGGTCAGTAAAAAAGGTGCTTAAGCCTGAGAAATCAAAGTGGGACATACAAATTATTAGCTGTAAATATCTAATCAGCCAATAACATGGCAGCAACTTATTTAGACATGGTGAAGACGAACTGCTGAAGTCCAAAATCAGCATGAGAATAAGGAATAAAGATGATTTAAGTGACTTTGTACAAGGCTTGTTTGTTAGTGCCAGACGGGCTGGTCTAAATATTTCAGAAACTGCTGATCTACTGGGATTTTCAAAATATCCAGTTCTGTAGAAAAAATGCTTCCAAGGTCCAAGGGGAATGACCAGACTGATTCAAGCTAATAGAAAGGCAGCAGTAACTCAAATTAACCGAGGTGTGCAGAAGAGAATCTCTGAAAGCACAGCACATCAAACCTTGAAGCAGACCACACTGGGTGCCACTCCTGTCAGCTAAGAGCAGGAAATTGAGGCTGCAATGCACACTGCCTCACCAAAACTTGACAAAAGATGTTTGGAAAAGGGTTGCCTGGTCTGATTTCTACTACGACATTTGCTTCCTACTTGTTCATGGTGTGTTTGACTTTATGCAGTGCTGCAGAGACTGACATGCATTGGAGGGCTATACGCCCCAAGCTCTAAAGGCCATTGAGCTTGGTCCACCACGGACTCTACCGGCCATGGCTGTCGTTGTCCCTGTGCTCCAAGTCTGGTGCTCTCAAGTCCACTGGTCCTGAAGGTCATTCCACTGTCCAAGGTGCTCTTGACAATGGCCACTGATATAATGTCCGTTTGGGCTGCACACACTTCTCCAGAGGCAGCCGAGTCCACTACAACTCTGCTCTCGAGTTGTTTTGTTCAAACTCAGTTGCGCCAAATCTATCATAACCATAGCAAATTAAGATTTCACTTGATTAGCTAGGAGACTACTAAAATTGCCCACTCTAGTGATGATTTGGACTAATGATTTAGTAGCAAAATCTTCTTGTATGAGTGCATGCTTCTGAATTTACAGGTACTTACGCCACCCTTAATGTGTGCTGGCGCCCCACAGGTTGATAACAGAAGCTGTCCATGAACTTCCTGTGTTCTCTGACGCAGCTACGGAGGCTGCCAACACCTGCTCTGTTACAGCCATGGAGGCCGTCCACGCCTGCTGAGTCATGGTCTCGGTGGCTGTCCACACCTGCTTAGTCACGCCTGTTCTGTCACGGCCACTGAGGTTGTCATTACCTGCTCAGGTCATCTACACCTGCTCAGTCATGGCCACGGAACCAGTTCTCACCTTCACTGTCATGGCCACACAGGTTGTCAACAACTGCTTAGTCATGGCCACGGAGACCACCCAAGCCTGCTCAGTAATGCCCAGGAAGGCAGTCCATGTTTCTGCTTTGCTATGGTGGTCTATCAATTTGGTACTGTGGTCTTCTGTAGTGCCATGATGTCCTGTTCCATAGTTTCTCCCTGAGTGGGCTTCATCTTCACCATGGTCACCCGATCCTTTATGGTCTTATCCTCTGCTTCACGGTCTAGGTCGTCCTCTACAAACACAGTCCAGGCCTGCAACCATGCCATGATCCAGACTTGCTTCCGCTGCATGGCCCATGTCCGCCACCATGCCATGAGCATTGTTTTTGTCAACAATTTTTTGGGAAAAAGGAGTTTAACCCTGATATAAACCTCAGGGGCTCATATGCATTATTAGCTATAAATATTTAATATTAATATATATGTATACATTTCATCTATTTATAATTTATATAAAATAAATAAATATTTAACAGCATTTAATATGTAATAATAATAATAACAAAATTTATACAAAATAGATATTTACTATATTTAACCAAATTATTATTGTTATCATGAAATATTACATTTTAAACAATACATAGTATTACTAAATATTATTATGCTAATGTCTTTTCTATTTCAATTAATTATCTATTAATTTCATAGGTTTGCAATTTTTAATCCAGATTACAAACATTTGTAACACATCAAATACAGTTTAAAACCAACCAACCAAAAAAAAAAAAAAAAAAAACATTGCTACAAAAACTATGCCAAATACTGGGAACAGTTACGTTTTAGGCTAGATATTGAGAGGTTTGGTGGCTAATTTGGGACCAAATGTTGATGTATACTGACAGTAGTTTTTATACTAGGTTCATTTAGATTTTCTCACAACAAAACATATGGGATTTTGCCTCTAATTCTTTTTTTTTTTTAAAGGCGCAAGACACCAAAGTGCACAATATTCGCAGGATAGTGCCAGTTACAGATGACCCTGAAGAGAATTTGATCATATCTTTAAAGCCTCTTTGGAGCTGCTGTGACTGACAAAGAGAATCCATCAGAGGAAGTCTTTATCTGTGAGAGCCGGGAATGAGGGCACTGTCTGACAACGCTAGCACGTGGCACAATTGCAACTTTATCTGCCTCTCGTTTCCTCTCTCCTATGCTCGTTTTTAATGCGTCCTTCTTCTGTCTATCCTCTTCCTCTAAAAGGATCCAGTGTGAAAGACCAAGTCCTCTGCAGAGCTGATCTCATGATTGGTCTTCTTGAAAGGCCTGGCATAAGGCATGCGTAACCAGGCTGAATAATTGAGGGGAAGGGGCTTTGGATGGACTCTTGCTCTCTCAGATCAAACCCAGAGATCAGGGCCAAGCTGACAGCCTCTGGCCGCCCTCATAAAGGGAGTGCTGAGGCTGCAACAAGATAGTAATGCTCCCTTTTTCAAAACTCATATCCTTCCCCTATCACTCTGTCACCCTGACCTCTTACACAAGACTTAAACAAAACAAGCACAGCACACACAGCCTTCAGAAGCAATCATAAAGTGACAATGCATTTAGAACAATCTACTATTTTTAGATCAGTCAACATATTTGATTAAATGTGAGCTTTACTGTGGCTTAGCAACCAAACATATAAATTGTGTGTGCATACATCAAACAAACTTATGTAATATATTGCCAACAGGTCATTTAGTCCATTTTTGATTGTTTTAGCTGATGTCCTGGTACAAGGAGTGGTGTCGGATCCAACAGGTTTGTGGTTCAGTGGAGAGGTCATGAAACACATTTATTAGAAAAAGGGCTTTTAGGTGCATTGACAAAGCATTAGTACTGTATACACTGGTTGTGAGTTTCCCCATAACTTATAAGCCAAATATATACAGTATAAGCTTTTTTCCATTTTCTAATATCTTTGTCCTCACCCAAAAGCAAATTTAGAAAAGTGGACAATAAAAAGAAAAAGTGGATGGAACACGTGCATATACTCCAAAACACGTTGTATCATTGTTTTTGATGAACAAGCAATATAGCAATAAAAAAACATTATTATTAATCTAATAATTGCATTAGTAATAACAATAATAATAACAACAACAATATAATGAATCGATAATATATCATATTTTATAATTTTTATAATCAATAACGTGTGTATATGCAACAAATTTGTATGTGTGTGTGTGTGTGCGTGCGTGTATGTATGTATGTATGTGTATAGATAGATAGATATATTAGTGCTGTCAATCTATTAAACATTTTTTACTAATTAATCACACATTTTTCTGAAATTAATCGCGATTAATCCCACCTAACATTAAAGTTTTTAATTATACTTTTATATTGCAATAATTTCACAACCAATATTTGAATTAATGTACACACAACATAGAAAGTATATTTCAAATATTTGTTTAATGCCATCTTTTTTATGACTGAAGGCAAGTATCACTGATACTAACTGATGTCTCTATGAATTTTTTTCCTAATATTTAACCATTGATTATAGCCATTCAACATGCAGTATAATTGAGAGCTATCAATTTAACATATATTAGACTTTTAAAAAATAACTTATACTTTAAGTGAACTTAAAACAATCTTCACATAACCCCATTATAATAAATGTCATATACCTGTGCCCTTCAGGAAGAAAATATAGCCTAATTTAATAAAGTTATCAAACACTAAATTCTAAATTAAATAAAGATAAAGTAAAACTACAGAAGTTATTGATTTCCTCTTTTTAATTTTGTTATTTGATTAACAGACATCATAGCAGCTGGTTATTAGGTTATTTTGGCTGCTACTTTAAAAACTGCGGATCTGACACCGATTTGAATGTGATTCATCATGAATGATAAATACTTGCATGCACAGTTTTAAGGCAGCTTTAATCGCCTTCTTTTGTAACTTCATGACTTAATTGACGGCATAATTACAATATTGCATACTTGTAGTTTCATTTGGGTTTGAATATGATACAGCGGTTTAAAATAGCCTAGAGCACTCGCCGGCACATTTGTACGTGCACTTGAAGAGTATAACGGCTGGCAAGACAGGAAGATTCGCTTTTACTGACATATGGCTTGACAACATGTGATCTGACCGCAGATCACTGATGTATGGCGTTCGGCCGGGGTCATTAATATTACGCTGTTACATGCACTCGTCTCACTGAACGTGACGTCTGCGTCTGCTGCAAGGGTTTCCAGCACTTTCCATACACTTATTCATGCTTTATTATTCCTATTCATTCTCTATTATTGTTTTACTCATCCTCAATTTTGTTTAATTAGCTATTAAGTGACATTTGCCTTTCTTATGTAGGCTATAACTTATTCCAAATTGTAAATACTAATTTGTATTAAAATATAAAAATTTCTGTATGCCATTGTACAAAAACACATCAAATAAAAATACATTAAAATAATAAATATTTTGGAGTGGCAAAGAGTTTCAGACTTTGTTTAGTTTTTATTTATTTATTTAAAGTACTTAAAGCTCTGAAACAAAGGACGCTTACATTTTTTTTTTTACCATTTGCATGTACTGTATGAATATGATATTTAGCCAAAAATAAAACAAGTCGACATTTAAAAAAGATAATTTAAATCACATTTAAAGAAAATATATCCTGCAAAGCAAATGGAGTTATTGTTTACATTTTTACTGATAACCAACTACTAATATCAAACCAGAATTTAGAAGTAACATCTCACACTGTAAAAAAAAAAGAAAAAAAAAGAGCCAACTTAAAATTTTAAGGCAACCAGCTTCAGCAGATTTTTGAGTTTGCTCAACTTATTTTTGTGGGAGATTCTGTGTTTTGTTGTATAAACTCAAGAAATCTGCTGAAGCTGGTTGCCTTAAAATTTTAAGTTGGCTCTTTTTTTTTTTACAGTGCAGTAAAAGAATCAATAGATGATCAAGTGTTTCAGGAAAAGAATAAGAAAAACCACATGGGTCCACTTAAAATTTAAATCTTTTCTAAAATCACCAACAGGGTAAATCCTAAACATAATTCTGTAATGTGTCTCCTTAACCTTTGGAGCAACTGTAAGATAAAGGGGCCAGCGGCAGACAGTGTGTCACGGTGCACACAGCAGGAAGGAACGAGGATCACGGAGACAAGGGGTATTCAAAATAATAGTCTTAAATGTAGACAAGGCAGGGCGAGACAAGGCAGGGTTGACACACAGGAACACCGGGGAGTAACGAGTAGACCAGACCAACACTAACTGAACAGACAGGACTATAAATACACAGGATAATCAAAGATAATTAGACAAACACAGCTGGACAAGAATGGTAATCTGATAATCGAGCCTGTCCTCCAACAAAAAACGACCCTATAGGTCGTTTGTGCAAGCCCTTATTACGACCTATATTTACGTTTTAAAGTTAAGCGCCCTCTAGCGTGCGTAAAAATAATGACAGTCTCGTGTTGCGTCTGTCGTCATGAAATGACGTATGACTGTCATTACCAATCAAAATGCGTGTTTATTTAAATGCAATATGTGGACTTTTTACACCGATCTCAGAAGTATTCGTACATATTTTACTAGGTGGCTAATTCGTACGAATGACCACACCTAACCCTACCCCTAAACCTACCCCTTACAGGAATCATGCAAAATCTTTATTTTTAGTGCACATTTTATGAGCGCGTGCAATTCTCTGGGATCGAACCCATGATCGCGTTATTACATATCGTCATATAAGGCAATGCTCTACCAACCGAGCTACACGAAACCCGAACTGTAACACAGATAAAAGAGTACAAAACATTAATATGAAAACGTCCTGTCGCCGATAGGGGCGCAATTGTAGCATACGCTCTGATGGGTCGTATTTCAGGGATTTGGACAAACGACCTATACGGGCGTATTGGTTGGAGGACAGGTTGGGAGCAATCATACTTAACAAGGACAGGAACAGAAAAAACATATATGGACACAAGAGGGCGGGAAACACACGACAGAGGACTGACACAGTGAGCTGATCATGATCAATTTAGCCTTCTCAAATCATCACGACTTGCTTAAAATAAAATCCATAAAACAGTTCAAGCAGTTGTTTATAATTGTTTAAATGTTTAACCTATATAAATGTGTGCAGTCTGTGCTGAGAGTGGAAGCTAAAGCCCCTCTGCAGGACATGGAGGCGCCGGCGTGATCACTTGGATTTTTTTTTTCTTACAGTAGAAACTAAAATATGCCGTACTTTTTGCTCATAAAGGTAAGAGTAATACATAATTCGGAACTGTCTACTTTTATTTGTGTGCATTCACAATATCAACAAAACGTTTTGCTTTTATAAAATAAATAGGAAAACAGAGGATGCACTTTCTGCCTGAGCTCTTCACAACGATGAACCGAAACTCGGCGAATTGACTTACAGAAAGCTTTAAATTACTACTTTAAAAACAGAAACTCTTTCATTATGTAATCCTTAAAGATGCATTTCTCTCCAATGGCGCCTTTAATGAGTAGATGGCGAGTCATTTTTCATCACTGTCTAAAACAGGATAGAAAAATAAGGAAAAGCCTAAAACAGGCCCGATTATAATTTGCGTTTTATTTTATAGGCTAATTGTATACAATTAAAAAATAAAACAAAAATAATGGCATAGCCTAAATGTAAAACTTTGTCCTACTATAGCTGCTTATATTTTCTGATTTTTATGTTAAACAATCAGCCCCAAATGTCTTACTATTCTAATTCGATAATTAGAATTCGATTCTAATTCTAATTTGATGCAAAAGATAATGCACACTTCTAGAAAAAAGGCTTTATAAAAGTCAAAATGCTCATAAAGGGTAAAAATAACTTTTGTTGGAAAATATGAATTTCTATCACTGCTGTGAACTGACCACGCAGAACATGAAGAATATCAAAAACGTTTGGAGTCAGCTGTCAACGGCAGTCCTGCAGCGCAATGCACTAAAAAAATATATAGTTTGATTATCGTCATGGATAAAATCCGACATATCATTTTTGTCTATATCGCACACCCCTATATTTAATTAATCTTGGCTTGTTTGGTACACATAATTCACTGATCATCGTAAAATAAGTTTTTATCTTGGAAATACGTTTTCTCAAGGACAACGAGGACACGGCAAAAAAAATAGGTGAATAATATTTAAATAGGTTAAGATTTTATTTATTTAGGCTATTTATTTATTGAAGGGGCGGGGTCTGGTTAATATTGTGAAATATCATTACAATTTAAAATAATGGTTTTCTATTTTAATATAGCCTACTTTATATTTATTTCTGTGATGCAAAGCTGAATTTTCAGCATCATTACTCCAGTCTTCAGTGTCACATGATCCTTCAATGTATACTGTCAACGTCGGAAACAATTGTGCTGCTTAAAGTTTTTCTGTGATATTTTTACAGGATTGATTGATTGAATCGAATCCTGGCAGATAATTATTCAAAATATAGAAATTGTATCAATTTAACATTATTGCTGAATAAAAGTAGGCTATTTTTATTTAACGAATAAGTGCTGTCCTTTTATTCTTCAAAGAATCCTAATATTATGTTTTAAACATAAAATAAAGCAAAGAAGAGAGGCGCTTGAAAAACTGAACATTAATCAAGCATAATGTATTTTTCTATGTGTTTGTCTATTATTTCATTATTATTTCACAGCAACAGTCTCAGATCTAACAGATGATTGCGATCAACGGGTTGGCCATCACTGATGTGCTGTTGGCTACATTAAAAATGTAAAAGATAAAAACACAATAACCCCCAAATTTCAAAAGGGATTTCGTAAAACTAAACGACATGAGTATACCTATAAGCAACACAAACTTCACTAAAGGATTCCTTTCAGAGACATTTGTTATTTATATGTTATAGACTTTTTATACTTTTTATTTTACCTTTATACTTTTACAAATAGTGTAATAAAAAGAAACGTCTAAAAATGTCTAAATTATTATTATATATTTATATTTAATATGCACACGATTAATGTATATTGTACAAGTTAGCCGGGGAAAAGACAGACGCACTAAAAATTGCAAAAACAATTGACACAAATGAAGGTGTAGAACCATCTCAAGGATGATCAGAAGAAATGGACAGCACCTGAGTTAAATATATGAGTGTCACAGCAAAGGGTCTGAATACTTAGGACCATGTGATATTTCAGTTTTTCTTTTTTAATAAATCTGCAAAAATGTCAACAATTCTGTGTTTTTCTGTCAATATGGGGTGCTGTGTGTACATTAATGAGGAAAAAAAAATGAACTTAAATGATTTTAGCAAATGGCTGCAATATAAGAAAGAGTGAAAAATTTAAGGGGGTCTGAATACTTTCCGTACCCACTGTATATATATATATATATATATATATATATATATATACAGTGGTGTGAAAAAGTGTCGGCCCCCTTCCTGATTTTTTTTATTTTTTTGCATGTGTGTCACACTTTAGTGTTTCAGATCAAACTAATTTAAATATTAATCAAAGATAACACAAGTAACACAACATGCAGTTTTTAAATGAAGTTTTTTATTATGAAGGGAAAACAAAATCCAAACCCACATGGCCCCGTGTGAAAAAGTGCTTGCCCCCTAAACCTAATAACTGGTTGGGCCACCCTTAGCAGCAACAACTGCAATCAAGCGTTTGCGATAACTTGCAATGAGTCTGTTACAGCGCTGTGGAGGAATTTTGGCCCACTCATCTTTGCAGAATTGTTGTAATTCAGCCACATTGGAGGGTTTTCGAGTATGAACCACCTTTTTAAGGTCATGCCACAGCATCTCAATAGGTTTCAGGTCAGGACTTTGACTACGCCACTCCAAAGTCTTAATTTTGTTTTTCTTCAGCCATTCAGAGGTGGACTTGCTGGTGTGTTTTGAATCATTGTCCTGCTGCAGAACCCAAGTTCGCTTCAGCTTGAGGTCATAAACTGACGGCCGGACATTCGCCTTCAGGATTTTCTGATAGAGTGCAGAATTCATGGTTCCATCAATTATGGCAAGTCATCCAGGTTCTGAAGCTGTAAAGCAGCCCCAGACCATCACACTACCACCACCATGTTTGACTGTTGGTATGATGTTCTTTTTATGAAATGCCGTGTTGGTTTTACGCCAGATGTAACGGGATACACACTTTCCAAAAAGTTCAACTTTTGTCGCATCAGTCCACAGAATATTTGCCCAAAAGTCTTGGGGATAATCAAGATATTTTTTGGCAAATGTGAGACGAGCCTGTGTGTTATTTTTGGTCAGCAATGGCTTTTGCCTTGGAACTCTCCCATGGATGCTGTTTTTGCCCAGTCTCTTTCTTATTGTTGAATCATGAACACTGACCTTAATTGAGGCAAGTGAGGCCTGCAGTTCTTTAGATGTTGTTCTGGGTTCTTTTATGACCTCCTGGATGAGTCGTCTTTGTGCTCTTGGAGTAATTTTGGTAGGCCGGCCACTCCTGGGAAGGTTCACCGCTGTTCCAAGTTTTCTCCATTTGTGGATAATGGCTCTGACCATGGTTTGCTGGAGTCCCAAAGCCTTAGAAATGGCTTTATAACCCTTTTCATACTGATACATGTAAACTATTTTGTTTCTCATCGGTTTATGAATTTCTTAAGATGGTGGAATGATGTGTTGCTCTTTAAACATGCTTCACTTTGTCAGACAGGTTCTATTTAAGTGATTTCTTGATTCAACAGGTCTGGCAGTAATCAGGCCTGGGTTTGTCTAGTGAAATTTAACTCAGCTTTCTAAAATAATGTGGTTAATCACAGTTCTTTCATGATTTAATAGGAGGGGGCAATTAATTTTTCATGTAGGGCCAGGTAGGTTTGGACAGCTTTTTTACCTTAATAAATGAAATCATCATTTAAAAACTGTATTTTGTATTTACTTGCATTATCTTTGTGTAATATTAAAATTTGTTTGATGATCTGAATCTTTTATGCGTGACAAATATGCAAAAAATTTTAAAATCAGGAAGGGGGCCAACACTTTTTCACACCACTGTATATATACTTTATATATATATATATATGCAAAGTAATGAAAAAGTAATATAAAAGTAAAAATTACTTTTATATTATGTTTTCATTAAACATACACAAAACTAAAAACATAAATCATAAAAACATCCGGCTTGTCCCAACACAAATTAAAGCCCTGGATTTGTGAAATGTGACTGACTGATGATATGGGTTTGGTTATCAGTCTGTTCAACAAATGATTCAATGTTCTTTGGATAATTTACTCTTAGTTATGATGTTATCATCAACACAAACCAGAATACAATCCTCTATCCAACTACTAAGATGCAGTCCAATGACATGTCCGTGACTGTAAAACATGCGTGAACAAACACACATACTTCAGCTATTACAAAACTGTTCTCCATTTTGAGGTCATTGCAGGAATTAAATCCCTGAATGAATGACTGTACACTGGAACATTTTCGTGAAAAGACTTTAAGACTGTCTTAGCCTTTGGCATTGAATATCATCCATTCTCACTCATTTTCTTTTATACAGGCAGAACAACAAATTCCGGCTTTCTGCAAAAAGCCACGGGGGCGATTTTTACCTCAGTCTTTAAATTAATTGAGAAGAGGAAAAGTTCTGCTTGGCCTCCCCCACATATTGCTTTGGTTTGTTCTTTATAGGAGCCCTGCATAATGAGAATAATGAGAAGAAATAGCCACAAATGAGTCTACAGATGAAAAGACATAAAATGAATTCAGCTGTACAGTTCAGCTCACTCCAAAGACACCAGATTGAGAGGATTTTTTCTTAAGAAAACGCTATTAAAAGGCTGCTTTATTTATGTGGGTTTGTCGGTTTATGTAACACATCAATTTTCAGGTACATGCTGATGGGGTTGAGCTGGAAACTGTTTCTTTGACAAATGTATTCAACCATGCGTGTTTAGATTTTTGCACAATTATGCAACCACTGAATGTTTCTATTTATCAAGCACAGTTTGCATTCAGTGTTAGCACCGAATTAATGCCTAACACTTTTTTTTTTTTTTTTTGCAGAGAAATTACATCTTTGACCATTGCAGTTTTTACACCAAGATTGGATTTCCTGTCCAAGTTTAGACTCCAAGACAGTGCGTTCTGTTTTCTGTTCCTCCCAAACCTATTATCCCCAAACCCTGATCCTTCATGACCTCTTCTTGCTTTTGCGCCAAAAGCCTCCAGCTTGTAATGGTCATGACTTTTGAAAGATGAGTGAGTAAATCCTTACTTCAGACTGGAACTTTTGGTTTTACCGTGAAATACATCTTGAGTTTCTTCAGACAGCACCAGGGTCAAACACTGTGTTTACTGAACATTCATTGTCCTCCTGTGTTAAAGTTTCCTGTGCTGGTAGAACTTGCATTTGTGACAATCAAACAGAGCAGTGGAAAATTACAGTACAGCTGTTTGCCATTGGCATACTATGTAAATTGTTTGTGTCACAAGTTAACATTTGCCATTAAGAGAGAGACTTTTTGGTTTGTATTTCAGTGTTTATTGCACATTTTTCTCTGTTGTTTAACTTGTGAATTATGAACGCTCAAACACAGGGAATGCATTGAGGTCTTTGTTTGAAAATATTTAGTCATCTCTTTCTCAATCTCTCTCTTTTAACCCTTTAACAGTCGTCTCAGCCATTTAGTAGATCACATTTTGAGCCATGGTATTATGTTTAAATAATTTTGGTTTACTTGATTAAATTTGCTAGTTAAATTAGCAAATTAGCTATTTTTTATTGTGTACTAAACAGACTATGTTGGACTACTAATTTGCCAAATTTAAATGGTTTTAATTTTAATTATTAAAAAAAAAAAAAAAAGTAAAACAATAACATTATCAGAATTTATCATTTTTCAGTACTGCACCAATAAACAGATGAGCATGTCTTTTTTTACTTTCACCTATTTTTTATGGTAATAAAAAAAGAAAAAGTCTGGATGTGCCCAATAAAGGGTTAAGTGAGATGATTTGTTTTGGATGAGACAACTCAATAACATATTCATCAGAAACAAAGGAAGGCTAAAAGACAGCAAAAGAGACAAAAAGGAACCAGGGTTTGCAGTAAAAGGACCACCAGACACTCGTCTACTGCACCCTGGTGTGACTGAAAACAAATGTTCAAAAACAGAACGGGGTATATAAAAACATTTTCATTAGTCTCTCCCACAGTTCTCAGTAACAGAAACAGCTCCACTGAGACTTATACAGGACATTCTTCTAATTATTTTACAAACATACATGCAGTAGACAGTTCTGGGAAATAAAAACTAAACACAAATTACGTCAGAGTGAAATCTTTGGTTTAGACTAATACGTCATTGTATTGTTTGCAGTGACCATACTATTTAGTTCTGGGGCCACATTTATAAAGCATGCATACACTCAGATTTAATCTTAGAGTGTGCGTACGCTTAAATCCATGCCAACGCTCATATCTGTAAAAACTGCCTTAGACGTGGAAAAGTGCTTAGCGTCACGTCAGGGTCTGAGCAGACGTACGTACTTTTTCTTGTCGGAGTGCTGCAGGTTTTTGGAAATGTAAGCTGTTCTTGCAGCTTACGGTTCTAAATGAAAGGATTTGGACGATGACTGGTGATCTTTTATATGTTAATGACATTACTTAAGAGTCGTTTACAAGTCAGAGAGTCAGTTGCACGAAAGTTCAAGATCATTTCATATTTGAGATGATCGTAAGATCAAATTTAATGGTTTCTGCACTGTAAAAAAGGTCAAATGACTGGCAGCTACGGCTGCCAAACAAAAACCCTAAAATTACAATAAAATACCTTAATTGAAATAAAGTGCAAAAACAATCATTTTACAGAAATTTTCATTGAAGGTTTTACAGGAAAAAAAATGTTATTTTAGAGATTTTTCTTGTTTCAATTACAATATTTTACGGTTTTTGTTTGGCAGCCGTAGCTGCCAGTCATTTGACCGTTTTTTTTACAGTGTAAAACCCTTATTTTACAGATTTTTTCCTTGTTTCAATTATGATATTTTACTTTAATTTTACGGTTTTTGTTTGGCAGCCGTAGCTGCCAGTCATTTGACCGTTTTTTTAACAGGACTTTTTTTTACAGTGTAAAACACTGTACAGATGCCATAAGAAATTTAAATTTTACATTTTATTTATTTATTTTTAAAGAAATACAGCACAATTACATTTTAAAATACTGTACTGGTGAAGAACATAGAACAGTTTCATAAAAATGTTGAATTAAATATATTCAACTTAAAGGACAAATTCACTTCCAGAATAAATATTTCCTGATAATTTACTCACCCCCATGTAATCCAAGATGTTCATGTCTTTCTTTACTCAGTCAAAAAGAAATTAAAGTTTTTGAGAAATTAAAGAATTTTTCTCCATATAGTGGACTTCAATGGGAGTCAACTGGAATGTTTTCCTCAAAAACCTTAATTCCTTTTCGACAGAAAAAAAGAAAGACATGCATCTTGGATGACATGGGGGTGAATAAATTATCAGCAAATCTTTATTCTGGAATTGAACTAGTCCTTTTAAACTGAAAAAAAAACCCCTAAAATATATGTACAAGATTGTCAAGCAATTTTATTATTCAGATGTAAAATAACATTATCAATGAATTCTTCATAAACATTTCTTCAGAGCCCCCAGGAGGAATTATTTCTATCTTTTGCTGTAGTGTTTCAGTAGGAAATATCAGTTTATATTTCCAAACATTCATTTTGCCATTAATTGTAATAATCCAGTGAGATTTTTGTTCGCACAAGGAGTCTGACAACAGCCAGTGCTCCACAAAGAGATCTGATCTGATCATCATCCAGTCTGTCTGGAATGACATGAAGAAACAGAACAAACTGAGACAGACTAAATCCAGAAGAACTGTGGCAACGTCTCCAAGACGCTTCAAGAAACCTTCCTGAAAAGTTGCCTGAAAAACTAACCACAAGTGCACCTAGAGCAAAAGCTGCTTTAAACGCAAAGGATGGTCACACTAAATGTTGATTTAATTTAGTTAATAGAAGTTAATTGATAAAGAAAATTTATTTATGGCATTATTTTTAACAACATCCTCATTTTACAGAATTTTTACACAAATGCCTAAAACTTTTAGCTTTGCAGGTAGGTTTCTTGAAGCATCTTGGAGACACTGCCACAGTTCTTCTGGATTTAGACGATGAGATCAGATCTCCGTGTGGAGCACTGGTTGTTGTCAGACTCCTTGTGCAAACAAAAATCTCACTGGATTATTACAATTAATGGCAAAATGAATGCTTGGAAATGTAAACTGATATTTCCTACTGACACTATACAGCAAAAGATAGAAATAACTGACTTAAAACCATTTTTTAACTGGTATAAAATAAATACTAGTGTTCTAATAATTTTGGGCACCACTGTAGCTCTGATAATATATCTAGACAAACATATGTATTTTAATTCTGAATTCTAGCTGTATTAGGGTAATAAGTAAAACCAAAACATACAACAAAAGGTCCATGGCCAGAAGTGACAGACACAGCAGATAAAGAGCAGTCCTCCTCCAAATTGCCAGTAATCAGCTGGATTAGCTGGGGGAAAAAAGAAGAAAAAGAGCTGACAGTATGGGTGGGCGATATGACCATATTATTTCACAATATAGGAAATTTTACTTCACAATAACAATATATCTTATATATCACATGTATAAGATCAAAGTAGCAAATTACAAACAATAGGACTAATGTAATAGAACAAAGACCAGTTAATTTATTTAGTTATTTATTTTGTTGTTTGATTAAAATTATGACCGACTGCAGGTAACGTTAGGCTAAATTATATTGCTGTCACTTTAAGAACCAAATGCACAGATCCAGTATACAGACAGGTCACTGGGTTTCCACCTGAATGTTTTAGTGATGGGAAGTTCGGATCATTTTACTGACTCGGACCTTTGAGTCTCGTTCAGCAAAATGAACGAATCTTTTTTCGAGTCATTTCGTTCATTTTAACAAAATATAATTAAAATGTTACGTGCTACTTCCCTAAAACATCTACTACTTATGCAAACGTATCACACTACAAACAATACAAAACTAATGCTATAAGAAACAGAAAAGATTAATTCATTGTTTACCTGGGTCTTCTATTGTTAGCTCACCTCACCTCTTATCTGACAAGTCTTCGGGTTTGAGTCGTGTGTCATCATAAGCTAAACATATGCAGTCAGAACCGGAAAGAGAATTGATTAGTTCATATCCCGAGTCTTCGGGTTTGAGTCGTTCGTTCATCATGTGACAGCCCCATAAGCTAAACCTATGCAGTCAGAGCCGGAAAGAGAATTGATTAGTTGGTCTCCAGAGTCTTTCAAGTCGTTCGTTCTTTTGTCACGTGACGTGACAGCATTGGACAGATAAATTAGTTAATTTACAAGCTTCCTTACAAACGGGTGCATAGTTATTATTATTGTTATTATTATTTACTCTTACAGTTACGTGATGCGTTTCTGGTCTCAAATTGTAGCTTTTTAATTACAGTTTATAAATGTGAATTTCTGTCATGATTCTTTTCCATAACACCGAATGTGGTAACAAAGGTAATAAACTAAAGAGTTGGTTATTATTATTATTATTAAGTATTTTTCCCTCAGACTGAATAGGTTTAGCTTATGAGGCTGTCATGTGATGAACGAACGAATCAAACCGGAAGACTCGGGATATGAACTAATCAATTCTCTTTCCGGCTCAGACTGCATAGGTTATGGGTATGAGGCTGTCACGTGATGAACGAACGACTCAAACCCGAAGACTCGAAACAGCTGAACTAATTCAGTGCAGAACCTATAGGATGTTGCGCATGCGCGACTGAATGAATCACTCTCAAAGACGACTCGTTCTTCCCGAGTCACATTAAAGATTCGTTCAAAAAGAACAAATCGTTCAAGAACGACCCATCACTACTGTGTTTAAGTCAAGTGAATTTTGAGATGACTGTCTATATTTGAGCATTCAAGCGAGGCGCGGTTTTCTGTGTGACATGGTCATACAGGTATATCCCTATGGAGCGAATTTTGTGCCAATATTCATCAAACAAATCCAGAGTTTTGCAAATAAACACAATCTGCTTTGCAAAGAAAAACTCGACTTGCAAAAAAACGCAAAGTGATTTGCAAGTACAAAACTCTTGTAACAAAGGCTGATTTTCTCACACGTGATATTGAGCAACTTTCTTTTCCAAAAACAGCAGATGGCGCTGTGGGACAATTTACGCTAGTCTCCCGAGACCTTTTCAGACCAGTATGAGTGGGGAACAGGTGAGTTTCTGTCTTACTATCTCTATAATTAACCATTTAGATGTTTTCAAAAAGTGACCCTACTACAGTGTCAGTGAAATTCACAAGAAGTGCTGTAAAACTGTTATCATGATTGATTAGTTCAAAAATCAGGAGTGACATTTAACTAGGCAGTCTTTCCCTATAAAAACTGATCCATTCTCCGTAACGCTTATCCTCTGTTGGATCGCGGGATATAGAATATATAACATTCAAAACAATGCAGGGGTATAACAATATATCGTGTCACAATATATTGTAATACAAAAATGCAAATGTATAATGGATAGCAACAATATTGTGTACCAAAAATGAAAGCTTAGACAATTTAATTTAGTATCAGATATAGTAATATCACCCATTAATTTTAAAAAAATGAAACAAATCACATTATTTAGTACAATATCTTAAACTTTTTTTTAAATGATTAAATAATTACGTATTTTTTAGCTAAGCAAAATTATGAATATTTCTCTTCTGGTGTCACTCTTGTCCTATGAATTGGGGAGAAGGGAGAAGGGAGAAGGAACAAGTTCACGCTGATGTAAATTCAGCATTTTCATAAACAGTGGTTTAATAAACAGCGTGCTATACACGGGTGATGACACACTCTGGACAGCGAGGACTCTTCTAGGAGTGACTCAGATGACGAACGTTTGCATTTTAAAGAGCCACTAATTCCTGACGGTAGCCTTTTATTCTTAACTTCATGAGTTAAAATGTTGCTCGGCCTTATATAAAGTGCTACATAATTTTAGGATTTTTCCAAACAGGCTATTGTCAGACTAAAATCTGCTGGTATATTGGTTGAAATATGAAATATCTCCTTTCAGGCCACTTTTAGTTTTACATATTGTACAAGGCATGTATATTACTGTACTATATATATATAAACATAAATATGATAATAAACTATGATATCCCTTATGAAAATTAAAGTTGGTTTTACTATAGTAAAAGTGTGGTAATCATGTTTTTTTGCAGGTTACCATTTCAATATAGGCAGCTTTACTACAAATACCATGGTGTTTATTTAGTAAAACCATGGTTAATTTTCATAAGGGATATTAATGTTTAGATTATATTTTGGTACATTTACATAGCTGAATCACAATAAAGCTCACCTGAACTTTAACTAGTTCATTAAATGATTATAGTAGCCTATTTGTATAATTAGTTTAGCCTACTCCTTTCAGTACGTTATCTATGTGTAGTTTTATACTCGTTTAAACTTTTACTGCAGAGGTAGCCTACAACATTTCTCTCCACTGGAGGCTATGTCTATAGCAGAAAGACAATAAATCTTAAATCTTGACCTTGTAAATTAAAGTAAATTAACTAATGATCACAACAAACAAGGACAGGAACAGGAACTCCAAATAAGCGCACGAGAGGAGGGGAAACACAAGACGTAGAGACAAAGTCTGACAGACCTAATGTAAAAAATAAAATTCAAAATGCTTTCATTTTTGGTACACAATATTGTCGCTATCCACTACACATTTGCATTTTAGTATTACAATATATTGTGACACGATATATTGTTATACCCCTGCATTGTTTTGAATGTTATATATTCTATATTCCACAATCCAACAGAGGATAAGAGCGAGGTATGGAAAATGGATCAGTTTTTATAGGGAAAGACTGCCTAGTTAAATGTCACTCCTGATTTTTGAACTAATCAATCATGTTAACAGTTTTACAGCACTTCTTGTGAATTTCACTGACACTGTAGTAGGGTCACTTTTTGAAAACATCTAAATGGTTAATTATAGAGATAGTAAGACAGAAACTCACCTGTTCCCCACTCATACTGGTCTGAAAAGGTCTCGGGAGACTAGCGTAAATTGACCGACAGCGCCATCTGCTGTTTTTGGAAAAGAAAGTTGCTCAATATCACGTGTGAGAAAATCAGCCTGCACGCATTTGTGAGAAAATCAAGCCACGTTTCCTCATAAAAAGGCAAAGGAGTCGAACAGTTGCAACACACAATACATATATTTGTCCATACCTCTGCATTTTCTCTCAAATAGAGTTTTGTATTTGCAAATCACTTTGCGTTTGTTTGCAAGTCGAGTTTTTCTTTGCAAAGCAGATTGTGTTTATTTGCAAAACACTGGATTTGTTTGATGAATATTGGCACACAATTCGCTCCATATATATATCACCCAGCCGCTGCTAACAGTATTAGCTCATACTAAACACAGTAATTGGTAGGACATTGATAAATGATATGTAATCGCGATTAGCATCTCACTTCAATCTTGATGTAACTATAAAACATTAGGCTATACATTAATAAAAGGTACTTACCTTTAGCAGTTTGCTCTCTGTTAGCTGCTGGTAGAAGTGTCCATATTCGCGTTTATTCGTTCTCAATCCTCATCCCACAACACAAACTCACTCAAAATATGAATTTAACACTCAGATAATACATATAAAAGCCATTATACTAGAGGAGCGACCGAAGCAGACTGCAGAAACCGAGCAGCAGCGGCACATATATTCAAATTTGAGCGGGAAAACGGCGCGCTCGCTAGTCATTGGCCAGATTCCTGAGTGACAGTCAGCTTAACCAATCAGCTCAAAGCAATACTGCGCGACAGCAAATAGCATTGCAACTATGAAAAAAAATAACTTATTAAGAATACAGTTAACTTAATTAAAATATCTTAATTAAATATTACAAATATGTATTTATATTTGTTTATTTTTATTTGTAGGCTGTTACATTTAATTAATTGATCAAATGGTGATTTCACATTGCATCTGTGCTATTCAGTGTTCACCACCTGTCATTTCCCTCTGATTTTAGGGTTTAGTTAGGTTTAGGGCCAGAGGGACTATGTTTTCAGACAGGATCAATAAAATATGCTGATTTAGGAACAGGACATACTTGGCAAAATCATGGTAGTCGTGTGTGTGTGTGTGTGCACACCTGTTTTTCTATTCAGGTGGGGACTTAAACCTGAATACACACAGACTCATGGGGACTCGTGTCACGGTGGGGACCTAAATTGAGGTCCCCACGGGTAAACAAGCTAATAAATCACACAGAATGAAGTTTTTTGAAAATCTAAAAATGCCTGTAGTTTCCTGTAAGGGGTATGTTTAGGTGTAGGGTTGGTGTAGGGTGATAGAATATACGGTCTGTACAGTAGAAAACGCATTACGCCTATGGAGAGTCCCCACAAGGAAAGCAAACCAGACGTACGTGCGTGTGTGTACGTTTGGCTACTTGTGCGGTTATACATATAGCACCCTTTTGTATTTTAACAAATCCATGATCTTTCCTTTAGAAGCACCAGTTGTACAACTACTGTATGGTATTTTCTGTATTTGGCCCTTCAGTGTTACACAGCCTGTTAATCATCTGTCCACCATTACACTTATTTAAAAATACTGCCATAATTGCATGCAAGTTACAAAATTTGTCTACATACTTTTATTTAATAGCCTATATACTGACTGCAGTAGGACTTTATAGCATTTGTGATATGAGACAAGTAAACTGAAAATGTTTTTGAAAATGAGAACTTCTCACCATAGAAAGTGACAATCTGTATTTTAGTTATTCAAAAGTAAAGACAATGTAAGGTTGCCCTGTCATGAACAGTGTGGCTCTTCCCACATAGCAAGCGATCTTGGCCCAAATGTGGCCTCAAGCTGGCCTCCTGTTGGCAATGTACCCTTTCAGCCAGAGCTGGGCCATGTGTGGCAATGATGGAATAATATTGCAATAAACATATTACAGATATTTTAATGAAGTGTAGTATTGTTTAAATTTAATCTTTGAAATGGCAAGTCAAAACAGAATGAAACATATAATTTCAAAATTAAGCAAATAAATCAGTCAACTGCATTAAATTAAATTATATTTTATGTTATATATTATTCTCAATACAAATATCTAATTTTAGAATCTTTACACACACACACACACACACACACACACACATATATATATAGAGAGAGAGAGAGAGAGAGAGAGAACATTTAACTTATCATGCAATATTAATTTGGTTTTAACATGGGGCACATACATTTATTAATATGCTGTCATTCACTAGCATTAAATAAAATGATCATAAAAGTATTTTATTTTTATTCAAATCTTCGGTATCCATGTGATGCTTTGTGTGAGGAACAGATACAAATTCAAACCATACATAAGTGATATGTATCTCCTTCCTCTGTAGCTATAGTAACAGATTCAAAATTTGCCGTTAAGAAGTTTTACAAGAAGTTTTACGGCAGCGATATCAAACGCTCATTGGCTCTCGCCGGTTTCGTCACAGATTGCGACATGCCGTGTTTCCGGTGATGCGTGAGGAACGTGAGTTGATCTGGAGAGTATTTTCAGCGTTTAACAACTTAAATTATGCCCTGCTCCTCGCACTGAACTATTATATTCCGTCAGAGAGGACCGCGACTGCAGCGCATCGTCATTTGGACTACTGTACTGTGGTACTGCTTTTTGACATTTCTGCAATAAATTCTTGTGATTACACATATCTGTACTTTATACACTCACTGATTTTTTTTCTTTATAAAAATAAAACATTTTTGATGCAATACATTTTTTATTGCACGGTTACATGATTACAGAGTTTGAATGTAAAAATACACCTAAATATAAAACCTTTTTTACTTTTACATTTACTTTAAAATTACAAAAAAAGAACATTAAATTGATAGAATGGACATAAACCTTTAATATAATGACCTACGTACATTTTTTAATTGCAGATTCTTTTTGTAATTTTACGTAAATTTGTACATAATTTAAGAAAACTGAAAAAATACTGTATAAATAATCCAATAATGTTTTTGTATAAAAATGAGAATTACTGTAATTTGTCATTAATGGAATAATACTTAAAATAGCAGTCAAGTTGTTAATTTACAGATATTGTTTGTCATTTTACAGAGTTTTGAACATAATTTAAAATAACACAAAAAATACTGTAAAAATAATACAGTAATTTTCCTGTATAAAAAAATAAAAAATACTATAATTTGTCTTTAATGATATAGTACCTAAAATAACAGTCAAGTTGTTAATTTACAGATATTGTTTGTAATTATACTAAATTTTGAATGTAATTTGAAATAACAGAAAACTACTGTAAAAAATGTAGGGTTATTTTCTGTAAAATTAGTTGTTGTTTTTTTTACAGTGTGTGCAACATTTTATAAATGAGGCCCCTGGACTCTTTAACAATGTAAGGTCCATTCATGGATAGGAACTTACATAACAAAGTAAGGGACTTTGAGACCTTTCAAATGAGAATCCGTTATCCACTGGCTAATATTTTTGACACAGGGTGAGCTTCAGTGTTGGGGAAAGTTACATTTTAAAAGTAATGCATTACAATATTGTGTAACTCCTTAAAAAAGTAACTAATTACATTACTTTGTTACTTTTTATGGAAAGTAATGCGTTACGTTACTTTCACGTTACTTTTTAAATATGAGCAGGGCTTGATTGTTTTTAATATAAGAAGTTCTATTTATACTAAATGTAAAAGCCCTTTCACACCAAAAAGTGTAATGAATAAACCTCAGGCTGAAGGAAAAGTAAATTCACATCTGTATAGTAGAACGCAGGAGAAGAAGGTTCAACACTCTTCAGCAATAAAAAAACAATGTTAGTTCATCTAAAGTCATTTTTGCTTATTAGTATGGTTGAACTGGATCATCAAAGGTCAGCAGCAAAGACATTGGTTAATAAAATGGGATTAGATACATTTGTGTTATTTAACATTTAATTATTGCAGGTTTGCGTCATATTCTGAGTTTGCATTTCATTGTTTTAATTCATTTTGATGAATATTAAATCTGTTTTTGTGGAGGTTCACATTTAGTCTAGAACTACAGTAACATCATGTTCACACACAACGCCTCTGTACTTCCGATTTCTCCCAATATGGGGACAGGAGATTTGTCAGTCAATAAATGTGAAAACAAAGTAACTGGCGTTACTTTTTTGAAAAAGTAACTCAGATATTTTCTTGTAAATTAAAAAGTAATGTGTTACTTTACTAGTTACTTGAAAAAAAGTAATCTGATTACGTAACTCGCGTTACTTGTAATGCGTTACCCCCAACACTGGTGAACTTATGATTATGACTCCTAAATTTTTCACTAAAGTTCAGTATTCCACTTCAATCAGAACAATGTTTTACAACCAGTTGAAGAACACTACACTACACTTAGTCCTTGTGTGATCAGGTTACAGTAGCAACAAAATATATCAAAAGAGCTGAATTCAACTGAAACAAACAAGACATTAATGTTGAGTTACTTAAACACTGTGTTGCCAGTTACTTTATCTATTTTTGCTCCGCCAACAAGAATAGTTTTAAACGAATCCAACGTAGAAACAACCATCAAGTGTGCCGCTCTTGAACAAAAAGGTTATGCATTTGAATCCTGTTTTTGACCTCAAAATAAAGCACTTTTCCTCTGTACATGGCTGTGGGGACGAGCAGTTTTGTGGTACTTGGAATTCTATATAATTAATTAAAAAAAATAAAATAATGCCACATTGATGGCTCAGGAAGGTGTAATTGTTCAAATAACATATTGTTTCATTTTAAAATATGAAAAAAAATTGTAACCCTAATGTGTATTTCAATTGTAATATTTCTGTAAAGTCTAGGGACAGAAAAGTGGACGTTTCTGTAGAATGACCCAGATAATAAAATATTCAAATTAATATTAAATTAAATTTTATGTGTACAATTATTTAATTATGTCATCCTGGTATTGTGGACCAGCTCTCTTGTTTCATACAAACCCAGCTGCGTTTTGTGACAATTGTTTTGTACACTGTAATGTGTAATGGATTAAAACATGGATTAAAATGGATTAAAAAAAATCTATATTGTTTCGCCTTAAGCAAGCCTTGCTAGCAACTGCTTTCTTCACAGAAGCTTTGCATTCAAATATTTAAACTCAAATCAATATTTTGTGTAATTATTTCCTTATGTGGCAAGTAACCATGTAATAAGTGGGATAATGTACATCCAGCCAGTTATTATTGCAAAGTAAATCCCTACAGGTTTATCAGCAGCCCAATGTGAAGTATCACTCTGTGCGTTTCCACTGGCACATAGCGAGCACAGTGAATTTTGGGATTGAAAGCGGTGCGGAAAAAGTGTTGAGAGTGACCGAGAGTGTCAAAAAGTTGGTCATTCCTCGACAAATATCAAGCAGAAAACGCCGGGCGACAACCAATCACTGTGAAGATTAGGCAAGGCAAGATTTTGTCATATGTTTCCGAGTGTTTGTTATAGATTCTATTTAGCCTATACTATGTTAAAATAACAAGATCTTCTGCTATTTATACTACTTATTGCAAATAGTGACAATTATCTGCACCAGTATTGTAGTACATTATAAAGTATATATTGAGTGTAAATTATAATTTTAATTAAAATTACGAAATGGATGCCACCTTATTGGGTCAATAAAGCCCTCCCTACACCTACCCTAACCCTACCCAATACTTTATTTTCAACTTTTTGATTATTTCCTTAATTTTTATTGAAAATAAATGCCTTTCCAATGTGATATGAGATTTCAAAAGGGAGAAAAAAAATCAGCAAAAGGTGGGCTCGAACTTGGGTTGATTGCGTCAAAAAGCACATGCCTTACCATCTACGTCACTGAAACTGATAATCAATAAGCGTGTTTTTTCAGTGTTGACTGTCCCAATCACACGTTGGTGGGCAGAGTTAGTGTAAATAGCCTCAGCCAACAAGGTGGGCTATTTGCACTTAGTGTAAATATACACTCCGAATAAAGGATAGGCCTAATGTAATTATTGTGGTATAAGGTTTTTATACTTAGAACCAGATAGTAAAGTTTGAAGACAAACTTTAAGTTAGCTTGAAAAAGCCTAGCCAGAAAGTTTGCAAAAGTTTTAAAAGCTTGAAGTAGTTTGAAATACGTAAAATAGTTTTAAAGATTAAAGTTTGAATATTTTAAAGGCAATACAGTCTATTAGAAGAACAAACACAGAAAAACAGATCGCTGGGGTACCTGGGGTGGTTTCTGGGGTGGTTGCTAGGGTGTTTATAGGTTACCTGGGGTAATTGCTAGGGTGTTGCTATGCGGTTTGCTAAGGTACCCGGGGTGGTTGCTAAGATGTTGCTAGGTGGTTGCTATGGTACCTGGGGTGGTTGCTAAGGTGTTGCTAGGCTACCTTGGGTGGTTGCTAGGGTGTTGCTATGCGGTTGCTAGAGTACCTGGGTTGGTTGCTAGGTTGTTGCTATGTGGTTTCTAGGGTACTCAGGGTGGTTGCTAGGGTGTTACTAGCATGTTGATAGCATGATTAGCAAGTTACCAGTAGGTCTCTAGCATTATTAGCAAGTTACTAGCATGTTGCTAGCATGATTAGCAACTTACTAACATGTTGTTAGCATGATTAGCAAGTTACCAGCAGGTCAGTAACATGATTAACAAGTTACTAGCATGTTTCTAGCATGATTAGCAACTTACTAACATGTTGTTAACATGATTAGCCAGTTACCAGCATGTTGTTAGCATGATTAGCAAGTTACCAACAGGTCTGTAACATGATTAACATGTTACTAGCATGTTTCTAGCATGTTTCTAGTATGATTAACAAGTTACTAACATGTTTCTAGCATGATTAGCAAGTTACTACCATGTTGCTAGCATGATTACCAAGTTAACATGTTGTTAACATGTTTCTAACATGATTAGCAAGTTACTAGCATATTGTTAGCATGATTAGCAAGTTACCAGCAGGTCTCTAGCATTATTAGCAAGTTACTAGCATGTTGTTAGCATGATTAGCATGTTACCAGCAGGTCAGTAACATGATTAACATGTTACTAGCATGTTTCTAGCATGCTTAACAAGTTACTAGCATGTTGTTAGCATGATTAGCAAGTTACTAGCATGTTGTTAGCATGATTAGCAAGTTACCAACAGGTCTGTAACATGATTAACATGTTACTAGCATGTTTCTAGCATGTTTCTAGTATGATTAACAAGTTACTAACATGTTTCTAGCATGATTAGCAAGTTACTACCATGTTGCTAGCATGATTACCAAGTTAACATGTTGTTAACATGTTTCTAACATGATTAGCAAGTTACTAGCATATTGTTAGCATGATTAGCAAGTTACCAGCAGGTCTCTAGCATTATTAGCAAGTTACTAGCATGTTGTTAGCATGATTAGCATGTTACCAGCAGGTCAGTAACATGATTAACATGTTACTAGCATGTTTCTAGCATGCTTAACAAGTTACTAGCATGTTTCTAGCATGATTAGCAAGTTACCAACAGGTCTCTAACATGATTAATATGTTACTACCATGTTGCTAGCATGATTAGCAAGTTAACATGTTGTTAACATGTTTCTAACATGATTAGCAAGTTACTAGCATATTGTTAGCATTATTAAAAAGTTACTAGCATGTTGCTAACATGATTAGCAAGTTACTAGCATGCTGTTAACATGTTTCTAGCATGATTAGCAAGTTACTAGCATGTTGTTAGCATGATTAGCAAGTTACTAGTATGTTTCTAGCATGTTTATATGCTAATCCAACTAAACCAGTTGATTCGGTAAAAAAACAGCTAAGACCAGCCTAACCTGCTAAAAAGTAGCCAAACCCACTTTAGAACCAGCTTGGGAGACCAGCCTGCTAAGCATGTTTATATGCTAATCCAGCTAAAACCAGTTGATTTGGTAAAAACAGCTAAGACCAGCCTGTCCTGCTAAAAAGGAGCCAACACCACTTTAAAACCAGCTTGGGAGACCAGCCAAAGCAACCAATCAGCTTAGGCTGGTTTTAGCAGTTTTTTCAGTAGGGAGCTGTTTAGCTTTGCTATACGCACTACCGGCACATCCGGGAACTTAACTGTCAATTTCGTTCGTAAAATGCCCCTTTTTGGGGGAAAACAAACTAGACTTCCCATAGGCTTCAATACAAAATAGCGGCAAAAAGCAACGTCCATACACAGCCGACAGACGTGAATAACTTAAGTAATCACTAGGATTAATCATGTCAAGTAATTATATGTCCACCCTGCCTGCCATAGAGCGTGAAAGATACATCCATAAACTTAATTTGGTCAATTTAAAAACTCATTATCCCAGCGTCAAATTGGTGTAACAACCCCACCCAGTGGCCAGAGGTGTCTTGCCGGACATTTACTCATACCTAATCCACATACCTAGTCCACTTCCTCGATCCGATGCTGTATGGCGGTTTGTTTTCCCCCAAAAGTGGGCGTGAACCTGTTCAGAGACATTCTATGACGTTGCGCCGGTTGTGAGTATAGCAATAGACAGCTTAAATACACCATAAGATTCATTGTACAAAAGTTTTGACGCCCTCAATGAAAGTCTATGGGATTTTAGCAGGTTTTGATAGTCTGGTTTATGAAAACCGTAAGCCAGATCAGTTTGAAAAGATATAGCAACCCGAGTCAGACCAGTCTGAAGGTCTGGGCCGAGTTTGGTGGTTGTAGCTTTAAAGGTCTAGGAGGAGATACATTTTAAAATTTGGTCTCAGAAGAAGAAGAAGAAGAAGAAGGTGAAATAGGATTTCAGTAAGTTGGCTTTTTCAAGCCAACTTACTAAAAGTTTTTGCTTACGTAATATATGTGTGTGTACTGTGTATATTTATTATTATGTATATATAAATACACACACATGCATATATATTTAAGAAAAATGTTATATTTGTATTTTAAATATGTTTATATATAATATAAATAATATAAATATAAATATATACATGTAAATATTTTCGAAATATATACTGTATGTGAGTGTATTTATATGTACATGTACACACACATAAAAACGTTTATTTTGGATGTGATTAATCGTTTGACAGCACTAAATGCAGATCTGCTGAATTATTTCTGTTTTCCAACCACAGACATACTCATGAAAAGTGTCATGACTCGTAGCAACAGAAGACTTTTGCACAAGCATCATTCTCTCAGCCTTCAGTGTAAGCCCATAACAGCTGCAAGCACTCACTCCACTGAGACTAAAGCTGACTACCATCCCCCCAAATGCTATATGAAATGGTGCAAAGTCTTTCTATACCAAAAGAACCTGAGGGCTTGAACATTACATCACAAAGTGGGGCCAAAAGATCATAATGACATCCAAGGCAGGTTTTATTTTTTATTTTTTTATAACAACTAGCCCTGTTCACAGTTAACTCAAGATCATAATTTTTTTTGGTCATATATCAAAGCCAAGAATTCTGTCACATTTATGAATTTGAACTGCAAACTCAATGTACAGGAGAGGGAAGACATGACATTTAAAACATTACCTTCTTATTAAATTGCATTTATCTACAGCATAAAATATTATTATGAAGATGGAAGGTTGCATTTTCCTGATAAGTGAATCGCTGCGGGTGAGGTAGATCAATGCTCTGTCTTGTACGCACAAATGTTGACATTATTAGGTGGAGCAGATGAGACGTTTCTCATTTATGATATAAAATACTCATCTGGAAGTCTGACACATAAAACCAGACCAAAATCTCTCAAAGTGCCTGTTGTAGAGTCCGTGTTTGCATCATCTCTGCACAGAGGCGGACAAAGTACACAACTTGATTGCTTGAGATACTGCTGGTCAAATAAGTAAAAGTATGAAAGTACATGCATTTAAAAGTACTTAAGTATCAAAAGTAAAAAATAAATGCATTGTTTTATTGTCACATTGTTGTATACTTACAATACCTTATGCAACTAATGCAACCTACTGAATACACTGATTAGCTTGTATTATCTTTGGAATTAAGATCTTTTATGCTACCAAACCAATAGAAATGGAACAACTGAATGAAGATAATCATCTTTATTTTTTATTTAACACTCCTACAACTACATTGAACTCATATTAATACTTGTTTAAAAGTTACAAAGTTCTTTTTCAAAAAGATATTGGCTATGATATGGTTCATTTTAGGCAAGCAAAGCAAACATTGAAAAGAAAACAAATCTTTAGTCTTTTCAGAAAACTGGATCATACTCTCTCAGTATGGCCGTGGGTGTGCACGTTGCACCAAAGAACCTTTTTGAATTTTGCCCTCAACTGTTCAGTGTTCATAAAATGCTCAGAAATCAGTGAACTTCACAACATGTGTCAGACTGTGTCTCAGCATCTTGTGTTTCCCCTCCTCTCCTGGCCTTATTTGGAGTTCCTGTTCTCGTTAAGTGTTGATTAGTTAATCAGTCCCCAGCCCTGTGTTATTAATTATCTAGTCTCCCCAGTGTTCTTAAGCCCTGTGTTTCCTTGTCTTAGTGTTTGGTCTCGATTGTCATGTATGTGAATGTCTGTAGAGTTGTGTAGACGTCAGTGCAATTTCTGTAATGTTAGTAGATTGTTATAATAAAGTCCTTTATTCCTCATCTCCGCATTTCCCTGGCTCCAACGACTATGTGACAACATGTGGCTAGGGTTGGGTATTGTTTGAATTTTATCCGTTCTGATTCTGCTTATTGACTTCAATTCTTATCGATTCCCAGTTTAGATTCCAAAGTTGTAAAAAAGGTGAAGAAAAACATTTTGACCTGTGATCATTTAACCTACTTTTCCATGCCTTTATCGTCTTTTATTAACTTATTTGCCTTTTTAGAGTACTTTTAGCTGTGCAGTAGCGCAGACGTTTACATTAGACTAGCGGGGAAGGTCTTGAGGTTGCCAGATTTGTGTAAATAAAAATAAAAAATAAACCAAATATCCATTCAGATTTAGGCGGAAAACTGAAGGCTTAGAAATACTGTAAGACTTGGCAACACTGGAAGGTCCTGGCAGATCGCAGGCTGGATTTTCGCAGAAAAAAAAAAAAAGGGTTCAGTGAATCTGAAAATGCTCACACTGGAAAAACTGCTACATATAACGACTTTCTACTCGGGGACCTTGATATAAATGTAGAGGAGTAAAAAGTACGATATTTGTCTTTCAAATGTAGTGAAGCTGAAGTAGCAAGTTACCATAAAAACTAATACTCAAGTAAAATACAGATACTCAAAAAGTGTACTTAAGTACAGTACTCAAGTAAATGTACTTCGTTACTGTCCACCTCTGTCTCTGCATCACAACATTCTTCCAACAATGACGCCTGACTTAAATGCTGTTTTTCATCAGTTGACAGTTAATATATTACAGAATGCATAACAAATAGCCATTCTGATTCACATTGACACTCTTTGTTGCATAATTTTCTTAACATCCAATTAACCTGGCTGGTGAACCTGAATGATGCCCATTGAATGACTGCCATACAGGATAATGTAACCAATTAAGGAGGACATTAGGCCAGACTTCATTATAGTATTTTTGTCCAAGAGCAGCAGTTTACTCTACTTGTTACTGTTCAGTCTTATGAAATTTCAGTGCAATGTTAATGTATTCGCATGAATTAATTCAACTCATGTGCTGTGCAGTTACAACAATGACACTGTTATTTAAAGGGACAGTGCACCCAAAATGAAAATTTCAATGCCGTATGACTTCCCTTCTCTTTTTTGAACACAAAAGAACAGCCTAAGCTAGTACAATAAGCAATTCACTTCAGTTTTTCTGCAGGTGAATACTAGAGGCAGTGCAATGGAAACGTCTCGGTTACTTGACTGTAACCCTGTTCCCTGAAAAAGCGGGAATGAGATGCTGCGCTGAAAGCGGTATTGACAACATTCTTTGTTCGACCGGTTGTGAAGCACGTGTGTCAAACATGCCAAGAATTGGCTTAAATAACCTCGGTTGGTGACGTCATGTTCACATGCACCTGCGAGGATATAAATAGACATGACACGGACATATCCTCAGGTTATACCTTTGCCTGAAAGGACATCCAGGCACGACTACAGTGCGGCATTGAGGCGCAGCATCTCGTTCCCACTTTTTCAGGGAACAGGGTTACAGTCAAGTAACCCGAGACGTTCCCTTATCAAAAGCTACTCTTGATGCTGCTCTGAAAGCGCTATTGGGAACGAGAATACCAACACCGCCGCACTGGAAGTGTCTGGACCCCCAACGTTGTGTAGTGTGTGCGCACAAATATCGAAGAGGTCTCAGACATGACTCTGGGATGTCGACTCAAGGACATGCGAGCCCGGAGTAACATGAACATCCAAACTATAGAATCTAACAAATGTGTGCGGAGAGGACCAACCTGCCGCATCACAAACTTGCTGCAAGGGGACACCTCTTGCCAAAGCCATTGAAGATGCAATCCCCCTGGTTGAATGGGCCCTCACACCTAGAGACGAAGCTTGACCACGCGCCTCATGGGCTAGGGCAATAGCATCCCTCACCTAATGTGACATAGTCTGTCGAGTGGCAGCCGCCCCCGGGTTGCGGCCTCCAAAACACACAAAAAGCTGCTCCGACTTACGCCACTGGCTAGTGTGGTGAACGTAAACCTGCAGAGCACGTACTGGACACAGTAAGTGAAGTTTCTCCTGCTCCGGTGTCGTGAACGGCGGAGGGCAGAAGGCTTAGAGAACGACCGGATTTATGGTCGAGAATGGAACCTTCGGAAGATAACTAGGGTGAGGATGCAAAATAGCTTTGACCAGCCCAGGGGCAAAATCTAGGCAGGATGGCGAGACTGACAGAGCCTGCAAATCCCCAATTCTCTTCAGAGAAGTAATAGCTGTTAGAAAAACCATCTTTAGGGTCAGAAACCTGACAGGCGCTGACTCAAGTGGTTCGAAAGGGGTGTCCACTAAGCCCTCAAGCACTATAGCTAGGTCCCATGAAGGAACTGTCGCCATAGTTGGCGGCCTCAACTGCTTAGCTCCTCGAATGAAGCGGGCAACTAGAGGGTGCTTCCCCACCGAAACCCCATCAATCAGAGCATGGCAAGCCGAGATGGCGGCCACGTAAGTTATGAAAGTATTAGGACATGTGCCTGAGGACAGTTTCTCTTGCAGAAACTCCAGTACTGAAACAATCTGGCAGTGAACTGGATCTGCATGGTGTGTCGTACACCAACTTTCGAAAACGCGCCTGTTACGTTATGATGTTTTTTTTTTTTTATAATTTGTATTCTGCTGGATGTTTTCTTTTTGAGGTTCAGATTGCTGCTGATTTGCTGAGTGTTGCCGCCTATCAGTGGTAATTAGGTGACCAGCTGGCGGTTTCCTTTAAAACGCCTCATCGGTAGGCGGTCGGTGTGACTTCGGGCCGGTCGCACTGCTCCAGGCTTCCTGCTAGCCACCAGACCAAAATGTGTTTTGTTGAGTGTTTCATTTGATCGTTGGTTTAGTTTGGCATGGGGTAGAAATGTAGGAGAGACCTGCCTTTTTGTTTAGATCTCCTTTTTATGATGTTTATGTTAAGAGTAGTTAGGTTAGGTTGATTGTATTTATTTTTCTTTTCTTTGTGGTAGGTTATTTATATTGTTGTTTTACTTTATTAGCTTGGTTTTGTTTGTTATTTTGGCCTTGGGTCTCTCTGATGAAAAATACCATTTGATCCCTTCTTGTTTTTTTCTCTTTATTTATTTTCTTCGATATTGTATTGTTTAAATGTTATCTTTGGTTGGACCGTGGGTCCCTTAAGGAGGGCTACTAATTATTGGTGGTTTTCCCCTTTGTAACTTACAATAAATTTACCTTATTTATTATGATTTGTTTGGGTTCTTTTTTTTGGTCTGACGGCCTGCCGGAAGTCTTGGTTTATTTTATTTATTGCTTCTTACCCCTAGCGGACGTAATAAAATGCTCGTCCGTTTGACCGTTTCATTTCATCTAATTCATTCGTAAGTATGATTTACCTTGTTGGTGAGAATTTTGTTTAGTTGGCGGTTTTTACTTGAAGTAATCGGGCTTCGTTAATCGCATTGACTTTTCTATAATCAGTGCAGAAATGGGCAGTACCATCACTTTTCGGAACAATAATGCAGGGTATAACATCTGCTTATGATCCTTGATGGTCGTTGGGACTTTATGTCTTAAGAGACCCTTTTAGCCTTTTGACATTTGCATATAATTCACAGCCTGGCCCCACATTCTACCGTTATATAGGTGCTAATTGCCAAGGGTTGTCCCCCCCACTGTCAAAAGATGCTAAACAGATCGACTATCTTGTCTCTCCATCGGACTTCAAACACATTCCAAGAGAACTAAATGACCCTCGGTACCAGGCCTGTGGACTACCCCCACGATTACAAGATACATAACACACACATAGAGGCATTTTCTTTATTTAGACCATAATTAATCAGTTACAAATGTATCTGGTATATGCATGTGTTGTTTGTATGTTTCCTTATTATATTAGCCTAGTTACCACTCGTTATTCGTATTAGTAAGCTCTAAACACTCATACTCAGGTGTATGAATGTATCTCTGGTTTAATACCTTTTAGATGTCTCTTTCTTGATATCAAAATGATCTGCTCTTTATTCCTCACACAATGATGTACACTATGTGATCGTGAAATGCATCACACTATTTTTACTGTACTGTGGGGAAAATTACACCAGTCTCCAGATCAGTCGTAAAACATGCAAATGAGGTGTCAAGTGGGACAAAGAAACACTTTCCCGCTGAAACTATGAGCCTTGTTATTGGTCAAACTAACCAAAATGGGTGTTACAGGGAAAACAGATAAAACTTCTCCCACACCGGAAAGGCAGGTCTTCTCTTTACTTTCAGTGCCCTGGAGACACACTTATCACCTTGGAAACCTCACGACTCCCCTTCTGGGGGGAGTCCGATCTTCTGGCAGTTTTAAGTTCAGTAACTTTGTCGATTCACTTCGGACTAATCAACCCATGGCTGGAATGACGACGCTTTCACTCCTAAAGAATTCATCAGAATCTACGCATTATACATGCACCAGGATGCTTTACTCAGCACCCACAAAACCCATGCAAGTTACCGCTTGTTATCTATCTAGATGCGCTTCTAGGCTTGATTAATTTAATTAAGGTGATGTGATTATCTGATGGTTCTTAACAGGTTGTAGTTAGCTGATATGTAAATCCTGCCATACTGTCTTGCGCTCGAGCACTCTCTCTCTCTCTCGCCTCTCTCTCTCTCTCTCTCTCCATGCCTTCCTTGCGTTGGCATCCATGTTTAATGTGTGTATGTCTGTGTCTAGTTCGATGTTGCATGTTCCCCTGTAGTGTAGTTTAATAAACATCCATATGTATTCACACTTGGTTGTCTGTGTCTGCTGCTCTCAGAACAAAGTCACTTTAACGTCCGGTCTTGTTACATGCTCGGGGAGCAAGGTTTCAGTAAGGAAATTATTTGTCGTGGCCAGAGAAATAATTTTCCTTAGAGTCAATAGAAGGGTCCGTACTGCGGACGAACTAATCATTTTATTGTACTATTAATACTACAGCTAATTCCTGAAGATGGATATATAATTGATAACCCATTATGATTAATTATGTTCATCTCATAAAGCAAATATGCTACAAGGGGGAACTCCAAGCACTAGAGCTCGGAACAGCCAACCCGTTTTCAAGCATGTACTTCACCTCATCCCGCATTATCTGACATTTAGTCGGGTTCACTCTATAAGCATGCTGCTTAATTGGTGGATGATCTCCCACATCGATGTCATGACACACTGCAGTCGTTCTAGTTGGTACATCAGAGAACAAAGTCAAATATGTTTGGATTAACTGACAAATATCTGCTCGGGGGGCTTCGGACAGACATAACAGATGGGACTTCAAATCCTTGAGAATCTCAGAATTTGCAAACGAGCACCAGTAACAGAACCACTTCGCATGGTTAGCCCATCTGTTTCAGGGTCGTCAGAAACAGGTGCAGAAACAACAGACACAGGTACAGCTGGGGCAACAGAACATTTCATTTCAAGAGTTTTCCTCTTATGGTCAGGTGTACGTATTACATAATCTGTTTCACTAAGTTTGGCATCAATCACATACGGACCAGAGAACTTCGCCTGCAAGGCCGATCTGGAGACAGGAAGCAACACCAAAACCATGTCGCCCTGGTTGAAAGAACGTGCAACAGCCTTTTTGTCAAATCGGGTTTTCATCTTTACTTGAACAGATGCCATAGAAGCACGAGCCAATTCACACACACGGTGTAAGCGTTCACGAAATGAACTAACATAGTCCAAAATATTGGTGACATGACTGGATTCACAACCCATCATTTTTTCTTTCAACAACTTCAGCAGCCCCCTTACTGTGTGACCAAAAACTAATTCAGCAGGGCTGAATCCGAGAGACGCTTGCTGAGTTTCACGCACAGCAAACAACAATAGGGGTAAACCCTCATCCCATTCTTTTTCTGATTGAGCACAATAAGTACGCAACATTGACTTTAAAGTTTGGTGAAACCGTTCCAACGCGCCCTGTGATTCCGGATGATATGCGCTCGAGACTTCATGTTTTATATTGAGCTGTGATAACACTTGTTTAAATAACCGAGACATAAAATTTGTGCCCTGGTCGGTCTGCACAACCTTTGCTAAACCAAAGGTAGAAAAGAATTTCGTTAAAGCTCGCAGAACTCTCTTAGTTTTTATAGTGCGTAACGGCACAGCTTCCTGGAAACGAGTATTAGAACAAATCATAGTTAATATGAACTTATATCCGGACTTAGTCCATGGCAAAGGACCAACACAGTCTAGTATCACCCGCTCAAACGGCTCACCAACAACAGGAATGGGGCAAAGAGGCGCTGGAGAAATCGACTGATTTGGCTTGCCCACAATCTGACAAGAATGGCACGACCGGCAATATCTCACATCGGATCTTAAACCAGGCCAGGTAATATATTTTTGTGATGCCCAAATGGCCTGAAAGACTGTGATCGTGAGCTAACATCAACACGTGAGAGCGAAATTGAGTGGGCACGACTATCTGATAAACTGCTTCAGCTTCACATTCCGAAGTCGCTGGCGTTCTTTTCCGCATTAACAACCCATCATCCAAAAAATAAGCAACGGGTTTCTCAAACACATCTTCCTTGTTCACAACAGCAGTTCGGCAACGGGCTAGAGAATTGTCATGTTTTGTGCGCTCGCTAAAGTGACTCTATCAATAGTCAAAGACAGATCAATTTCAGCACTAGGTACGGTGGACAGTGACTCAGAGCGCCCGCATTCTTTTCAGGGAACTCTTGGCAAACATCAGCGCTGTCAGGGGAAGCTAGGAAGCTGTCTGAGAGGTCAACCACGTCACTATATTTACGTGACTGCGCTCGCGTGATCGCACATGCAGGAAATACAGAAGTTAGTTTCGAAACTGACTCTACAATATTTTGGGGTTCAAAAAGCGGATGCTCCACTACTTCAGGAAATGGCAGTATCTTCTCACCTGCCAGATTGTTACCGAGAATCAAATCAACTCCTTTAATAGGCAGTTGCGAACGAACAGCAATTTTAACAAATCCGGAAACGAGATCGGATCGAATATTTACATAATGTAAAGGAACTCTGACTATTCCTAATTCAATCCCTTGAACCAGCACATCAGAACCACAATACGAATCCCTAGTAAATGGTAAGACACTACCAAGCACAAAAGATTGGGCCGACCCAGTATCTCGGAGAATGCGAATGGAAATTTTATCTCTCTCCTGTCCAGTAAGAAAAACTGCTCCGCTAAAAACAAACAGGTCATATCCGGAATCAATTCCTTGTTCCTCAAAACTAACTGGCGGACTCGTAACACAAGCAAATCCAACACTCTTCAGCGCCTGCCGTCTCGGAGACGGGTTTTTCCTTTTCAAAACTGGACATCCAGCAATGAGGTGACCAACCTCGTGACAATAAAAACACTCAGCTTGATTTGGTATCATAGTTTTTACGGTTTTCGAGTTTTTTTCAGCTCCAAATTGAGAAGATTCACGGCGCACCGACGCAACAAAAACATTTTTATGGGTCAACACAAATTCGTCAGCTGAAACAGCGGCTTGCGCAAGCGTGTTTACTTTTTGCTCATTTAAATGTACCACAATCTTGTCTGGCAACGTGTTCTTAAAATCTTCCAATAACACAAGTTCACGAAGTTGCTCAAAATCATTTACCTTGCTGGACTGGCACCATTTATCAAAAAGAGTTCCCTTCTCACGGGCAAACTCAACGAAAGTCTGGTTGGTGGTTTTTAAATGACCACGGAATTTTTGACGATAAGCTTGGGGAACAAGCTCATAGGCTCTAAGAACCGAGGCCTTCAAAATATCATAGTCTAAACTATCCTCGATGGACAAAGCTGCGGAAACTTCCTGAGCTTTACCTGTCAGTCTGCATTGCAACAAGAGCGACCAGATCTCTCTTGGCCAATGCAAAGCGACAGCTATCCGCTCAAACGCACTGAAATAAGAGTCAATCTCAGTTTCCCTAAAAATAGGAACCAAACGAATCTGCCTGCTGATATAGCGCCATTTACTGGCATAAGTTCTTCTAGTGGAGGGAGCCCTAGCGCTCAGAATAGTCTCTATTACATTGGCTGGAAGGCCAGCATCTCTTAGTTGGTCCCCCTCAGGGGCCAGACGTGAAGGTTCCAGAGCTCGGGGATGAAATATTGTCCCCTGTGCCTGAGAGAGAAGGTCCCTCCTCAACGGAATCGCCCACGGCGAGCCGTCGAGGAGAGATATATCCGAGAACCATATTCTGGTCGGCCAACGGGGCGCTATCAGTAAGAGGCGAGACCCCTGTTGACGGACCTTGGCCAGGACTCCCAGGAGCAGAGCAATAGGAGGAAATGCATAAAGACGCAGTCTGGGCCACACATGGGCCATCGCGTCCAGACCCAGGGGAGCTGGATGAGTCAGAGAGAAGTAGAGGGGACATTGTGCTGTCTCCTGTGAAGCAAAGAGGTCCACCTCTGCTTCGTAAAATCTTTCCCAGATTTGACTGACTACTTCGGGGTGGAGTTTCCATTCCCCGTGTATCACAGCTTGTCTGGACAGCAAGTCTGCTCCCACATTCATATGCCTGGGGATGTAAATCGCCCTGAGGGACAGGAACTTGTCCTGTGCCCAAAGCAGAACCTGGTGCGCTAGCCTGTTCAGGCGGTGCGAACGCAGTCCGCCCTGGTGATTTATGTAAGAGACTACCGCTGTGTTGTCCACCCGCACTAGGACATGGTAGCCTCTCAACTGCTGGAGGAAGTATTTCAGGGCCGGAAATAGAGCCATCATTTTGAGGCAATTGATGTGCCAATCGAGAAGATGGCCTCTCCAGATCCCTTGGGCTGGACGGCCATCTAAGACCGCTCCCCAACCCGTGAGGGATGCGTCTGTCGTTAGCATCTTGCGACGACAACACGGACCTAGAGTGGGACCCAAAGTCAGAAACCGGGGTCTGAACCACATAGATAGGGTACGAAGCCCCCGGTGCGTAACCCCTATTTGCCTCTGGAGATTGGCCCTTGGATGAAATCCCCTGGCTCTGAGCCACAACTGAAACGATCTCATGTGCAGGAGGCCCAAAGGTATCACCGTAGATGCAGCTGCCATGAGACCTAGAACTCTCTGAAAGTGATAAACCGTGACTTTCTGGCCTAGCTTGATGTTCTTTAGGGTATTTAGAATGGATTCGACACATGCAGGAGACAGCTGTGCCCGCATCGTGATTGAATCCTCATCTGCCACTCAAGTAAGATCATCCTTGAGATTATCAGGTGCCGGATGAAGAGCGATATTGAATCGCAGATGGCGGAGGAACAAGCCGGGTTCGGACCAGGTAGAGGCACTATCGAACAGATTTTCTCACTTAGATTGATAGTAGAGAAGTACCTTGCACTGCAAGACAAAGAACTTTATTTGATCTTTATTGATTTCAAGAAAGCCTTTGACCGAGTGTGGCATCAAGACCTCTGGAAAGTACTACACCACTATGGAATACACCCCAAGCTGATCAATCTGATTGAGAATCTGTACCAGAAAACGCAAAGTGCTATTAGAGTCGGGAAGGATATAACAGATTGGTTCCAGCAAACGGTTGGTGTCCGACAAGGCTGCATTTTGTCTCCAGATCTATTCAACATCTACCTGGAGCACATTATGCGAGAGGCACTCGATGGTCTGGAGAATCACGGCGCATGTGTAAATGGCAGAATTATTAACAACTTACGTTTTTCTGATGATATTGGTCTCTTGACTCAAGTACTTTGACATGCTCAGGTCCTTTTGGACAGAGTCGACAAGGTCCGCTCAAAGTATGGGCAAGAGATAAGTGCATTTAGCGTTGACTCATGTGAGAGCCCACGTTGAAGTGTAATAAACTGAATGGAGATATGGCGAAGAAGAAGAAGTGCTTTTCAAATTCAGTAGAGCGTTAACCTTTTACCACCACTCACCGGACATTTTCTAAACTGGCACAATATTTACATCAGTCAGCGCAATAAATGCCAGATTCACGTTTGTCTGTTTAGAATAAAACTGAACACGTTTTTAGTGCCACCTACTCTTTGAAAGTGTTGCGAAACGTGCAAGGTGCAAAAGAAAAAACATTTAGCAGAAATGTCATCATAGACATGCTTTTCCAATGAGCCTTAAGATATTTCCAGAAACATTAGGGTTCAAATAACACTGGATCAAACAAGTCATACATGTTTGGAACAACACGTGGGTGAGTAAATGACAGAATTTTAATTTTGGGTGGACTATCCCTTTAAAATTATGAAGTAAATTCTGATGACAAACTATACAAACCTATAGATAACAGGAGGTTACTGAGAGGTCAGTGCGTATGAGGACCAAATGAAACTGAAGTGTCATGATTCAGAACCACTTTATACAACCTCCACCTTCATTCTCATCATCAGTCAGTAAATTCAGACCAAGAACAATTTTGATGAAATCCTTGAACACCTCGCTTATCCTCGAAATGTCTTTCATCAGATGCCTCAGACAATCCAAGGACATTCTCTCTCAGTGACTCTATATGCCTGGCTATGGCATACGCCTTCAAACAGTCCCTCGGTAAATCAGGCGATAATTAACAGTCTCTAATCCCCTCTCCACTACCATACTCTTCCATCTGCCCATGAAATGGGATTATAAATGGAACTCCAGAGAGCTACCCAACTACCGGCAGCTTACTGCCAGGGACCCCGGGTGGAATTGGTATACTTTGCACTGATTTCTGAAAGCCCAAGCCCAGACAATTCAAAGATATATTTTAATGCTTAAAAAAGAAACAGTCCTTCCAACAATGTCCCCCCTTATATTTATTTTGGACAGTACTCAGAATACTGTAGGTTTCCGTCAGCCTTCCAACAGCCGGTCAAACAAAACTGGGTTCCTGTATCCACATAGGAAATGGGATGTCACAATATGAGCAGCTCCTGTGTTTCGTGTAGCCATTTAGTGTCTGGAAAGAATGTTGTCCTCTCAAAATCTGCTGTTTGTTTCAGTATGTAGACTAGACTGTAATATTTTGGAGCACAAACTTTGTAACTTGTTCAAATATCTGTTTATACATTATGTTCTTTCCTCAGCAAGTACATTAATAGAATCCTGCCACTTTGGATTTTTTTTTTCATTTGATATTTACAAAGAGTAGGCCTGGCAGAAAATAAGGGTCAATTCGGTTCAGCAATGGCCTATAACAGTTTGTGCTACACTGTCACACAAACACAAAATAACACAACACAGATAACCTCAACGCAGCAGACTGTGTACCGTGTACACAGTATACTGAGTTAAACTATACCACAGTGAACACAGATAGAAACATTTATATTTAATTTCAATTTATTATAATATGTTACATGTGCTGGATCTATAATGAAGCGCACGACAGAGTATAATCCAAAGAGGACTTTTAATAAGAAATCCACAGGAAAACCAAGCCAAACTCAGATAATAGCAGACAATGGAACAGGGGACAACACAGGACTTAAATACTAGAAAAGTAATCAGGAAGAACTGAAACAGGTGTGGAGTAATTAATCAAAAAACCATGGAAACAAACAAGGCAACACAGGCAAACTGGAACGCACAGAAACAAACCAAAAACAACAGAAACATGACATTATAATAGTAACAGATTTAAATTTTATTTCTTACTCTTAAAAAATCGGATTATCAACCAGTTTTTAGAAATCAAAACAAATATTTTTGTGTTTAATATTAGGCATATTGAATTAATATCTTATTCTTAATCCTAATATCTTAAATACTATATATATATATATATATATATATATTTTTTTTTTTTTTTTATTATTTTTTTTTTTTACAGTTTTTCTTTTCTCCAATTTTCCCAATCCCACATCCTCCAATTTGAAATCCCATTTAGCATCCATCCATACTGGACGCCAAACTATTGTATGACGTGTTTCAGTCACAGCCAGTCTGAACACATTTGATCTTGGATGTACCTTAATGTACCACCAAAATCGCTTTAAGGCAAGCATCCAAGGTTAACTAAAAAAGCGTAACGGTGCAGTACGCAGAGAATGGATGTCAATGGAGGAGAGGCTTCACTAAACTTATTAAAGTGCTTTCATAGGAAAACAGCTTATTGTTTAATGAATCGGCAGCCTATTGTCTAATCCTCAACATGTTTGCCATTAAACATTAATTTGGATTGATATATTTTTAGTGTTCACATGGAAAAAAATTAATGTTTTATAAGAGAAGTCAAGTCACAGGTGATTTTGCGACAGGTAGGATTCAGTTTACTGCACTTCTCATTCATTCCCATATTTGTAAACAGTGATTAACTGTCTCAGAACTAAGTGATGTCAAGGCTGTAAGGTAATTGGTTGTCAAGGCACATGTGATTCAAGTTGGTCATTACGCTTTTCAAAATGGCAGAGACACGGACCCTGGTATCTCCAAATAATAAAGCCCATCTTTAGTACCACTATGTTAGCGGAATTTTAGAACCAATGAGATTTCACCATATGTGGGACGACGAGAAAAGATGGAAAAAAAAAAAAAAACACTGGCAGCTTTTTCAAACACATAATAGTGTCACTCATTTCATCTTAAAAATATATATATATTTTTTTTTTCAACGGAGTCACTGAAAGGCTCAGTGGGAAAACTATACTGAAAGGTTTGTGTGGGAGGGGATGATTACATCAATCTACCAAACAGCAGTAAAATAACACCTTGCGCAAGTAGTTCAATATAAAGGGCTAAGCAAATACAACATGGCAAAGAGCAGATGAGAATAAACGAGTAACAGCAACATAAATAACAAAAGCCTAAACACAGCCTCCATCTGTCAACACCCTGCAGGGTTTCAGTAATGCCCAGGACATTTTCCCTACTCAGCTGTCACCATCAGCATGCCCATGTCCAATGCCATTGTCAAAAATAACAGAAGTGAGTAGATCAGGACGAGCACAAGTATGTGATTTCTTGGGATTCAGTTGTGAGATTTAAGGAACTGCATGTTATCACAACGTACCCGCTGCAGGACTTTTGTTTCATTTGATTTATTTATTATTTTGGCATTGAAGTTAATTTGCTTGGCTTGTTTATACACGTATGTTGTTCTGGGTTAGATTATTCCAAGCTCACAGCAGGTCAAGCTTAAACAACAGTTCAAAAGACCCTTTTCAGAATACGCCACCCACTGAGATGGTTGGGTTTCGGTACATCGTTGTGTAATTGGACATAGGATATCTTTAAGAAACTTCTCAACCAGGAACCCTCTCTGTTCATTTATTGAAGATAACATCTCTGCATTGTAGATAATAATTTTTGAAAGAGTAATGGAGTACTGTCAGGGGTCTGCCCTTACACTCTGTTAGTCTTGTGTTTGTTTCCTGTGTCGCTGTCTATGGCTGAGTTGTGTTCCTGTCTCCCTGCCCGGTTGGTCTTGTGCCCTTGTCTTGTCTAGTCCTTTGTAGTTCCATGTTTTTGCCTTGCCCCTTGTTTTTGCCTTTTGCCTTTATTTTAGTATTTCTTCAGTTCTTTTAGTCCTGATCTTTTGTTTTGCATTTTTGCTTACTGTTCTTTTTAGTTGTGTTGGTTAAATTGGTAATTATTTCTTATTTTGTTTCTTTACTTTTTATCAATTCTTTTGTTTTATTTATCCCGCTGCCTGCATTGGAGTATCTTGTGTTCCTGTGGAGCCTTGTCCTGTCTTGCCTCTTTGTGTTTGTTTTGTAATAAACCCTTGTCACTCACTCTGCGATTGGGTCCTCCTGACAGTACACTTTACAAAAATACTTTCAGTGTTTTACTTGAAAACCACATGTTTAATTCTGTGTGTTAATTACTGTTTCTTTATTACTATTTGATAGCAATTTTTTTCTCTCTCTCTAACTAAAGCCTCTGATTATGGACAAGGAACCAAAGAACCAAACCAGAAACTGGCTCTCAGAACAACACTTTAGCTGTTAGTATTCTATGTGGGATTGCCTGATTCACACTCATTTTGTGCTTGTGAAGGGGGGGGGGGAGGATTGATGTTTTTGGACCAGAAACATGCTTAATTCTGTTGATGTGATAAACTGAGCTGTAAACTGCACAGATTATGAGGTGTCAACACACTCATAGTCATTACATTTAGTCATATACCACTTTAAACAAACACGTTTATTCTTCACAAGTGAAATGTGTTTTTGAGCACATTTCTTATTGCATTATGAATTGTTTGGGGCAGGCTGTTTATGCAAATGTGTTTCAATAAACACCAGATCATGAGATGTGAAAACAAATATAGTACATCTGTTCTTCAAGTACACATTTAGCTTACTTTACTAAATTTCTGTCCAGCCGAGTATTATGTGTTCGTAACCTACAGCTTAAGATATTTAGTTGCTATATGCAAAAAGAGTACTTGCCCGAAGGAAATGTAGACCTACCTAAAACTCCCATAGTAACACCATGGAACACCAGCTTCTAATATTCCACAGAGCTGGACAGCAATAAAAGACCAAAACATTATTAAGGGCAGTGCTGTCCTCTAGTGTAAGAGAAAGGTAAATGCATTGTGCCTAGGTGATGATGGTGATTATTATTATTATAAACTTTAGATTGATGATTGTTGAAATGAAATGAACATAGGACATATTATTAAAAGTTTAATGTTCATTATTTTATTATTCTTTTATTAACATTGTTGCAACTGTTAAAATGTTTACAAAGCAGATACAATTTTAGACACTTGGCTTTGAAAGATGACTGTCATTTTAAAATATGCTAACTTCAAAGGGCTATAATATACCATAAATAAACAACTATTCCACTTAATCCCAAATACTTTCCAGAAAATTATTTGGTAACACTTTACTCAAAGCCTTTATGTATAATGCATCATAAAAGTAGTTTTAATTATTAATTATGCCTAATGCACCTTATAATGCATTGTACATCTCATTAATAATTGTAACCACAGTTAATACATTATAACACTTATCAATTCATTGTTGCACTATGCATTTTAAATTCGGTTATATTTATTTACGACAAGATATACTGTAATGTATTACAACGCACATTATGAATAATTATAATGCATTATAATCTTTAATAACACTTTTTAATGCATTATACATAAATGCTTTAAGTAAATTGCTCTTTTGCACAGGGCTGTAGCTAGTGGTAATTATTTTTTAATTTAATTTAATTTAATTTAATTTTATTTTATTTTATTTTATTTTATTTTATTTTATTTTATTTTATTTTATTTTATTTTATTTTATTTTATTTTATTTTATTTTATTTTATTTTATTTTACAAATCAGTAAATAAAAAATTCAGAAATTTGAGAAAACAACAATAACAAAGATTTATTTATATGCATAATTCTTATACCAAAAAAGTATTTTCTTAATTTTATGGCCCTGGACAATTTATAAAAAGGTTGTTTGATTGTTCTGATACAACTTCACAGAATCAACAAGGTGCGTGGAAAAAACAGTTATATTGGGACAATACCAGCAACACTAATGACGTCAAGGGGTCAGAACAAACAAAGGATGTAATTAAAAAAAGGATTTTATTTTGCCAACGTGTTTCAGCACACAGGCCTTCATCAGGGCTAAAAGGACAATATATAGTCAGAAGGTCCGCGATACTAGCTACAACCCAGATTTTGCACATATAGAAATGTAACATTTTCTAAAGTATATGTAATATAAATCGTTTTTAGATTCACTAGGTGGCAGACTCTCCATTCAAAACCAACTTCTGTTTCTGTTTAAAACAAGATCTGGTCTATGTGACCCAAACATTTTATGAAACACATTTAAATAAATATTTCTCTCATTGTTGTGTAAAATTAAATGAGTAATATGTGTTTTACCCTGTTATGTTTTACCCTCTGTTCTGTAGCTAGATACACGTATGATGGCACTGATGTAGAAATGAACTCTGGGATGCTGGGAGTGTGTCCGCTCTAACAGCCAGTGCAGGCCACGTTGGCGCAGATCTCGCAGGGGTCTATAGGACTGACGATTTTCACTGTTGACAAAGCGTTAAAAAGGTCAGCCTTCTGTGTCTAATGACACTGTATTATGTTTGCTGATAATAACTCGACTTATCCAGTCTGAAAACTTCTGGAGTGCTCTCACATTCAGCAAATAAAACAGTCTAGTGTTTAAGATGGCAATAAAAGATATGGCCCATTACAGAGAGGGGCCATGTTTACTAAGAGGCAATTAAACATGCGACAAGATCTCTTTCTATCTGCCTCCCTAAAGTACAGTTTTACTGCTTTAGAGGTTGCTCTTTCAAAGGTTATGACTCTTAATGGAGTTATATTTCATATAAATATCAACTTGACACTTGTTTCTCCTTATATTCCTTCTGAAACTTAAAAAATTGCAGCAAATCAGCATATTGGTATGAAGAAGGATCATGTCACACTGAAGACTGGAGTAATGGCTGCTATATATTTTTTAAATGCATGATCTAGTAAATAATCACAAGCAAGAATTAACAGAGGGGATGAGGAAGTGCTTGATGCACAACTAGAGAAATATTATCGGCCATCAGTGATTTTTTAAATTATTTATTTATTATCCCTGCCAGAGCCGTAATGGCGGCCGCAGCAGCGCAGTTAAGGTGATTACAACCCTCGGCTGCTGTCTGCCAGTCACCGGTGGAGAAAGGAAATGAGTGCCTGGGAGACCGACGGGAAAATCAGGCTGCCCATTAATGCAGCTTTATGACACAGTTGGGAAAAGAATGGAAGTACAAATGTATTTTAAAGATTTCTGTGTGTGTGTCATACATTTCTATGACAAATCATGCTAACTGTTGCACTGACAAGAGGAACACAATTCTAAGCGTTCACGTTTGGCTTTGCTGGTTAGCATGGGCTAGTTACCACTTGCTAGTAGATGCTGTAAACGCAGTATTGAGTCACATGATTCTTCAGAAATCATTCTAATATGCTGATGTGGAAACTGAGATGCATTTTTTTTTTCAGGATTCTTTGATGAATAGAAAGTTTAAAAGAAATCTGCATTTCTTTGAAAAAAAACAGGAATCATTTGTAACATTCTAAATGTCTCTACTGTCACATTTGATCAATGTAATGCACCACTGTTAAGCAAAACAATTAATTTCCTTTAAAAAAAAAATGTTTGAACGGTAGCATATATTATTGTATTATATTAAAGTTTCAAGCCAATTCAAGCACACCAACCCAGACTCTGGAAGACTTCGTCTGCATTATCTTTTTCGCACAGCACCCTGAACTCTCTGGCAGGTCAGGGTCAGCACAAAGGGACTCTGCGTCGCCGTAGGTCTGTTGCGGGTTTGTACTCATGTCAGTCTCCATAAGCTTTTGCAGGGTCTTCACTGCCTCCAGGGAGAAACTGTACCCACTGTCCTATAAAACAGACATCCAATAAGAAGCCAAGAAGTGAATTATTACTTCACTCTACAAAGGAATTTTCTCCCCACATGGGTCTGCTATAAAAAAGTCATAAAAAGAAAGACTTTTTTTACTACACAATTAAACCGACAGATATTTGGATGCAGATCTCCTTACATAATTACTTTGCAGATAGCCAGTGTCTCTTTTAAAGGGGGTACTGAGAGTGAAGAGCTTCTATTAGCCACCATTTAAAGTGATTGATATCGTTGAAAAGAGGAACACCAAAAAAATGTTCATCAATGTCAAGTTCAACTGATATCTACAGAGAATTTTTTTTTTTTTTGTATTTTTAAATGTACTCTGAACACTGAAAAATTAATAACGATCTTGTCATAGTAAGCGCTTAGATGAATATAACCTGTCAAGAACTTATGTGAGTCATATTTATATTAAAGAAATAAGAAATGATAGCTATTTATTTATTTATTTATTTTTTTAAATTTTATAATTCCCAACATTTACAGTTCTTCTCAGTACTATAATAAAAGTATTTATTTGTAGCTAACAAAACATTTCTGGACGCATTGTGGTAATGAGAATTTGGTGGGAAAATTATTTGTGTTTAATGTTTTTGACAGATTCACCTGCTCACACACCAATTGAATATTTTAGGATATGATAAAGTAAAAACTGTTAAAAAAAACGATCCTAGAAATGTTTAATTAACCAAAGATTACACAATGTAAATTTTGTTTCACTTAATTTTTTTATGGTTCTTCTGTAATTCTGTGGTGCAAATTATTATTAGATTTGGACGACTCACTTTTGGTAAGTTTTTATGTTCCACGGTTAGTAGCTCAGTAAGTTGTCAACATACTTTTTTTGTTTTGTTTTTATGAACACCGTTAATGATACACAAAAAATAATGCAATTTTCATATTTAGCATGTCAAACGTCATAAAGAAACATTAAAATAAAATGGAAACAAAACTGTGTTTCACTGTTATTGGAGTACGTTTTACGTGAAATTCTATTTCAGTTTTTCTAATTAAAACCTAGCAATTTTAGTGAAATTTGTTGCACCGTATTTGTCAAGATTCTGAAAGGTATATGTTATCTGTAACACAGAAGGAAAATAACTCCCACAAAGCGCAAATATTTCTCAAATTCAGAAATGCTTTGAGATTGCAGTTCCACAATCAAGCTAGTAATACCTTTCCCCAAACAAACTCCCAATGCAATCCAGCCTCACATAGTGAAAAGAGTTTGTGTGAATGGACCAATTCTGACTTACCATAACCTGCACAGATTGTGAGATTTGAAAGAAGCTTGTGGTCAGGAGGAGGAAGATGATCAGCGCTCTCATTTTCAGCGTCGGACGATCAGTTTTAGAAGAGTGGCTCTGCATGGAAAGCGATTGCATTAAGTGAATTCAGATCAGGTCAAGCTATATAAAGTGTGATTATAGTGTTAATATGTTACTAAGTAAGCTATTAAGACCTGGTGGTCGAATACAGCCTGTTGTTTACATCTTGACCTCCTCTTTGATAACAAAAGAGGATGTACGTGCTTTCTCTATATGAATCATATACAGGCCTGTCAGTAAGTGACAAACTGTACCAGTTATTCTCATAAATCCATCTATTATGAGCACATACAGGACATGGATGTCAGATGGCTGGCTTGCAAACTGGGATTTAGGAATTAGATTGTACACAAGGCCATCTCCCTATAAATTGTAGGGTTGTCAGGGTTTGATAGTAGTGCTTGTACAAATTGATATCAGTTCAGTAGCATGGCTGAATCAGTGACCTGATTTTTCAAGAAACAAACACAGTGTTGGGGAAGCTACAGTACTTTGAAATTGTAGCTTGTCAAAAACATCTTTCTCATAACTTAATAGAATTCAGCTCCAGTTAAGCTACTATGCTAATATACTAACTATAGTAACTATAGTAACTGACAAATTTTTTGCTATTGAAATTTAATTGCAATCAGAGTAGTGTTCGTCTGGGACAAAAACAATGATCTCATTTAGGGCAACAACATTAAACAACATTTGAACAGAAGAAACCTTCTGTTTGTGAAAAATGTATATTAACAGCAGAATTTAGAAAATACACTGTAAAAAGTGATGTTGACTTAACTTAAAAAAATTGAGGAAACCCGTTTGTCAGTCCTGTCTTGTGTTTCCCCTCCTCTCGTGCCCATATTTGGTCTTCCTGTTCCTGTCATTATTAGTTGATTAGTCCCCCGCCGTGTTTGATTGTTCCCCACCTGTTTCAGTTCTCCTCGTTTGATTTCATTCTGTTTATAAGCCCTGTGTTTCCCTGTCTCCATGTCAGCTGTTAATTGTCTTTTTGGATGTCCCATGTCTTCTGTGTTCCTGAGTTTAAATAAAATCTAGTTTTGGTTATATCCCTCGTCTCCCTGGACCCAGAGAGGATCGTGACACCGTTGCCTTAAATTTTAAGTAAATGTTAATAAGAATTAAGTAAAAGTTAATTGAATTGTCAAGTTTGTCAAATTTTTTTTTAAATTTTTTTTTTTTAAAATTATGTACTTAATAATTTTGCAGTTTTTGTATGCCTTTACTTAGAGAGGACAGTAGGCTATAGGTCAACAGGATGGGATTGAGAGAAATCCACAAGTCGGGACTCAAACTCGGGACACCCGAAGCGCAATAGCGCTACATGTCGGCACACTTCCCACGAGGCCATCGGCACCGACAGTGTAAGAATTCTTAAATATTTATTTTAAAATTACTGCAATCATAAAGCACTGATTTTTATTTATATACAAAATAATTACCTCAGCTTGCTTGTACTGTATATAAAATGCAGAAGAGTAGAATGGCAAAAGAAGCAAATGCTGAATTCGGAACCATGTACTACGTCTTGCGCATGATGCAGTGTTATAAAATGGCAGTGCTCAGGTTAAAATAAAAAAACAAGTGTCGAGACGTCTCGTTTCTTTTTTTGGGGCCATTCACACAGAACACATTTTTGCTTTGAAAAACATGATATGAGGGCAATGTATTGGGGGAAAAATGCAAGGCCTCGAGATGCATTTTTTAAAAGTTAAACTTATTTTACCTTCACGTTGCCTTTTTACAATGCGCAAGACACTGCAAAAGATGCGAGGGCAAACTGAATTTATCTAGCACGTTTACCTAAGTTGTGCCCCAAATGACGCACTACGCACTTATACACTATGTACTTATATGCTATGTACTCAACCGTGTAGTCTATGAATTTTATACGTTTTTTTTTGTAATTCATTATCGGAGTAATTAAAGCTGCAATGCATGACGTGTCCAACATTTGCGGTTTGTGGTTAATTAAGTGCATTCGGGTATTTAAAGTGCACTTTTTCTTTTTGCAATTTCCAGTGTGAATCCACTACTCTCACTATTCATACAAAATGACATAGTACATAAGTATGCAAAATGGGATGCACCTAAAGAAAAACAATGGAAAAGTAGTACAGTTGAATGGAAAAACATGTTCTGTGTGAACAGCCTCCATTGCTGAAATCATTGGTCAGGCATAGGATACCTAATATTCACGTCCAAAGCAACACTGTAGCCTATATCAGTCCATTGCTCATCTCAAATTATGTGAAGCCTCTGTGTATCTAGTTTGCTCCTCAATACTGAACATAAACTGAACTGTCAGTCTGTGCTGCATGCTATGCATACACTTAAGCATTTATGACTTGTTTTTGAAACAAAAGTAATTTATTTTAATCATAATCTGTTTATAGTCATAATTATGTTTGAGAAGTGAGCTTGTGTGATCTAATAATGCAAGGAGATAAAACGCAATGCATCTGAGTAATCCTGATAAAACTTGGCCGGTGACACAACAGGATACTTGTACCTGTGCAATAAAACCCACTAAACACAAAGAGATTGGAAAAATTGCATCAATGCATATTGCCACTTGCTTTGCAGACAATATGGCATTTGATGTGTTGAACTCCAGACAGCTGTCGCTCCACGATCAATACAATCTGACTCTACATTTTTACATCTAGCAGCCTTTTGATGACTTGCGTGCTCTTTTGGGAACCATTGTCAGTTTGCCTGCCATGGCCTTCGATTTGGAAAGGTGCAAACTACTATTACTATCAGCAAATGAAGTGTTGACAAAGAGCCTTGAGCACATTTTCTCAAATATATGAGAATGTATTTATATACATATAAAGAAATTTATAATGTCATAAATTCAGTTTCAAATACAACGTAAATGCTGTCATTTTAAACTTTCTATTCACAAAAATATTAAGTTGCAGAATATTTTTCAACATTGACAATAAAAATATCTCTTGAGCACTAAATCAGCATAATAGAGTGATTTCTGAATGATCACGTGCCATGAAGACTAACTAATGGTAAAAGCTGCTGAAAATTCATGAATAAATGGGCATTTTAAAATATTAGTTATTTTAAATGGCAATATTTCACAATATTACTGTTTTCACTGTAGTTTTGATTAAGTAAACGCAACCATGCTGAGCATAAGAAACTAAAAAAAACATTTAAATATCTTACCAACCCCAAATATATTAAATCAGGGTTTAAATGCTAAATCATACAACATATGTTTCCTATATGGGCATCAAAACTGCCAACACCACTGGTAGCTCCTCAAAAGACAGTTGCATGACGCTTCAGACAGCAGTCATGTCTTCTTCTTTTGATGGTTTCAGTACCTTCACCTTAAATTCAAAACAACTACAGTGGGGCAAGCCACGGGGGAAAAAGCGCCTCCTCCTCGACCAAGTGATGCCACCGAGCCCCGCACCTCGGCACGCGGACGCCGGCCTGCAAGATCAACAGCTCACACACCGAGCCATCGAAGACTTCGTTCACCTCCACCATCAAGACAACCAACACCATCCTCAGCATCATCTTACGTCTCCGCTTCACCGTCTATTCCTCCCATAGCAAAATGGACCGTAGCAAGTTTGAGACAAGCTCTGGCCAATTCAGACGTCCGGTTTTCGCGGCGGATGAGTAAAGCCGAGCTCTACAGCCTTTACATCTCCCTGGAACACACCAACACTCCTTCAAAGACAAGTAGAACCTGTAAAAATAAAACCTTACATGTTTCTGGCACTTCTTCTTCCAGGTCCAGTTCCAGCCCCCCACGGTCGAAGAGAAACAGCAGGCCATCAGCAAGCCGGGGCTGCGCCCCAGACTCCGCCCTTCCAAATCCTGTGCTGCCTCACTCCTCGGCTCAACCAGATGCCACAGCTCCTTCAGGCACCGCGCTGCCCGCTACATCGCATACTAACATACCCCATCACCCCTTTTTTTTCCTTTCCTGCTTCTAATCTAGCTCCGGCGGCAGACACTAGCGCGAGGATGCCTCCGCTAGCCGCTCAAGCCCAGGTACCCTACTACTTCTCTTCTTCAACCTCTGCCCCCTTTTTCTCTCAGTGGCCTGCAGCCCTCACCGTAGACGCCGGCTCAGGACTATACCAGCCAGCGACGCAAACCAACTGGCCTCCTCCCTCTCTTCCTTCAACTTTTTCTTACCCCCTACCTCAAGCTCCAGGGGCTAGTGCAAGCGTGAGGCTGCCTCCGCCTTCAGTCACAGCCCCCATTTCCCTCCCTTCCAGCTCTGCTCTCCTTTCTAAAACTCAGTACACTTTACTATCTGCTACATCGCTTCCCGCTCCATCAAATGCCATGGCTTCAGAACCACCTCCCGTGACCCACAACATCAGGTCTCAGATCCTCACAGGTGCAGACACTGATCTCTCATCTCTGCTTTCTCTCCTCCCCGTTGCCGAAACTAATCGGCAAATAGATTGCGGGAATTTCTCTGTCACTCTTAAAAATTCCGTCCCTGCATCCTCTCATTTGCCGAATTCACCATCGCTTTCAGCTGCTACACGGACGTAATCTGCTCAGTATTTCCCCACAGACGGCGCGAACTCAATGATTATCTAGCCATAGTCGCAGAACTCGCGCTGTTCTACGGAGGTGGTCATTTCTATACATACCACAAATTATTCTCTGCCAAATGTGTGGTTCGAGTGGCTCAGTGGAATCAGTGCCCCTATTGGGGCGCGCTGGACCCTGATCTCCACAACAGAGTGTTCCTAGGGTGCCGCAACATAACTTGCGCACTCTGCAGGTCGTTAGCTCACACCACAACTTCCTGCCCTCAAGTTAATCCTGCCATCCCGGCCTGCCCAGACACGGCCCAACACAAATCTACCAGCTACGTCCCACGCTCTGCAACCGCTCATGCAGATCCAGACTATAAGGGAAGTTCAAGGCCTCCCTTCTCAGTCGCTGGCCAGGTCTGTCATAATTTCAATGGGGGGAAATGCAGTAGACAACGTTGCAAGTTTCTTCATGTCTGTAATTATTGCGGCGGAGCTCATGCCCGTCTGATATGCCCAGTCTACAAAGCTGTCAATAAAAAATCTAAAAACTACTTATCGACTCAATCCAGTCAATATTTATCGGCTTTCCACAGAATTATCCCACCACCCAGACACTAACTTCACCAAATTTCTACTTTCAGGTCTCGAAGAAGATTTCAACCCCGGCGTCACATGCCCTCTTTCCAAGAACATAATTTGCGACAATCTCCAATCTGCACTTGCAGAACCAGATGTTGTGACTAATTTGATCAAAAAAGAAATTGAATCCGGTTTTATGATCGGTCTTTTCGATGCACCCCCTTTTGAGTTTTTTCGCATCAGCCCCATCGGCATTGCCACTAGAAAATGTTCGGGGAAAAAAACGCCTGATCATCGACCTATCAGCTCCACACACTTCCCCATTTCCCAGCATAAACAGCCTCATTCCCCTCGAGGAATACTCATTGCACTACCACGACATAGATCAAGCGATCACCATGATAAAAAACGTAGGTCGTGGTGCATGGCTGGCCAAAGTAGACATCACTTCTGCTTTCAAAGTGATGCCTATCCACCCAGACTTTTGGCATCTATTCGGAATTCACTGGCAAGGAAAAATATATTTCTCCGTACGCCTAACTTTTGGATGCAAAAGCAGCCCCAAAATTTTTGATACGTTATCAGAGGCCATTTGTTGGATTCTCTCTAACAATTACTCATTCACCTGCTCGATGATTTCCTAATCATCTCACCTTTCGATGCCATCCCAGCCGCAAACATCTTGACCGTCCAAAAAGTTTTTGCCGAGCTGGGGATTCCCATCGCTCAGGAGAAAACTTCAGGGCCAACACAATTCATCAATATCATCGAACATTCATCGAATTTTTGGGTATCAATTTAGATTATGCCAAATTTCAGGCCTCTCTGCCAAAAGAAAAAATTGACAGAATAATTTTAGTTGCATTCGCTCTAGTAGAAAGCCGAAATTGTTCCAAGCGCGAGCTTCCTTCTCTGCTCGGTCACCTCAATTTCGCAATGCGCATAATTCCCCAAGGCCGCCCCTTCATCTCGCATCTCCTAACACTCGCATCGTCGGTGAAGGCTCTAGAAGACCAAATTACCTTAACTTACGCATGTCGCCACGAACTTAATTTATGGTTAACATTCCTGAAACAATGGAACGGCCTATCTTTTTTTTTTTTACAATGATCTAATTTCTTCCCCCAATGACATTCAACTGTTCACTGATGCGGCCCCCTCCGTCGGTTTCAGGGGATTCTACCAAGGTCGTTGGTTCGCGTCTCCTTGGGCCCCCTCAGCTACTAGACGCTCCTCAGTCCTCAGCACTGTTCGAGCTCTACCCTTTGGTCGTTGCTGCCTTCCTGTGGGGGAAAGATTGGTCAGCACGCAGCATCTTAGTTCACTGCGGTAACGAAGCAGCTGTCCACTGCATAAATAAAGGCCGTTCTCATTCCCTTGCCCTAATGCCACTCCTAAGGTGTCTAATTTGGATTTCCGCTTGCGATCAGTTTATCATAACTGCCAAACATATTCCTGGATCAAAAAATCTAATTGCTGACTCTCTCTCGTTTTATGTTTCAGAGATTCAGATCGCTGGCTCCGGAGGCGGACTCATCTCCCACCCCAGTTCCTCACTATTCGCAACTCATCTTCCCATAAATCATCCTTTAAATCCCCTTCTCAACGCGTCACTCGATTTGATCCTCCAAGCAGTTTCCCCCAGAACCATCCAAACTTATCTAACTGCTTGGAGATGCTTCAAAGCTTTTCACCTCTCGTACAACCTGCCATTTCCCAATTTCTCCCTCCTCTCGATCACATCTTTCGTCTCCTACCTCAACACCTGTAAGAACCTTCAAGCCTGGTCCATCAAAGGTTATCTAAGTGGCATTCAATTTTTCCACAAATTAATCCATGGCGCTCCCTCACCCGAAATAAATAATTCTCAAACATATCTCTTTTGATCAAAGGCATTCAGTGCTCCCATCCTCCAACCCCAGACACTAGACAACCATTAACCTTAGACATTCTTTTCTAAATGCATCCACATTCTCTGCACAGGGTACCACTCACTTCATACCGCTCGTACACTTGACGCCATGTTCATTCTGGCTTTTTTCGGTTTCCTGAGATGCTCTGAATTCACATTAACTTCCAAATTCAACACCAAACTTCACCCAACCGTCTCCGACCTCTCCGTGCTTGACAGCGAAACCATCTCCTATTTCATCAAAGTAAATCAGATCAGGAAAAAAGAGGTCATTTCATTTACATCTTCAACCTCCCGTCACCAATACAACCATACCAGGCCCTCCTTTCTTACCACCAATACAGAAGCGCCCAGTCCACTTCTCCTCTTGACCCTCTTTTCGTCGATGACCGTAACCACCACGTCACACGTTTTTGGTTTCAAAAACATCTAAAACTCACTCTTGTCCAATCAGGCATAGCCGCAGAAAGATTTTCCAGCCATTCCTTCCGAATCGGGGCAGCAACCACAGCAGCTAAAAAAGGCCTCTCGCATCAGCAGATCCAAGATCTCGGTCGATGGTCATCGGATGCCTTCAAGAGCTACATCAGGACCAATCATTTTCACATTAAGAAAGCCCATCTAACCCTGATCAGTTAAAAGATTGTAATACTGCCGCAGCAGTCCCCCGCTCATTTGATACTGCCGCAGCAGTGCCCCGCTCATTCGATACTACCGCTGCCGTGGGCTCTCCCTTCCGGTGCAGCAGAGCCCCTCACCCAGCCTTCCATCGTGCTCCTCATTTCGCCTCCTCGCACAACCTAATTTTTTCACGACAAGCATATTTTGGGGGGCCACTAACAATTTTCTCTCCGGCTGCTGTCCCATGTCATTAGCTTCTTTGGGGGGAGTTCTCTGGGTTCGGGCTCTATCCCGAGCTTGGAGCCCTCCCTCCGGACAGCACGCCAAATATGCTTACTAATTGCTCAATCATATTATATGTTAGTGCGAACTCGTGAATTGCATTATGAGTGAAATAAGTATTTGACCCCTTTGCAAAACATGACATAGTACTTGGTGTCAAAACCCTTGTTGGTAATCACAGAGGTCAGACGTTTCTTGTAGTTGGGCTCCAAGGTTTGCGCACATGTCAGGAGGGATTTTGTCCCACTCCTCTTTGCAGATCCTCTCCAAGTCATTAAGGTTTCGAGGCTGACGTTTGGCAACTCTAACCTTCAGCTCTCTCCACAGATTTTCTATGGGATTAAGATCTGGAGACTGGCTAAGCCACTCCAGGACGTTAATGTGCTGCTTCTTGAGCCACTCCTTTGTTGCCTTGACTGTGTGTTTTGGGTCATAATCATGCTGGAATACCCACAACCCATTTTCAATGCCCTGGCTGGCTTCAATGCCCCGGCCCTGACACGATACATGACCCCGTTCATCGTCCCTTTGATGCGGTGCAGTTGTCCTGTCCCCTTAGCAGAAAAACACCCCCAAAGCATAATGTTTCCTCCTCCATGTTTGACGGTGGGGATGGTGTTCTTGGGGTCATAGGCAGCATTCCTCCTCCTCCAAACACCGAGTTGAGTTGATGTTGTTGAGACCTCAATTTTGGTCTCATCTGACCACAATACTTTCACCCAGTTCTCATCTGAATCATTCAGATGATCCCCAGTCCAAGGGAGATTGACAGTTACTGTATTTTGTATTTCTTCCATTTGCGAATAATCGCACCAACTATTGTCACCTTCTCACCAAGCTGCTTGGCGATGGTCTTGTAGCCCATTCCAGCCTCGTGTGGGTCTACAATCTTGTCCCTGACATCCTTGGACAGCTCTTTGGTCTTGGCCATGGTGGAGAGTTTGGAATCTGATTGATCGATTGCTTCTGTGGAAAGGTGTCTTTTATACAGGTAACAAGCTGAGATTAGGAGCACTCCCTTTTGGTTGATAGGGGATCAAATACTTATTTCACTCATTAAAAAGCAAATCAATTTATAACATTTTTGAAATGCACAATTCTTTTGTTGTTATTCTGTCTCTCACTGTTCAAATAAACCTACCATTAAAATGATAGACTGACCAAGACCTTCAAAGTGAAAGAATAATGACCAAGACCTTCAAAGTGAAAGAAATGGCTTCCTCTCCATTCTGTTGTTCACCATTTCACAGAAGCTTTCAAAACAGGTAAATTACAGTTCCATCAGCAGTTTTTTTCTTTTTCTTTTTTTTTTTTTTTTTTTGAAGCTTACAAGCAAACATAAAACAGTACACAAAAAGAACACAGTACCTAATCAATTTTTACTCAAAGCACAGGACAGCAAATCAAGGTGGCTGTTTTATGTACAAATGGTGTGTTGCATAAAGGAATGGATTCTCATCTGGACTACAAATGATCAGGAATTTGTTATGTTGGGGTGATGAATTGATGTGCTGCATGCATGCAATCAGCAGAATGGTTTCACCATACACACATTTCAAAACTCGCACAAAGACACACATTCACGCTTGAAAGATTTCATGTCTAGTAATGAAAAAATTGAATATTTAAATAAGCAGTCAAGTAGTTTCCTGAAGACATATATCAGTAAATAGAGTCTTCACACTTAATGTTCCTGTCACTCAACTTTCAATAAATCTTTTATGAGCAACAGCCCACCAAACCCCATCAAGAACTCATGGCGTATGTTGCTTTCAAACTGACTGAATATAAACATGAAGTAGTCAGCTTCCCTCCTGTCAGTCAAAAAGTATGGCATTAAATGGTTTGCACTCAGACATACCAAGTTCCTCATCCATTAAATATGAACTAATTGCCTAGTTTTGGCTGTAAAACCGAATAACATTTTTGAAACGTCAATCACATTCTTTCTACAATAAAAATTATACACAATGCACAGAGAGCAGATTTTCAATGCACTTTAATGAACACTGAGTCATTACCACACACAAAGGAGTATAAAACCCAGTAAAACTGAGAAATAGAAAAATAAAAAAAGACACTTTTTTTCTTAAATAAATGAAATATGCGCTGTAACAAAACAAAATGTGGGAAAGCAAAGAGGGGAAGGAAGTTTAAGTAACAGTTCATAAACAGTGTGCTGCCATTTTGAGTTTTGTCATTCAGGCAACATTCATGAGAACGTATGGCAGTAAATGAAAATATGCTGATTTTATTAAGTGGAGCTGAGGATGATCAAGCAAGGGGAGGAGTTAGCAACCGGTACAAGCCGCAAAAGCACATATTTCACAGACATCCACAGGCACAGATGCTGAAACAGACAAAAAGTTATCTCAGGTTAGATTGGGATTTATCAAGCAATGCAATGCAATTTATTGACAGTACAATGTGTACAATTATTGCACATGACTATTACCTAGCCTAGCGAAGGACATTGTTGCTCCTCTCTGCATGCACAGAGGCGTAAACTCCTGTGGCAGAGTTGGATTGGAGCATACAGAAAAGTAGCTCGTCTTGGCCAACCGAGGGTTTTGTGTTCGTGGTTGGTCGATTAATTGCTGGAGAACTTTCACCGAGTCCAATGAAAAGGAAAAATCACCTTCCTACAGGAGGGAAATTGTAGAAATAAATGGATGAGTTCAATTCTCAATGCCAAGACCGAACAATGCGTCAGCACTGACCGCTGTAGTTCAACTTAATAGCATTTGGATGAATGATTCGTTATAAATATCTCAAATGACTCATGCCTTTATTGAATACACCTTTGAGCCATATGCACAACAATATACACGTTTCAGAATCAGGTCAGATGCAAACTGATGCAATTCTGAGGAGATGACATCCATAAATCATGGAATAAAGTGTTCATTAGGTTCATTTAAACTAGTAAGATGTTTTTAATTATAGCATTTAATGATAGCAATAAAAGCTTGAGCTTACCTGGACTTGCACAGCCTCACAGACCAGGCAAAGAGCTACAACGAGGAAAGCGACAAACAAAACGGTCTTCATGCTGGCTGATTCTTCTCGAGAACGGTTTAGCTGTAGTATGTTTTTCGGTTGTTATCACTGCAATCTCTGCCTTTCTCCTCTTTTTGTCTCCTCTTATATAGGAACTGATCCCCGGACCAGCAACCTATCAGAACCTGTCATTGTTTCTTTGCTGTTAATGAATAAAGAGGATAAATTTTATGATGTCGTAAAACAGAATTCATAAATCCGACGTGACCTCATCTGTAGTTGTGACATACACTTTTATGGATCTTTTAGTTAGGTTTGTCTAGTGGCTTGTTCTTCATTCTCTAGTTAGGGTTAATTAATAACCACACAATGAGCACACAATAGTGTCTTTGTGTTGGGAACAGGTTCAAGCTAATGAGAATACCAATGCAGGCAAATATCAAAACAAAGTTACACTTTACTTTAGGTCATGTTTTTTCCCCTGATCAAAGGCTATGACTAAATGTTTAGTCAATGTCTGAAGTACACTTTTTGCAAATATTACACTAATGATCTAATATATCACATTGTAAGTTTCTTGTATTTCTCTGGGCCCTAAGTGAGTGATATATAAAATAATATATAGATATTTAAAGATATACAAAAATAAAGAAGATCATAAGATTGCTTTTAAACATTTAGTCTAGGGCACTAGTTCACAACTAGGTCAAAAAAGTAACTAACTGTAGTATATAAGTGTGTACATCAGTCTTAAGCCACTGTATTTTTGGTGCAAATGTGTCAGTTGTAAACATGGTTAAAGGGATAGTTCACCAAAAAAATGAAAATTCTGTCATCATTTACTCACCCTCAAGTAGTTCCAAACCTGTATAATGCACTGTAAAAAAAAAAAAGTTGAGCCAACTTAAAATTTTAAGGCAACCAGCTTCAGCAGATTTTTGAGTTTTCTGAACTTGTCGTTTATACAACAAAATTTTGAGAATCTCCCACAAAAATAAGTTGAGCAAACTCAAAAATCTGCTGAAGCTGGTAAAACAATTTTTTTTAAAGTTTGCTCAACTTTTTTTTTTGTGCATAATGCTCAAAGAAACACACATTTGGCTCAGTAAAGCTAATAAATGATAATTCTGCTGTTGTTTGCAATTAAATTGGTCTTATTTTCCCATTTAGCTTGCATGATTTCATGACAGTATTGTATTGAGATACATGAATTATAAAGAAATTAATGCTTTTATCCAGCAAAGATGAATTAAACTGATCTGATCAAAAACAATAAATGCTATTCTTTTTAAATTTCTCTTTATCAAAGAAACCTGAATAAGATGTATCAATTTCCACAAAAACATCAACTGTTTTTAACTATCTGGTCTCATGGCATTTACGTACCTGGGTGCACTTTCACACAAATTTACAGAGTTGCGATTAATAAAGTGTAATTTTCGCACAATTACTTGAAGAATATCATGCTATGACTTCAAAACAATATTAATATGCTGGGAGATTTGAAAACTGATGCTTTTGAACGTTAGCATCGTTAGATGGTTGGTTTGTTCGGTAGCTCACGGAGTACGAAGACGGACTTAGGAGATGAGAAGCGCCGGTTCAAATCCCCTGTAACTACAGTTCGGCAAAGCAATTAAAATCTGCATAAAAGGAAGTTCAAATGCCATAGTTGCATCAGCTAATACGTTTTTATATCAGTTTTGCATTTGTTAACACTATCGGGTAGGTTTAGGGTTGGATTTGGTGTAGGGCATATTTCCAACACGATAGAGCATTAACCTTTAGCAACAGTCCCCGGATATTCGAATTCTGAACCACCGCAATACGTATCTGAAGCAACGTAATAAAAAAATAGCAATACGTACCAATATCTACGTAATAAAAACGTGCCAGGTTTCACATATTGAACCTGTGTTTTAGCGCCACTCAGTAGACATTTCTATTTGAAACTGCGGCGAAACGTGCAGCAAGGTACGTAAAGCGGTGTCGCACAAAAAGTGCGCAGAGGTACGTATTTTTATGAGACCAATGAGAAAGTGAGCATATTAGAATGATTTCTGAAGGATCATGTGACACTGAAGACTGAAATAAAACTCAGCTGCTGAAAATTCAGATTTTCGATCACAGTAAGAAATTAAATTAAAATGCACCGTTTTAATTGTAATATTTCACATTATTGCTGTTTTTGCTGTATTTTTGATCAAACAAATGCAGCCCTGGTGAACACGAGACTTATGTTAACTAAAAAAAACTTCATTGTTATCACAAATCTTCACTTATCACAAATCACTATTATGTAATCAAAATCAATGTGCTATATAAAGGAAGACCATAAGAGCAGTATATGAAAGTTCATTAAACCACTATCAGTAATTAATATACTTATTTTATTTAGATATGTACAGGTATAAAGATACTTTGCTCAGTTAACTGTGCGGACAAAATGAACATTAAGTCTGTTCTGGTTCTGATAAACCCTTTAATCATTGATCAGAAAGTCTCTTCTTCAAAGCTTCATTATCACAGAATGATCTATTCAATCATTTCAAATCACTTATAGTTTAGACAGACGTTTAGACTATCAATACCTGCAAAATCAGTTTTTATACAATAGATTAATCATTCTAAAAATCACCAGGTTCACAGAAAGGCTTCAGTCTGATACTGTGATAGCGCCCACACCTGATGATGTAAGTTAACTTCAGCATGGCACCTGCTTATCAACCAAGCCTCTTCCTTCCCTTGTAAATATACGTGATTATTCACACTGTAGATTCTCACATACACATGTGTTCGGCTTCCAACACCATACACACACACGCATCTCATGTTTATCAGGCACATATGGACGTCAGGTATGAAGAGGCAGAACTCAATGCTCATGTTTGTACATAGAAGGCTTCCCATGCTTTAATTTGCTATTGCTTATCAGGACTCCAAGACAATGATTATCATGTACTGTGTTTACTTAATATTGTCAATATTCTCCTCCCTGTGAAGGCGCGTTCTGTTTTAAAATTGCTTTATGATATAATGGCCCTAATTACACCGTAACTGCTTTGACCTTTGCATCAGTTGCTCTGAGAGCTGTGAGAAAGAAATCAGGACAGTGGAAAATGTAAATGTTGTTTATAATACACTGTAAGTCTCTTTGCACAAAAATAAAATAGACAGAAAACAAGACGTTGATTAATACAGAAACAGTCCATTGTGTTTTATAAAGCCTGTGCCATTGAAAAAGGTTTAGATGTTCAATATAAAATGATTACAAATATTAAAAATAGTTACATAAATTATAATAAATCTCCAGTTCTCCAGTTTATAATAATTATATGTTCTTATATTGAATATTTTTAGAGGGAATCATCTGAATCATCAATGAAAGCTTCCATGAGAGCACATAATTCATACCTAATCAAATACAATACACTGAAATCTAAGTTTTATAAGACACCACTTATGATTTCCTTGAGCTCCTGCTCCAGCATATTGTGTATTTCTGTTTTTACAAGCATTATCCATTGCAATTCCTGAATGTTTTGACGCAGACTAGTGTTAAACAAGCTGCAGATGGTTCATATTTATATGAGATGACGCATGAAAGGAACCACATGTCAGATGAGAGGGTACTTACAATGATTTTTCAGTGAAGTTAATTTTTGATCTTATTTGATAACTTGGGGGACGGAAGTCTAAATAAGGACCAAAAAGCCTGTACCTATAAATCCATATGAAAAAACCTGTCTCACCATTCTTCATGATGATAGGACATCAGGCCAGTTATATCGAGCTGGTACTGTGCCAAATGTGCCAAAAGACCTTTATGTGTGGGACGTGAACGACAGCTCACATGACCATCGAGTAGTAACGTAATATAATACAAATACAAATTTTATGGTTTGTTAGCTTACAACATATAATTTTAGAATATGAAAAATTGGATTGATTATAAGATATTGAAAATGAAAAAATGAAATATGAACTATTTCAATAATATATTTATATTATTTCAATAGTATCCGATTAAATTACAAGTTCCCAAAGCAATTATGCATTAAGTATAAATTAAGCATGGTAAAGAGGAGCAATTACCAAAGACCTTTACCCCTGATCTTTATTGTCACAATATCTAAGGGTTCCAATAGATAATGGGGCAAATTGTAGGTATAGACTGTAATGGAGATTGTAGAAGCAGGAAAAAAAATTATTCAAATAGCTACTGTTTAAAAAAAATTAAGTACTTGAAAAATAATAATGAATGTCAGCTACTTCTAAAATTTTATTTAATGAGCCATTTGAGTAAATTGTTTGGAATCTATATAAAAATGCATATTAGACCAAAATTATTGTCCCAACTAGACTATGTATCTAAACAAGTAAATTCATATTCACTCTAAAAAAATGCTGGTTTGCTGCGTTGCTAAATATGTTTGTTTACTGTCACCTACACTGAAAAAAATCTTTAGCTGTCCTGATATGAATTGATTTTGATATTGATCTTTGAGATTTGTTGAGAGAACTCAACAACTTCAAATGAATCATGTTTCCTTTTTACCTTTTCTCAACAATCTCTTTCTTCTCTTGACTGATAATTTAATCAACACAGTCATGGAGCTTGTGAAATCTTTCACCTAGTGGCATGGACCAGTGAAAATGTGCCCAGGATGGTGACTCACGTCATGGTCCATTAATTGAGCTCTTGCTTTCCTGATCTCTGCACCTGAAAAGGAAACACGGAACTTCAATTTACGCATGAGTCTGATTGATAAGGAAGTCAGTGCTGCCTGGAAAACAAAGTGGAACCTGTAAGGAAACGAAGATATATACAGTTTTATATTTACATTCCACTTTAGCTTTCTATTTGTTATAACACTTGCACTGGGATTCATTTAATATAAATAAATAGAAACATACCAAACTCTCATGCTACCATAGTCATTTTAAATATAAGAACACTGATATGGCACCTAAACTTGTTGACTTATTTTTTCAGTATTCACTATATTAATGTGTAACACGGTTATGGCACCTAAACTTGTTGACTTGTTTTTTCAATATTCACCTTTTTTTTCCTGGTTCAAATAGCAGATGTGTAATCAGCCATAATCAACACAAGCAGAAGCTTTATGGCTAAGGTGAAAATATATTAACATAGTAATTTGAAACGTGAGAGATAATATCAGTTAAATCAGTGTCAGCTGACTGTGCAATTGCACTGTTTTATTTTAGCTCAAGAAGGAAACGCCAATATTATATGCTGTTTTTGCAGATGCGTTTATTAATTAAGGCATATTTTCAGGATTTTCATTCTGAAGCAGATTTTCTGGTCTAAATTTGCAGCCACATCTGGGTATAATTCAAAGCTGTAATCATGCCCATGTTGGCTGTAATTGCAAAGCTCATTAATTTAAACATATAAAATAAATAGGTCATGACCTGAAATAAAACACTTTAGTTATTTCAACACTCACAGATGAGTGTTTCCTTTACAGCTACATTGTCATAAATTTTCCATTGTCTCAAAACTCACAAATCTCAGGAGTCCACGCACATTAACAAAACTGCTTGTGTTTATATGGCCTTCCTTTTGTTCTGCATATCTGTGAGACATTAACTCCTTTGGGCCAGAGGTTTACAATAGTTTAACATTTCTGTGACAATGCTTACATTATCTCTCTCTATACTGAGTGCCTCATGAAGCAGAGTCATTGATTTTTGCATTGTAAAGGGTTTGATTTGTCTTTGTCTAACAGAAAAATCTCCTCCATATGCAGGAGTCCATCTAGTTAAGACCATTAGTGTATGTATTTTTCTAACTGAATGCATTTTTATTTCATTATAAATTATATTCTCTGCATAATATGAGTGAAAGTTTGAATTGAAAAAAAAGAAAAGGAACTAATTCACGAGTTTCTTGCGTTATTGCCCTTTTGCTTTAAAGGCGTAGTTCACCCAAAAATGAAACACTGCTGAAAATCCACTCAATCTCAGGCCATCAAAGATGACAATGACTTTGTTTCTTCATTGGTTTTGAGAAACGTAGCAGAACATCACTTGCTCACCAATGGATCCACCGCAGTTAATGGGAACCCGTTCCAAGTAATGGATGTTTCTTACAAAAACACAGCTTTTCACTTCACAAGACATTATTTGATGGACTGGAGGTGTGAGGATTACTTGTGGATTATTGTGATGTTTTTATCAGCTGTTTGGACCCTCATTATGACGGCACCCATTCACTGCAGAGGATCCTTTTTGGTAAACAAATGATGCAATGATGAAGAAACAAACTCATCTACATCATGAATAGCCGAGGGTGAGTAAACGCTCAGTCATTTTTTTTGGGTGAACAATAATCACCTAATGATCACGATGCCTTCATTTCATTATAGCGACCTTCTAAGAATTCTTTCATTTCAATTGATTAAATTGACTGTCTATTCCCAGGTTTAAATATTTCAGTGCGGTCTCAGACTTTTAGATCTCTGCCTTGCACCATCATCAAATCCTTCTCTAGTCCTGCTGATAGATTCATTAGAAAATTAATGAACGGGATTCTTTCTAACTACCTCATTGAACATGCTGTGCCTCCAAATAGAAGACCAGGCTGAGTCATAAACGATTTATGTTTGCAAACATGTTACTTAAATGAGCACTGACTTAAGGTTTTGGATTTGGGACTGATCTCTGCTGTGGCAACAGTGCAGGAGTAAATATAAAAGAACACAGAAATTACTCATGGATAACTTTGTTCCAACGACTGAAGCGTTTAATGGCAGGCCATGGCAGACATGCACTCACAAAGGCCGAGCGTGACCAGCCAAGATTGTACTGGGATATGAATAACAACAGTGTCACAGTTGGTTAGTAATCAGGTGATGTACGTGTTGTGAATATCTCTAGTGGAAAGAATGAAGACACTTGACTACTCATATGATACTGTGTAGTTTACCTGGGCAATATAATTCACTCTAAAGTTTTGTATGAAAAGAAATGAGTCATGAGAGTGTGTATGTTATAGTGATTCATTCAAAGTGAAGGACTGCTGTTGTTGTTGTTGTACTATGTAACTTTGGACCCTCTAGCGGTTAAAAATAAAACTGCATGCATCTTGCAGAAGAACATTGTTTTGGTTGTGCTTCGGCGTTGCTCCTCTGCATGGATGAATGTAGTTTGTGCACCATGTAGTTCCACATGGAAATCTAATAAAAACGTCATTTCAACAGGTTCCATATCTTATGCTGTTGTTTTGACTTATGCATTGCATTAGTTTACATTACATGTTGTTAACATTAGACATAACGATTGCTAGTCTGACAAGGTTATATAACATTACAGTGAACTTATACTACTGTTAGAGAGCTAATTATTTATCAGTTCAATACCATATCTTACCTGTTAAGTTATTTAAAAACCATCTCTGGGGTCTGGGTTTTAAATCTGGGAGTTCCTGCCACTTCTGAAAGGCTAATCTAGTGTTGATTCAGGTTTTATTATGGAGTCTGTCGCTTTCCCTTTTTGCTTGTAGATGCTGCTCTGTTAGTTTTTTTTGTTGTTCTTTTTATAACCAGTGTTTCCTGCTATTTCACTTACACACCATACATCTGCCAGAGTAAGAGCTACCATGTTTACAGATTTTTACAGATTTTTTTGAACAAAGGCAAAAGTAAAAACTAGTAAATATATCAGTAACTCACAACAGACATTAACAACAACAAATATATAAAGAAAATATAAATAAAGAAATAGTAAAGAAAATAAAGACAAAGAAAACAAAGAAAAACAAAACAAATGACAATGGGCCAGGGGTTATGGAAATAAGAAATCAGTCTCAAATCCAAAACCTTAAGTCAGTGCTCATTTAAGTAACATGCTCATTATAAAGCCCAGTTCTAAGGAGAAAAAAAGACTATGTTCTCAGAATTGCGAGTTTATGTCTCACAATTCTGACTTAATAACTCACAGTTGCGAGTTTATATCATGCAATTCTGAGAAAAAAAGTCTGAATTAGCGGTTTATATCTCGCAATTCAGATTCATTTCTCACAATTGCGAGTTTAAATCAGGCAATTGTGAGATGTAAATTCACAATTGTGAGAAAAAAGTCAGAATTGTGAGATAAAAAGTCGTAATTATCTTTTTAATTTTTTATACAGTGGTGGAAAAAGGCTTCCATAAGGGGTACTAAAAAATGTACAATAAAAGAAATTTGAAAAAGAAAGAAAAATCCTTGAGTCCTCTCTCTATTTTTTTTTTTTTTGCCTTTCCCTATTTGCCTTTTCCCCTTTAATATGCAACACTCAATCAAAAATACATTATAAGGAAGCGTAAATAATACACATTGAACACAGTGTAAAAGATTTGACCACTTTGGTGGATAGTAGCCTATCCAAGTAACATTTCAAGTCATTACAAAAATAATAAATAGGGGTTTCACAGACAAAAAAAATGCATTTATGTAATAAAAAAATGGCTTGAAAAATAAATTTATTAGAAAATACTTGTCTTTCAACTTCTTGTTGAAGTTATAAAAACCAAATAAAGCATCCTTAAACACCAAATAAAAACTGTCTAAGAGATACAAACAAACAGAACATACAAACAAACAAACAAACTGAATTTCCTCCAGCTACATGGACAGAATCCCAAAAAAGTTGAGGAACAAGACTCATCATCCACTCCACAAAAGGAGCAAAGGGGATCCTTCTCAGGAAACATTTTATTTATTTTTTTTGTAATAAACAAATTGACAGGGTAGAATCGATGTAGCAACTCAAAAGATACCTTATTAGAAATTAGATATTTGTAGGATAAGGAACACACTAATTTCCAAGGAATATCATTGTACCCCAGTAAGTTATTGCAGAGGGGACAGTAATTCAATTATGTAAGAGTTGCTGAATCTTTCAGTATTTCTGAGAGGAGAATTAGAAACAAAGCAAATCTTCCCTATTGCAGTATCACAAGGATGTAACAAATAAATGAAAGAGGGTACAAATTCAGCTGAGCTTTTCAGAAGTGCAATAGCTCCACTGAGAATGGCATCCATCACTATGACACAATCTCGTGGGGTGACAGGAATACAATATTTAGCTAAAAATTCAGAAGAAAGCAAATGACCATTTGTGTTTACAAGTTGAGAAACCAAAAGAATATGTTATTAAACCATTCTGGAGATGTATGAATATCTTGGTTATTGTAATTAAAATAATTATGGGGACTAAAATTGTGCTTGTAAATTAAGTGCCAGGCCAGAAGTACCTGCCAATGAACATTTGACAGTTTTGTAGTCAGTTTAGTAATATTATACCAACAGAAAAGGGAGACCACCGATATCAGAAAAAATGTAATTGGGAATAGTGTTCCATACGGATTCAGAGTCATTCAAGAATTGCCTCAACCAGTTTATCTCGAACGTGCGGTTTAAAGAGGAAAAATCAAGAAAATTCAGACTCCCCTATTCAAAACAACAGACAACAGATTTGTTTGATGTAATGTCTCTTGTGTTTCCATAAAAAGCCAAAAGCAAACTATCAACCTCTACACAAGTTGATTTATCCACATGCAGGAAAAGAGCAGGATATAGGTCAATCTAAAAACACTCTTTGCTTTGGCAAGGAGAGCCCTTAATTGTAAAGACAAGTCTCTTTGGAGCCTGTAATAACAGGATCAAAGTTTACTCTTCTTCTCGCATTATCATCTAACTCACTTGAGACTTAACAGGAATTTTATGCAGGGATGGGCCAGAATAAAACTTTTAAAGGAAGCAGTTCACACTTATCAAAATTTAAAGATAGAGCAGAAGCTTTAAAGAAAACTTTGATAAGATCAAGAGCGATAGAAATATGTGATTCGTTTTCAAAAAAGTGTGCACTGAAATTTTTTTTGCAAACAGTTTATTTAGGTACATTTAAAAAAAATGTTGAAAGTTAGTCAACTAAATTTGTTTATGTAAATGTAGCTACAATAAATTGATTGCAACCTTAAAAAAATGTAGTAAATTCAATGAATATTTTTTTTTCTGTGTCCTCAGATAATTGGCTCATAAGAATGTGCTTGTCAGCAATATTAATTCCTTTTAATTGACACCTTGTTTACAGATAAAATGTGGCATGCACGGATGAATGACATTTGTATGCTATTTCCAGCAAAATCTGTCCCGACTGCTCCTAGGTTTATCAAAGTGTATCTGGGTAAAGTAAAGTTTGGAAGTTTTTTATTTTTTTTGTGCTCTCTCATTAATTAGATTTTGACATCAAAACAGTTACATAGAATAGGTTAAAGAAAGTTTAATAAAAACAAAATGTTAAAAAATATTAATAAAATCAACAAACCATACCTGATTATGATTGTCACTTGGAGTGTTGGCACTTTTTTTTTTTTTTTTTTACAATTACAATTACTTTGGTTTTAATTGATATATTGGTGTGCCATTGGTTCAAGCTAATTATTTTGTATGTTGTAATTTACTTTTTCCTTAATGAAAGCTTTAAGATGTTATACAGTTAAAATTGTAATTGTAAACAGACAAAATTTCTTGATTCGTTTTTTTTTTATCATGAAGAAATTTTTCTCAAAAATAAATATATAACTTAGACATGCTAGACATCTACACAAGACATCTATACATCTCGATGCTAGCACATTTGACAAAATAAATCAGTTTATCACAGCACTGTCAGACCAATGGTTCTCATTTATGATTTTGTTGTATATTGTTTGGTTTGGCTTTGGTTGTCCTAGAAACGTTCACAATAGAGAATTGTGCCCCTCCAGACAGTTATAACCAGGTATTGCCCTTCTGACATAAAATCCAATAGCCTTTTTGGACAAGACTACCTGGCAGACAATAACTTTGTTATAAAGATGCTGGTTAAAGAAGATTGCTTGCCTTTAAAGTAAGTGTTAGTAAATGTTTCGGTGGGCACTGAAATGGCTGTAAATCCGTATCATTGTACCATGCTGTTGACTGGTTCCATTCCAATCAGTAAAGTGTTATCTTATCTAATCTTATCTTATGTAACATTATGTTCTGTAGGGGGCAAATCTTTTGAATCTTTTTAAAGCTTCGAATAGGTAAAAACTCTGATGGTATTCAGTTTTCATTATAAAATTTTAATTTAGTGGGGATGGTCCAATATTCGTGCTCAGTTTGCTCCAGTGACAGAAAAAGTTAATCTTTCAAATGAATTCAAATTGACAGATGAATGTTGTGTGCATTGAAAAAACACATTAACATGCATATGGACACACAATTCTGTCTCCTCTCAGTGCTCATTGTATTTCATTCTTTGCTTAGGCATATATTCTGCCCTCTTTTAGGTATTCTATATTTACTCTTAACTGATATTTGAATTACTGTATTGTAAATGGTATTTGTGAATTCTCGTGTGAATTTTTTAGTGTTGGTCCTATTGCTGCATTTCTATATATGTTAAAATTACATGAATATAAATTTTAGTTGCATTAACTACTCAAAATACCCTAAATAGCTCATCTACTCTTTATATATATCCAGTCTGTGTGGTTTTGAAGTGTACAGTACAGTAAAGAGTCAACATACAGTGTGTTTGATGTTTTGCATACATTCAATACATTCAGTGTTTTTACATCACATATAGATATTTTCAATCCACTTCCTCATGAAGTGCTTTCTATCTTCTCTTTAATTACATATTTTATTGTCATTGTGCAAAATCTTGTGTCTGCCTTGTGCCAAAATGGTCAAAACGGCAATTTTCCCATGTTTTGTCAATAAACATGTATATGAATTTAAGGCTGTCCAGGTAAAAGAAATAGTAATGCATTAACGGGGGTTCTATTTGACACTTTGAATCACTTGTAGTTCAAGCCAGGTTTGCCAGGTCTGCAGTTTCACCTTCACAAAACATTATTTGTAATGTGCCTCCAATTCAATGATCAAAAAGAGCATTTATTCATTTTATCACAAAATTCAAACAATAGATGTGGCGTGACAGATTGCTCTAACAGCTTCAAGCGGCAGTCTCTTCCAGTTTAATACAAGAGGGAGCATATTTAGCTACTGTTATGTACACTGTAAAAAGTGAAAGTTGACTTAAATTAAAAAAATTGAGGAAACCCGGTGCCTTAAAATTATTAAGTACATAATAATTAAAAAAAAAAAAAAAGTTAAGTGAACTTGACAATTCAATTAACTTATTTTTTAATTATCATTTACTTAAAAATTTTAAGGCAACGGGTTTCCTCTATTTTTTTAAGTTAAGTCAACTTATCACTTTTTACAGTGTATGTTTCAATAAATCTGTCATAGTTTTAATGAAAACTAACTTATGTGCAATTGAGTTATAGACGTTTTTATTTGAGTGTGATCTGTACAGCATTGTATAGGCTATAATAGTGTTTCATCTCTAATGTACCAAATGAGACGGTTCACTGTAAAAAGTGATAAGTTGACTTAACTTAAAAAAATTGAGGAAACCCATTGACTTAAAATTTTTAAGTAAATGATAATTAAAAAAAATAAGTTAATTGAATTGTCAAGTTCACTTAACTTTTTTTAAAAAATTATTATGTACTTAATAATTTTAAAGCAACGGGTTTCCTCAATTTTTTTAAGTTAAGTCAGCTTTCACTTTTTACAGTGCATGGTTTACAGCATTAGTTGGGCGAGATTTTAATTTTTTTCTTGAAAACCAAACTATATCAGCATCGGTATCATCAGATATCATTCTGACTAATCATCTAATAAATTTCATATTGGTGCAACTCTATTTATGAAAGGTGTTTTTTTTTATTTTTTTTGAGCAAACGAGAACACTTAAAATCATCATGGCAAATCAATGTTCTGAAGGTAACAGAATAATAATAAAGTAGACTGGAGGTTGTTGCCATACACACACCTACAGGTCAAAATTAATGGAATATTCTTGAATGAAATCTCTTATGCTCACCAAGGCTGCATTTAGTTGATCAAAAATACAGTAAAACAGTAATATTGTGGAACATTAGGCTATTACAATTTAAAATAACTATTTTAAAATATAATATATTCCTGTAATGGCAAAGCTGATTTTTCAGCAGCCATTGTTCTAGTCTTAAGTATCACATTTGTCTTCAGAAATCATTCTAATATGCTGATATGCTCAGTTATTATCAATTATTATTGGTGGTCATTTACTCATGGCTTTTATGGTAAAACATTATTATTTGTATAAAACATTATTATTTGTACTTGACATTAATTAATTAAAACATTTGATTTTTATTTACTTATTATTATTTTTTATTTGAAGTACGAATATGGGAATATCAACATAAGATACGAAAACGTTAGAGACGTTTACAACGCTGTCCTACTGAAGTGAGCTAGCGTTTGAAATATTGACTTGATTGGAGATGCACAGGGGCGCGCGCACACCTATCCATCATCAATTGCCTCCTTCCATCCCGGTCCACTGAATCCACTTTAAAACGAGTGATGCATAAACAATCAAAGGCAAAATATGTTTGGTTTGCAGATGAAATCCCTGCTGAGAAGGATGAAAGCCCGGCAGCCTGTCATCTCATTGGATGTTTGGGTGCGTCCTCACCGCAAAGATCCTTCATCCGAGCAACTCAGTCAAGGCACAGGCACTGTAATGGCTGTGAATGACACCTGTTATGGCTGTATGGTTTTACAGCTTTTCAAACAGTGATTGTTTACCGCGACTGTTTTAACATCAAGTAGAAAGAACAAGTCTGGATGCGGTGCGCGTGCATTGACGACGCTGGAAAGGTGCGTGTCTTTCTGCTTTTCTTAACTTTACTGAAGGCTTAAATTATGTATTTTGTTGAAGCAACATTTATATGAAGTACACCCCCTCAAATTCAAGCAGCAGTGTAGTACCTACCGACGAAACACGCATTCATAAACAAAATAAAATATAGGCTATAGTAACGTTTACAAATACGCGTTAATGTCCTGTAAGCTGCTACTGTTAAGAAATGTGTTTAATCTCTCTTTAAAGATTTCTGCATGCATAAATAAACACATTGAACCTTAATTTGCGGGTTTTTATTTTTTTTGGTCAAAAACAACAGTCATATCGTCTCAATATTATGATCTTACTGTAGTTTGCTTCATTTTGTGTCGTGATTAATTTAAGGATAGCTACAGTACGTGGGTATTTTTAAAACTGTTCTGTTCTGACTGTTCATTGATTATTATATTATTACGGGCTAATCTGAACCATGCCATAAAAGGTTAGAGTTATGGCAGCCTATGTGTTATGCTTCTGATGGCAGATGGTTTTAAATAATTTTTCTAGCTGGACCAAGCTGGTCATTTATGATTAATAGCTAGTCCAAGCTGGTCCAGCAGATCTAGAAGACGACCTAGTAGACCTTGACCAAACTGGTTACAACTAGAAGAGAACATAGAACTGATAATGGCATTGATGTTTTAGTAGGGAGGGGGGGAGGATAAAATTTAATTAGACAAAATGCTGATGCATACTGATTCATGCATAGGTTAAAATGAAAATTTTTATATAAACATACCATAACCTTTTAGCTGCTTCTATGCACTATAGGCAGGCTGTTTAATTGTTAAGGATATTTATAATCAGTTTGGAACTGAGAAAATAACAACAATCAAGAAAAAAACAAAAAACAGATAGTATTCCTGTAAATATACTGTTTGCTAATGTACCTCCACTGCATCAGGGAGTGAATATAGCAAATCTGTTTGACACAGGTCTCCATCATGCTGAAGGTGCAGTCTGAAAGGTAGCAGTTCAAACGCTTACTTCAAGACAGACTTATTTAATCATTTCACCCTTCGATTCCCATGATGGCTCTGACCTGCCTTTGTGAGTCTGTAAATGGATCAGACCAGGATTATGTGCTCTGCAATAGCACTACATTCAACTTTACTGGCAACGAGAGTGGACACTGTCACCTTCAGACCATGGATGAGGTTCTGTTTAGGCTTCTGGGCCCTCGACGATCTTCTTTCTTCTTCCCCATAACCTTTATGTACATCCTCATCTTCATCACAGGGGTCTTGGGAAACCTCCTCACTTGCGCTGTGATCACTAAAGACAGGAAGATGCGGACACCCACCAACCTATATCTTTTTAGCCTGGCCATCTCAGACCTGCTGGTGCTGATCTTCGGGATGCCGCTAGAAATCTACGAGCTCTGGCAGAACTACCCCTTCCCCTTTGGCGAAAGCATCTGCTGCTTCAAGATCTTTTTATTTGAGACGGTTTGTTTTGCTTCTGTGCTCAACGTTACAGTGCTGAGCGTGGAGCGTTACATAGCTGTGATTCACCCACTCAAAACCCGCTACGCTATAACCAACAAGCACGCTCAAAGGGTCATCGCTAGCGTTTGGGTTCTGTCCCTGATCTGCGCCATCCCAAACTCTTCACTTCATGGCCTGCAGTACCAGTACCTGCCAGAAAGGGTTCTGGAGTCAGCTACCTGCAACCTGCTCAAGCCCAAATGGATGTACAACTTGGTGATCCAGGTCACCACTGTGCTCTTTTACTTCGTCCCCATGATGATGATCAGCATGCTCTATCTGATGATTGGTCTGACACTGGGCAGGGGACAGAAACAGAGGAAGGACAAGCTGGACAAGAACCAAGACAGCTGGAAAATCCATCTGGACAGCAGAAGGAGGAGGCAGGCCACCAAGATGCATTGTGAGTAATGACCATATCCCTTATATATATGTCTTTAGTGTATTTGATAAATTATTTTTTGCATATATATTTTTACTGTTACTGCTGTTAATTTATTTATGCATACACCATAAAAAAGAGGAAAAAAGAGGAAGGCCACGCAGTATTTCTCATGCATTCTATTTCCAGTAAAATAAATGCTAAATTAACTCTTAGGTTGAAATCTATGAATAATATACTGTATAGTAAAACTAAAGCAGTGAGATACGCAAGACATGGTTCAGAGAAGAAACAAAAGCCTTTTTATTTTTAACTGGTTTTCACTTTTATAATTGTTTTTTTTTTTTTATTCTATTTTTTTTTTTTAATTATTAACATAACATTTCCTTCTTTTTTCCTTTTGTTTAATTTAGTTTTTATTTTTGGCAAATCCAAAAGTATTAGTATCCCTAATCCAATGGTACAACAAATCTAAATCCACTGTAAAAGCTTGCTGAGGATCACTTAGATGTCTTAAAACATCCATAGATGTCTTTCCCTAATGGCAATGATGCTATTCCCAGAGTGTTTTTCAGTTTTTAGCAGGTGTTATGATGATATCATGGCTCTAAGACTCACAAAGTAAAGTGAACAAACATAATGAATGGAACCTACAAACAAGACACTTTTATCTGCTTTTAAAGTGCATGTGTCTATACAATTAAAAACTGTCATGGCACAAATTACTCACCATTAAAGCTGTTCAATTATACACTCAACTATAGGCTCATCACATTGCTATTTTAGGGTATATTTATAGTGTTTGTGAGAAGCTTTAGCAGTGCTTTCAGAGCCTCGTGATTTCAGAGCTTGTATTTTGACTTGACTTAAAGTTGCTGTATAAAAATGAAAACCTTTTGCACTAATAAAATAAAAGTTTTTTTTTTTTTTTTTTCATTCTCTGAATCACACCTAGCATGACTCACCAGCTCAATTTTATCGTATATTACTGTTAAATTGCAACCTAACAATTTATTCTGTTTCAGTGTCAGGGACAATAGAGTGAGATGCACCAGCAGTACTATCGGCAGCACTTTATTGATTACATTTAATTGAATAAACAATTAGCCCAGAATGTAAATATTTTATGGATGGGTAGTATGTAGTCATTTTTAAAATTAATTGATTTAATGATTGATTTACATTTTAATTTCTTCCTCACCCTAACAAAACATCAGAAAAAAAATCCTGACTACTGTCACCTTTAGCTTGCGAACAGGCAAATAAATAAATAGCATGCATACAAAGTTACTTTGCAACAATATGTCTTGTAAAAAAAATACACGGAATTAATCACAAAAATAGTCAATGTACAAAACAATTAGCAAAGCAATACTAAAGTAAAATTAATACTGATTTTTCCAACTCCTTCTCATGGGAAAATGTAACTATTTTACAAGGTGGCAATTACGTTGTCATACTTTGTTTTCAGTCTGCAACGTTTTCATTGAGTTTGTTGTCATGGTTACTGATTAAGTTGTCATTCTGTTCAGGTGTTCATCATTTAATTATCATTGGTTTCTAAGAGTATTTAATTTCATACCTGTCCTTTCAGTTTGTTGGTTATTGTTATGTCTACATGTAGGTTGTCTCTGTCCATTGATGGTTTTGTCATATCCTGTGGATTTATTAAAGACTGTTTGGCTTCATTCCTCATCATTCCTGAACTACATGCAACCAGAACTGTGACGTACATATGAATTCGTATGAAGTGAATGGTACAAAAACATACTTAAAAAAAAAACAAAACAAAACAAAACAAAACATAACTGTCACTGGGGTGTAAGCAGATTGTACAAAAATGTATAAATTAGTCTCCAATTCACCAAAACCTAAAATAGTTACGAGACTGTGTTGGATTTTCACTACAGTTGATAACTAAGAAACAAGATGGTGACATTAGTGTTTGTATAAACCAAGAGAAAGTGATTCGACATTCATAAAAGTAACGTCAGTTTCAATTGGATTGGTTGCAAAGGATGCTTGAGACTATTAGGCCAGAAACACACTAAACGCAAGTACGCGAATTTGTGCTTGCCAGCGCATACTTGCATTTGGTAATGAATTACATGCCTCCATATTCTGCAACACAATGAGGCATTAAGACAATATTGTGTGGCCTAAATACAATTGACCAATCAAAATCAAATATTCTGGTGAGGGACTGAGATGCCAGTGCCTGAAGAGTAGGGCTTGCTTTCACGGTTGATTGTAACATTGATTTACTTGATTTCTTCTCTCTCTCTTCCTATAGTTGTGGTGGTTTTAGTTTTTGCCATCTGCTGGGCTCCGTTCCACATCGACCGACTCTTGTGGAGCTTCATCACGAGTTGGACGGACCACATGCATAACATATTCGAATATGTGCACATAATATCAGGCGTGCTCTTCTACCTCAGCTCCGCCGTTAACCCCATCATCTACAACTTTCTCTCCAGTCGTTTCCGGGAGCGCTTTCAAGCGCTGGTGTGCAGGCGCCTGCCATCGAGCTCTTCTCGTAATGACTCAACGCCTTTCTACATCATCCCCAAAGACCCCCCCACTGATCTCCAACGTCCAGGCTAAGAGCAGGAACACGGGCGGCTCACTTCCTTTTGTCATTATGCAGCAGCAGGTGGGAACCAGAGAGTGAATGCTTTCATGCGAGACAACATGCTCTGTGATCTCCCATGGGAAGCCTAGGTTACCTCTCGCTAAGAACAGAAAAAGACTAACATTAAACGTATCAAGTATGTATTTAAATATATTTAAATATTTGTCAAAAAAAAAAAAAAAAATAGGCAGTTCTTTAAAACTACATGTGAATGGGCACATACTGTGTTAATATGGTCTATTAGGCTTTTTGAAGCTAAAGACCAACTTAAGCTAATGATAACCAGTGTAGTTATATAAAAATTGAATGAAAATAAAACACCATATACAGTTTTTCAGAAGTGCCAGGCCATTCATGGACAGTATTGCAGTTCCTGTGGACATTAGTGAAATAACAGGAGACAACAAGGTTATTGATTAATAAATAACAAAATTGCTGCTATGAGTCTTTTTAAAAATGAAATCAGACATCTGTATAATACATATGAAGTCTGTATCAGCTGTTCTGTATAATTCAGGGTTATACTTTATTTCCTTTAGACATTCTACTAACTATAAATAACTATAAAACTATATGTCAACTAACTCTCATTAGAGTATTAGTAGACTGTTAGGTTATGATTAGAGTTAGTAGAGTAAGTTGATGTGTTCTTGCAAAGTTACTTATAGTCAGTAGAATGTCTCTTGGGGGACCATCAAAATAAAGTGTTAGCAGATATTAAGCAGACAGTTAAATACTGACTAATAATGACTGCTAGTTGACATGTACAGAATTACTTATAGTTAGTAGATTGTCTAAAGTGGACTCAAAATAAAGTGTTACCTAATTCAGATTATCATGTCGTGTGAAGGCATAACCATACCTGTGTACCTGGATGTATGCATTTAGATAATGTAGATTGTATAGATACAATGCACTGTCCTAAATAAGATCCATCCATCCATCCATCCATCCGCATGTGGATTGATGTCCTGCACATCTAAATTGAAACTGGATTACTTTATTGTATAACATGTCATATTATGGACAGTATTCATTTCAAACGAGCAATGTCAGGCTTGTCATTTGTGTCATGGGGACATGAAAAGAAGGGAAAAAAGCATATCGTACCCTGAATCTATTTTCCTCCAGCACTACAGAGGAGAGGAAGTAGTACTTGTGACAGAAGGAAGTCACTGGAAAAATTCATCATGAAAACAGAATAATAAGAGCTGCATGGCACATTAATTTTTATAGACTATTACAAAAAGTGTGTATTACATGTTTCAATTAACTGCAGGGGCTTGACAGGTACAAGAATGCTGTGTTTAAGGAGTCTGGTTTAAATGTTGCAATTATGGAGTTTTATTGTTGGTTTATAAATGTCTGTGCCAAAAGTGCTTCACTAGAATTCAACATTATGAAAAGTAGAATATTTGTTTTAACTGTGGATTGTAACTACTAAATACATTGGTGAACTGTGGCTTTACTTTCAAATGTAAAAATGTGACAAAAATGTGAGACGAATGTCTCAGGGGGAGATTTTGATATCTGTAATTTATAGAACATGAGAGAGAAGGGGAAAAAAACACACTAATGGGTTTAAAGTTCATATACGATATCATTTGCAAGTATAGACATTTTACACACTGTATTAAAAGGTTTTGAATAAGTTATCAGTTTTAGCAGGCATGTCTTTCCAAATCTCCTGTTTTAGCCCATCCCGCAGAATTAGGTTCCCATTGTAGATCACCAGGGTTTATTTTGGTATGTTTTTGTAAATAAAATGTATTCATTCCGCAAACTAGACCTAAGCAAATAACTGGGAGAAATAACTCATTTGCATTCTCACAATTCCTTTCTTATTGTTAAGAATATATATATATATATATATATATATATACACACACACACACAGACACAACATGATTGTCATTCTCAAATCTTTTTCAGAAAACTCCACAGAGTTTCATTGAACTTTTAAATAGTCATCACATCAATATTCCTACATGGAATGAGACTTAAAACAAGGTATATTTTGCATAAGTCTATTAGAGCACTGGAAACTGGAAGTATATGAAAATATAAGGACGTTTTTATATACACAAGGATATGAATGTACAGTATGTGCAAAAATAGGTTATGCTGAAATTTCTTCACAGGGTAAACAAGCTATTAGAGGAAAATCAATGACCATCCTGTTATATGATTCGATACAATCGCTTGTATATAAATCCCCAGTGTCTGTTTTTTTAGTAGCCATTTCATCCTCAGTTAGAGAATGTAGGCCTGCGGGATATTCTAATCACATTGTATGTGTTGAGCCCTGGAGCGTCGAATCCAGGAGACACGCCTTTCTTGTCAAAGACATAAAAGTTAAACAGCTGCCCGTCTTGAGCTTCGAGGGACACGGACGCAGTGTTGACGCGCAGCACACAAGGATATTCTTTCTCAAACACAACTCTAAAGACTCGGTCCACTAGGTAATTCAATTTTATGGTCCGGTACCGCTCAGGGATGAGATCTTCTATTTGAGGTCCAAACTGCTGCATGATCAAAACACCATCTGGCCCCGCTTTGATCTCATAAAATGTGATGTTGCCGTAAGTGTAAAAGCCCACATAGGGTGCAGCATTGGGGGGAGGCATAAGAAACCGCCTGGCCTCCCTGAAGGCCCTCTCCATGGCGGGAATGATATACGAGTAGGCCTTTGAAACCATATCCTGGTTCTGTGGCCGTGTGCCTGACATTAGCACCACCAATCCTAGCTTAAGCCGAGGCACCAGAGAGAAGGTAGCGGAGTAGCCATCTAGATCACCATCCTTGCGTAGCACCTCATATCCCATCTGTTCGTTCACTTCCCACGGCGTTCCGCTGCGGTTGGCGAAGTAGTCTTTGTCGCAGCGGAACAGAGGGGTTAACATAATTTTTAAAGTGTCGGGCTCCAATAGCTTGCGGTGATAGGCTCCCAGTAACATCATTGATAATTTAGCCATGTCAGCAGATGTTGAATACATCTGGCCCGAGGGGCGGTACCAACCCAAGTCATAAAGAGGCGCCGCTTGGCCGCTGGTGTACACACCTACAGCCATTTGACTTTGGATACCAGGGTTGATGTCAAACCCTGTGTCCTCCATTCCCAGCCTGCTCAGAATGTTATCCGTGATCCATCGCTGGTAATTGATACCCACAACTCTCTCAGAGAGGACATGGGCGAGCAAAGAGAACGCCAAATTGCTGTAGTGACATCTAACAGGGAAAATCGAAGAGAACAGTTCGTTAAATCCTCCTACCTCAAAGGCGTGTTATTAGGAGATAACGGAAAAGTTATTATCATTATCGTCACGGTCCATAACCTTTCCACAGAGAAACAGCAATTCAGATGACACAAAATTAGTTAAAGTAGCTGATAGGAACAAATGCGGTTACATAAATCAGCTAAATTAATGCGGTGGAAACTTACTTGGTCCCTGGATCAGCGACGAGCACATCATCTTGCAGGAGGTTGATTGCAGCCTTGGTCTTCCCTTTCCACAATAAGTTAGTTCCACGGAGTCTTCTTGGTAGACCTTCAAAAAACACAATATGGTGAATAATACGGTATATAACTGTGACTCTTTAAAAAGCAATTTGCTTCAAGCGGCTTAGGGAAATTAATGTTCTCTTAAAGGGATCAATACACTTGTACTATGAACAAAAACGTTCAGAACACCAAACTTTTTGCACAGGAAGAGCCTGCATTGAAACGAAGGACAAAATAGTTTGTCCTGTACATTCACAACAATAATCTGATTACATCATTTAACTTTCTACATTTGAAACATGGTCGGCCAAGTTACAGTAAGGAAATATGGATGAAGTAGTATAAATATAGTGTGGGCTCTGCTATTATTGAAGGATTTAGGTGTTTTAAAAGGCAGCAGCTTGTGAGTAACTGGACATTTACACTCGAGTTTTAAGACACGGTAACAAAAACTCTTCTTAGTTCTGAAGCTATGTGTACGCTATGCATACAGTGCGTGCGATCAAAATTTCATCATCAGCGTAGTAAAGCATGTACTGCATGTGCACAGCCACACATACTCTGTATGATCAGTTTGGATATAAGCTTTGAATTTTTCTGCACAAATTAAGTTTGCCCAAGGTTATAACACTGTTCTTGTCCTTTACTTTACATTTGTAAAAAAGAATGGATGAGATGGAGCAACAGCAAACTACTGAAGACAGCAACAGCAATAGACTTTAACGTTGATGAGAGCTTTGACTGTTTTATTTCTGCACTGAAAGGATTAAAATTTCTATTATCTTTTCATTTGAACTAGCTGGCGTAGCAGCTGAGATCAGTAATCACACACAAGTAGGTGAAGGCGTATTTCACCAGTCACTACAGGTAAGTTACTTTCATGACGGAAATTGCAATAGAGGAGTTTCTTGTTTTTAATTCTGCTCTCAAGTTTGTTCCACTAAATTGCCCGTGTTCACCACCAGCAATTGAGGTCAGACAGCTGGCCCACCGCTGAGTTCAAGAAACATTCATTTGGACCTGCTGCTATGGTTATTACATGCTGAGAACAAATAATGTTGTTATTCCAACGCTCGTTGATTGTGCAATCATGGAATTGCTTCTTGACACAAGACTGGAAGCTGGAAACTTACCAGAAAGCTGGCTGGCCATTCTTCTTAATGTTACAGAGGACGATCGGATTTGAACCTCACCGCTGTCAAGGAAGATCAGCCCATCAGTGACGTATTTCAGCTCAGAGTCTCTGCTCTTGCCCAAGGGGTTTTTAATGGTGAAGTTGTCCACATACTTCTCCAGTGGGTCATCCAGAGAGCCCACTTTGCCATCTTCCCACAGTCGATACAGCATCAGGGTGGGAAAGATCTTGGATACACTGGCAATCCTACAGAAGGGCAACCATGCAGCAGATTTAGACGTTTTCTATATTCAAATGTGCTCAAAATAAGATTTTTATTATTTATGAAAATAATCTGGTTATGAAAAAATGACAACAGCTTTCACACTGGTGCTGTGAGTTCAGCAATGAAAATGAATTATTAATCATTAAAATGCATACAATTCAAATCGAATTGCTAGACATCAAGTCAAGTATAATGCTACTTTAAGAATAGAAGGATGTCATCAAATTCCTTAACCGTTTTTCCAGCCAACAAACAAGTAAAGGAACGGTAAACCTGCTCTGCCTTACTGGAGGTTTTTTTTTTTGTGTATTTCAATAAAAGTGTCATATTTCCAAAGGATTTCACTGTTGTATTAGGCTTCAAGTTCATGAAAAGGCTTTTAGCAATTCCTGACTTGTTCAGTTGTTTGCATTGTGCGGCGTTGATTGACTAGCCAACCCAGTGTGCGTCAGAACTTGACACTGAGACTGGCCTTGAGTGGTTTATGAGTTCAGTCGCAGCCCTTTGAACTATGAAAATGACATCTCCTAACAGTGTACCCTCATAAATCCTATACACTGCCATGTGAGTATGCAGGTCAAAACACCTCGCTACTCAAAGATGGATTATATTTGTGAACACCCTTGACTCTGAAAATGTCATAAAACCATCAACCACAATCCATTACAATAGTTTGAGCCATGCAAACAATAGCTGGGTTGTGTACAAGATGATCTTTACAGCTAGAACTAGAGAAAAGCAGCTCAGTAGCATTAACAGGACTCAGAAAAGATTACTTCTCAGAAGGCAGGGAAAGTGGCTATATATTATCAAGATCTGATAAAACCAGGAGCTTCATCATCTGTATTCAAGACCATACCATGCAGCTGCCAACCCTCAGGACCTTTAGAAATAATCTTTAGCCTTAAACACAGCATAGCACTACAGTCATGGAGAGGAGAAAAGGGAAATGTGTGTGTGATGTGAAAGCAAATTATGCAATATTTGTACAATCCCATTCCCTTTGTAAATATAAAATCTACAAATTAGATTTTGGTGGTGTTAATAGTTCAGAAAGAAATAATGTCTATTATTATGTTTCATGGAATGGATGTCAGTTCCTTTTGAATATATAATGCACAAAATGGCAACACACCAATATTTTCTTCTACTCTCCTTCTCCACTTTCCAGGTCTATAGACAGTTAAAGGGTATATGAAAAAAAACGAAAAAACAAAACAAAACATGCCTTCAGTAGAAATTCAAGGGTCTGAATCATTCACATAAACATTCCTTGCTTCATTAAGTGCTTCAAAATTAAGCTGGTATTCATGTTAATTCTATTTTTATGTAGACGTGCATAAATGTAAAAAAAAAAAAAAAAAAAAAAAAATTGAGTCTATGGCTTTCAACAGAGAAAACAATCTTGCCTTTGTCCACTTTGGAACTGTGCTGTGGTGCTTGAAAGGACAACTCCAATCTATAATGTAAAATGAGCAAATTATGAGTGGATTTGGACTGATTAAATCAGGCTAGGCATATAATTGGGCTCTAAATATGAAGCTGTGTGGTTCTTCACTGAAAAAGAGCATAGCTCTCAGGAAATGATGCTTGAATGATTGCAGCTATATGGGTCCAAATCAAAGACCCTCGAGAAGGGGGAAGTGGGAGGGGGAGTTGAAGGAAGGCACACAGATACTTAATTGACAATTATGATAACGTTACCTCTCAGTGCTAGACTTTGTTATATGAGGGTGATTTGTGTGCTATGCAGAGACAAGTTTATCCTTTCTCCAATCAACAAGTATGAGTAAGTATTTTGAATGTTCGTAACTTTCAATGCAAACAAAGTGGTTGCTAGCTGCACAATGAATTAGATCCAGACGGAAGATAAAATTAAAAACTAGACCAAGTCGGCACCAATAGCCTCGTGCCCCGAGTTTGAATCTCATCTCGAGGACCTTATCTGATCCTGCCCCCCTCTTTCTCTCCCACTTAATTTCCTGTCATCTCTACACTTTCCTGTCATAATAAAGGCAAAAACACCAAAAATAAATCTAAAAAAAAAAAAAAACCTAGACCAACTTGTTTCAGCACATTGCTTTCTGCACTGAAGAAAGCAATGTGCTGAAACATACGCTTGCATTGGTCTAGATTTTAATTCACTTGCACCTGAAACAACTTGACTTTTACTAAACTGAAGCGCAGCAATCTATGCTAGTGAATGTAACTTTCAAAAAATGTACAAAATACATAATATATTCATAATATGGATAAAAAAAACAAAAACATAATACATAAATATATATTTTATAAAAAAATATTATATAATGCAATATACATGGCTTACCTGTAAATGGTGTATTCATTTGGTGGTGCAGAGTTAGGATCACTGCCATTTCTCTTGCCGAAGTTCCCTGTCCACAGTACTGTGTCATTGTAAGTAACAATAGCTGACAATGAGGGCAGACTGATGGGGTTGATGTTATTGCGCAGCAGTGCATCAACCTAGACAATTGAAAAGACATTATTACATTAATTAATATGGCAACAAAGATTCAGACAAACATAGAATGTATTTAAAGTCAAATGTGATTTGTAAAATTAAGATTGCGTAAAACAGCTGAGATGCTTAATATTTGTATGAAAATCATGGTACATTTTTTTCCCCAGAAATCTTTAATGAATTGAAGACTTAAAAGTTCAAAACAGCATTTATTTGAAATAGTAATCTTTTGTAACATTATAAATATCTGATCAATTTAATGCATCATTGCTGAATAAAAACTTATATTCTTTATAAAATCATACGGATTCCAACGGTAGTAAATATTTCCAGTATAAGTAAGCCAGACATATGTCCATTTTCCTGAAACATCACAGTGGTAATCAAAACATTGCTCTGTTTAGCATGCCGACCAGCAGAATCAGCTTAACCAATGACATGTGTTTGGAGTGGAACATTCGGTTGGACCGACCAGTGTTCAGAAAACCTGTTTGAAAAAAGTCTGTATTTTTGCAATTCCATTTGATGAACATTGAGAGCATTTGTATCCAAAGTACTTATTCTATGAGCGAACACTCTTAATGATGCCAAATGAATTTTCTAATCATATTTTTGACTAAATATTGTATGAAACTACTCAATGATCATTGTGTGGCTCTCTCATATTCATAATTTATACACTGATTACCACAGCTGACATTGTAATTTCATTTCATGCAACACATTTTTAAGGTGCTGTCACGAATGCCTCCAGCAGCAGTAAATTATTTTTACCACTGCTTTCAAGAGCAATGAAGGTGTATTATGCTTTTAACAGGTTCAGATAGAGGAAAGGTATTTATAAGCTGTTGCACTTTCAGCCAAGGGTTTTGCTCTAATGGCATCTAAAGTGTGAGGGTACATTTTGAAATCATGATCTAGATATAACTAGACTTTAGGTTTTGAATAAGGACAAAGCAAATTATTAGATAAAACGTGTCACAATCCTACAAAGAGCAAAGTCATTCACAAAAAGCACAAACATACTGATTAAATATGATTTTTGGACAGTGTAGAGTTTAGTTTTCAATCTTTACATGTTTACCTTCTCAAGCGCCTCCTTCAAAGAGGGGATGGGGTGTTCAAGAAGTGTAGGCTCTGGGAGGCGAGGGCACATTCTCACCAATTTAGATCTTTCCCCTGTATTGTCTGCGTAAGGATGGGCACACAATCATACACATATATAAGAAGAGAGCGTGAGTGACCCAAGAGGAAACACTTACATGAGTGTTTAGAGAATTCTGCATTAACATTGAAATTTAGTGAACAAAGCACATTTAGTTCCAAACTGAACAAAATTGCAACAGAAAATATTCATAAGCTCAAACATTGAATTAAAACTGTGAGAGATTAATTTTGAATACACATACTAGGGGTCAACCGTTATGTGCTTTTCAGGGCCGATGCCGATACGATTATTATAGATCAATTATTCTGATAACCGTTATTTTGAACCAATATATACGTCTAGTGTAAAAATGAAAGTCAATGTCAAAACTAAGAATAACAACGGCTCTGACAAAACCTCCCTTTAAATGCTTTTAAATTATTTTATCTTCAAATTGGTTTTTGAAAAAGGCTGATACCGATGAGCTTAAATTCTTAATATCGGCACCGATAATCAGCCAGTGGTGTGTTTCCCAAAACCATCGTTAGCTAACTATGGCCATTATTTCTGTTGAACTCTATTGGTAACGACAGAACTTGAGACCATAGTTGCTTTTGGGAAACGCACTCCAGGCCGATAATCGGTTGACCCCTAACATACACATGCACAAATAAGCCACACTTTAATATTCATAACAGAATAAACATTAATAGAGACAAATGTTTGCTTGTATACATTTCCTTATTGTTCTGGTTAGATATACACATTTCCATGGTTTGAAGGGTTACTCCATCCCAAAATGAAAATTGTGTCATTAATCACTTACCCCCATATCGTTCCAAACCCGTAAAAGCTTCATTCGTCTTCGGAACACAATTTAAGATATTTTGGATGAAAATCGGGAGGCTTGTGACTGTCCAACTGACTGCCAAGTATAAATAACACTGTCAAGGCCCAGAAAAGTACTAAAAGTATTCTCGTAGTTTCATAACGTTACGGTTGAACCACTGATGGCAGATAGACTATTTTGGCAATGTCTTTTATACTTTTCTGGGCCTTGACAGTGTTATTTACTTGGCAGTCAATGGGACAGTCAGAAGCCTCCTGGTTTTCATACAAAATATCTTAAATTGTGTTCCGAAGACGAACAAAGGTTTTACGGGTTTGGAACGACATGGGGGTAAGTGATTAATGACAAAATTTTCATTTTGGGGTGGAGTAAACCTTTAAAAAGATTTTTATAGAAGACTGTATCATGCATGTTTTAAATAAACTTGACTGACCATTACAAAGATGTGAAAAACATTGTAAACAACATTTGAGAATAATAAAGCTATCATGTGGGTTCAAAAAAATCATCTTCATCATTTCTGATTGGTTGTTGAGGATGCGGCACACTGGCATAAAAAATGGCTTATTATAGACCAGGGATCATCAAACTTGATCCTGGAGGGTTCTGCAGAGTTTAGCTCCAACTTGCCTCAACACACCTGCCTGGAAGTTTCAAGTGTACATAGTTAAACCTTGATTAGCTGCTTCAAACTGTATCAAAACAGCCGAGATCCTGGAGGCGAACCGTGGGCAGACAGGTCATGACAGGGATCTTTATCGCTGAGACTGCTCCGTCTTTTAGTATCAAACGATGTGTAAATCCAGTGTCAGAATGTACCTTGTTATAAAACATTCGCCACCGAAATGACGGGAACAAACAAACACTTTTGTGAAACTCCGTTGCTGCCCCGGAAAAACAAATTGCATCCATTGTTCACATAACACTGAATAAGGTTATCTTTTCCTCACATCCAAAAACACATCTTTAGAGACATTCTTCTCGAGCAAGTAGGGGAGAGCGGGGTAAGTTGTCACTCTTTTCACACTGTCTAACATTTACTGAGCACTATACATCACAATGGTATAAATGTCATACCAAATGAAAGAAAGAAGTCTTGGACACATATGTTGTATTCATTACATTTTCATATCTTATCTCATTACGGAGTTGTAGACTGTTGAATAGAGAATGTGCACTTGTGACAAATTGCCCCATTGGCGGGTAAGTTGTCACACTAGATAATTTAAAAATAAGAACACAACTACTTAATTGTGAATATTGATTTTAATTTTTAAATTCAAATCAGAACTGGAAATATAAACAATCATGCCTAGAGAATTTGGAAAAACAATTATTTCAATCCAAACAATACACATTTCAATCAAAACACATTAAGTGGCAAGACCACTTTACTTTGAACTTTAAACTCAAACGTTCTCTGGCTTGCACATAGATCCATGATAACTGAATGGAATGCTGCAGATAACTCACTTAACTTAACATGTTTAACCTCTGAACAAAACAGATGCCCTGTATCTGACTAATCAGACTCATCTTCAGACTCACAATTCTGGCACACATAAATTGCCTGGCCTGAGGTGCAAGCATCATGGGCCCATTTGTTGCATTTTACACATTTTACCCAGGTCTCTTTTGGACGACTGTTTGAAAATGGCTCCACACAGACGAGGCAGAAGCACTCTTCATCATCTGATGATGACTCTTGTATGATTTTTCTTCTTTTAGCTGCCTTGTTCTTCGTAGGTCCAGATTTTGGTACGGTACAGAGTACGGTAATTCATGTCAAAATCCTTCACTGTACTTCTGATTGATTTGTTCTGCAACTTTACCTGCCTGACTGCTTTTAACATTATGTCAGGTGGTGTACTGCCATGCTCTGTCTTTCGTTGATAATTTCGAACCATCTTCCTTCCTTCCTTCCTTAATTCCTGCCTTTCCTTCCTTTCTTCAAAAACTTTATTGCAATTACAAATAAATTACAATATCACATTTTTTGAGCATGTTCTATGTGTTTATTTGTACTGGGGCAAGTTGTCACATGTGACGAATTGCCCCAAAGTCATTGAGACAACTTGCCCCAAACTGACATGTGTGCTAATGTTGGCTAAATCTCAAGGTTAGCTCAACATAACACGTCAGCTAAAGTATCAAAAGACACGTTATTGTCTCCTCTACTTTGTGCAAAATAATAATTTTTAACATTCATACCTAAAGTTGTATTGCATAAAATTTAAAGTGCAAATTTTTTACTTTTTAAGCAGAAAAATAAGAAAATTGTGCTAACCTTAGATTAGACCACATCTGAATAGGAATTTGACTATAGAAGAAGAAGTCACTCAAAGTGGCTATTTGATTTTTGAGATAGACCTTCTAGTGTTGGAGTTAGAACAGTGTGACAACTTACCCCGCTCTCCCCTACTGCTGCACTGCCAATAGGCTTGTTTGAGATGAGCAAAATCTGCGCAGAACCGATCACCGGTGATCACCGCGAGGTGCTTGCCGGTTAGAAAAGTGTCCGAGTTATGTCCACCTTGCTCTGATGTCATGCTGACGTGTGCCAAAAAAACTCTAGCTACGGCGAGGCGGCTGTGTCGGATTGAGCAGTCGCGTGCAGTTGCTCTCCACCGACTGCTCTGATCAAAAGCATGATGGGAAACTTCTGATTGACGACACAGCTTAAAGCTCATTGGTTCAGACAACCGTGATGCTGCGTTCTCTTCTAAAATGTTTTATTTTTTAAAATCTGATTTCATGCTATTATATATTTAAATTTTGCATGAATATTCCCAAACACTATGACAGTGCGATCTCTGTGTGAGATATGTGATTGTTGTCATATTCTCTATCTCTAATACATGTTTTAATTAAAATAAAAATGGCTGATAAATAGGCCTTTCATATGGAATTAAATAGCAAGCACTTTGAGTGTCTTGTTCATCATATTTATATTCGTATAAATATGATGGGTAGTCGTGGCCTAATGGTTAGGGAGTCGGGCTTGTAACCTGAAGGTTGCCGGATCGATTCTCATGCCGGAAGGAATTGAAGGTGGGGATTGTGAATGAACAGCACTCTCTCCACCTTTGATACCATGACTAAGGTGCAATAGCTGCCCACTGCTCTGGTTGTGTGTTCACTGTGTGTGTGTGTGTGCATTTGTTCACTACTCACTGCTGTGTGTGTGCACTTGGATAGGTTAAATGCAGAGCACCAATTTCGAGTATGGCTCACTGTATTAACTTAATATAAAAGCAACAGAACTGAAATTATGTCATGTTTATCAGCAGCACAGCATATGAGTGAGAATAACGTGATATCCGCCTTTGATCTCGTAGGTATCTGTTCCACTTCGAAGTGGTGAGTGTCCTGACTGCGCTTATTTCACTGCAGCCGCCTACTCTCGCCTACATTTCAGGCGAGGCGAGGCACATCTCAAACAAGCCTACTGACGGACCTTATGAATGCTTAGATAGGTGTAGTATTCCAATAGGTAGATGGGTATGAGCTGAGAGTCAGCTGATGCGAGCTTGACTAACGTGACCTGCCAGACCTAACACTAGGCTAGATTTTTTATTTCAGTTTTAGCTTTAACTTACCAATTAGTAATCTTAATGCATCAATTTCCATTCAGCTTAAGTTTTTTTAAAAATTTTTAAACCTAATATTTATATTTTATTCCAGCGTTAATTAATAAAAATGTTTTAATAGCTTTAGGAATGATAATAACAATACACACTGCATTTACTGCGTTTACATAATGCCTGGTTAAACTTGATTGTGGTTTAGTGAATTTGCCATTTTTTTGTGAATTTGTCTTCCATCTTTAGCATTCTAAGTCAATCCCAACTCTCACAGAAAGTAGATAATAGGATCTACTAAGCACACATCGAGTAACCTCTCGGACATGCACATCTGACACCAAAACAGTCATATGTTTGTTACAGTTATAAATATTTAGAAGGAAGTATTTATAAACTGTAAAAGAGATTTATATAAGATATATTCTTTAAAAGTTTAAAAGTGTGACTTAAGGATTTCACAAGGAAGGAGTCTTGTTGTCTGAGCTGGTAAAGGTGTGTTAATACATGACCTGTGAACAAATTACTCACCTAACATTAACTTGGGCAGCTGGTACTGCCAAATGAAGCAAGAAGTCATGACGATCGACAGCAGTAAGAAAAACACCAGGCCCAGTTGGGTCCATTTCACCTTCATCTTGCTGGTTTTGGTTAACCCGTCTATGGCAAGTCCTGGCGTCGGCTATTAAAATGGATAACAACAAAAATGGATTAACGGTAGGAAAACTATTTTTTTGGAGTGTTTTAGTATGCACACTACCATTCAAAAGTTTGGGGTTGGCAAGATTATTTTAATGTTTTTGAAAGAAGTCTTGTATGCTTACCAAGGCTGCATTTATTTAATCAAAAATACTGTAAAAACAGTAACATTGTGAAATACTATTACAATTTATTACAATATTGCAGTTTTATATTTTAATATGTATATTTAAATTAAATGTATTCCCATGATGCAAAGCTGAATTTTCAGCAGCCACAGTCTTCAATATCTTGAGAATGATTCTTGAGAATTTTTTTTGTTTGTTTTTTTTAGGATTCTTTGATGAATAGAAAGTTCAAAATAACTGCATATTTGAAACTGATTTATTTATTTTTTTTCCCTTATTGACCTCAGACCTTTGAATGGTATATATATATATATATATATATATATATATATATATATCCAAGATGTGTTTAAAAAGGAAGATAGATTTTCCCAATTCAATCAATCAAAATTCCACACTCAAAAACAAGAATTAATGAAAAAATGAAGCATAGTGTGTCTCTGGGACTACTCCATTCTTCATGCTGTGAGTCACTCAACATCTTATAATAAGTGACTGCAAGAAAAAGCCAAACAAAACTGATGAAGTTAGCCATGGAGAACAAATTATGATGTAGAACCTGCATGTAGTTGCTGACTAAATCTCTTCACAACAAGAATATATAATATAAAGACACTCACCAGATGTAAAGCCTCATTTGTAATACATATGGCACCATTTCAACTAGCTGTCCCAATCCAAAGTGCACAGATTCCATATGGAATTCCTCCTCTTCTAAAGTAAAAAATCCCATTCCATGGTAGTCACACCCTAGGCACCACTGGGTAGACACAGATCTGACTCTTGCCATCACCACACTGACTGTGGCATAATCTGGCCACCAGATTCCCTTTGACAATTCAATTTCCTCTCTCCCACCACAGTGCCTGACCTGACATCATAATCCCAAGATTTACCCCTCTAAACCCCATCAGACCAGGGCGGCTCTTTATCTTAATCCCTGCAAATCGATTCACTTGGCTGCTGTTTCCCGCTTTTAGCGCATGTGCATCATTCCCTGCTCCAAACTACCAGACTTCCCACATAGAATGAATCAAACTTGAAATCTCATTTCTGTGTGTCTCAAGACATGGCAGATTTCATCTTGCAAGAGCATTTAAAGTATACGTCAACAAGGGGACATGCCTGAGGGGACTACAGGAAAGGTTACATAAGGGACACTAGGATATGTACTGTTTTTTAAACACATTTTTGAATTTGGGTCACATATTGTGTGCATTTAACACTGGTGAAGTCACTCAGAGTCATCTTTTGGCAGATATTCTCCAACACAAATCTTATCAGGCCATTTGCAGGTGCTAAATCTACACTACTGCACTCCACTCATCCAAAAGACCCTAACATGTGACTTTTATAGCAGGCTGTGATTGGACCAACTGACCTGGAGGTACTTTGGGATTAACAGAAGCAGCAGGGTTTGACAGCAGGGTGAAGGAAACCACCATCATAAATACCCAACTGTGAGATTACTGGAGTGTGAATTTAGCACTGACATCCTCTTCAAAGTGCATTAAAAAACAACAACAAATGAATAAATAAAATAGAAATAATTCTTAAAGTCTTATAATAAATTTCTATTAACAATAAAATACAACAAATAAATAAAAAAAGCTAAAATGTTTTCATCCACAGTTAAAACATACTGCATTTGTAATATGATAAATGTCTTCTAAAAATACATAAATAAATAACTAACTAAATAAATGCTTTCATCCAAAAAAATTATAAAATATATATTTAAATAAAATAAAATACATTTGTCCTATGAGAAACTTCTCTTCAAAAATGAAATAAAATAAAATAAAATGACAGGATTACTACCCCCCCCCCTCCCCCCCACCTACCCACACACACACTTTTAAATGCAATAAAGTAAAAAGAGGGTAGTTCCACATAAATCACTCAGTGTCCGATAATTCCGTTAAAGCTAAAAATAAAATTCTGGCACTGTCGTGGAATAATGTAAAGCATGAAAATGCTTATTCTGAGAAATAATGAGAGAGGTTGTGCAACTTGATCCTACTTGTAACGTGTGCAGCTTCATAGGTAGCGAGTTTGAGTAAATCAAAAGAGATTGCTAATATGATAGCAGTGAAACATACTGTGAGCCTCACTCGCACACTCACATGAAAATATAAGCACAGATGGTCATGAACTAAACAATGGTGCATCAAAGGATTAGTACATTGCTTTTGACTCAGCAAGAGAAGCCATAATCTAATTGTTTAGTCTTTACTGTTTACTTTCAAGAGAAGGATTTGTGTTTGTATTTGGCCATGCACAATTTTTCTGCAGAGTACAATGTGTTTGGGTTATGAAGCTGAAGTGTGCACGGAGATTACCTGGGGCTGGACTCCATCGACAGATGTCTCCTTCAGGACCACCTTGCTCCCCGTCTCTCCCATGTTTTCTCTACCAAAGCAGAAAGTACAAGACATTTCACTAGTTCTATCAAATTACTGGAAACCAAGGCAAGATCTCATTTGACTCTTTTTTTTTTCTTTGTGAATAAGCCAATAATTTGACAATCATTTTGTCCTATTTATTATTTTTTTGAAAATACAAAAACAAAAACAAACAAACAAACAAAAAAAAAAAACAGTTCAACCACACAATGAATTAACAATTGAACAATTGAATTAACTTCTAAATGAATCATTTTGTAATATTCTGAATTAAAATTCATATTTTTGGGGATCATGAAGTCAAAAATGGTTAATTCCAAGATGATATTTGCAACTGAACATTTTTTTGAAATGGCTCAACCAACATGCAGAAATATGTAGGCATAAAAAAAAAAAAAAAAAAGATTTATTATATTTATTAGTTAATAATTCATGAAATGAGTTGTTAAATGTGTTGTTTCTCACAGTTTTGAGAACAGGTACACACATTTCCATTGAGCACTTTTACTATAAATAAAACAATTGTTCCTCGCTCTAGTCTCTAGTGCTATTCAGCTGAAAGCTTGTCATTTTTTCACCATTCTTTCAGTTATCTGCAGTTGCCACCTGTGAATAAATTCTTCTTTTTTGGGTCTTCTACTGCATTCTACTCCGTTAACTCTGTTATATCTTCTCATCTGTATGTTACACACACCTTTTCGACCAAGGCAGTCAAACATGACTTTAAGCCCTCAAGGGCATCGGCACATCACTCTTACGGGATCTGACCGTCTACTCAGTCTATTGAGATCAGGGAACAATAGCACATATCTGATGAGCCTTCACATCCTGCGAGCTATATGTGAATGTGAGCTATTAAAACTTGTCACACGCGAGGTCCTGAGGGCTCAATATGCCCACCAAAGACCCGTTCATTTCTCACATTCATATAAATGCAGGGTGAAATCTGAACAAAATCTGTTGTGCAGATGAGTCATTGTCCTGAGAGGGTAGAGTATGGTCTAGCAAACAAAAAGCTATTTTTTTAACATTTAACAATAACATTTTTCAGTGAAGTACTGCTGTTCACAAGCTGAATCATGCAACAAAACATGCATTGAAGTATTACTTAACATTTAACGGTAGGTTCTATTACTCAAAGGAAGACAGGATGTGCTTCATCAGTACATTTCCAATTGAAACCCAATGCAAGTGGCATTCGAATTACACAATTTCATGAATGAATACTGCATATTAAATGAACTCATGTTATTTTAGTCCTTAAGAGCCCTAAATATCTGGCTGTAAAGCTCACAAAATGCTTTGTCACTGATGTTTCTGTCATTTGAATTCAATGATAAGGATCAATTTAATATGACACGAAGCTGGGCAGAGGGCTTTAATATTATAACATTGTCATGACAGGAGAGGGCAAAATTTAGGATCATTACAAACTTGTTTTTAAAAATAGACATGCCTGGGAGTAATTGATGATATGCTAATAAATGCTAGTGTCTTCCAAATGGATGCTGCCCTTAGGAAAGACTGGGTAATGGGAATGCATTTGCATCTTACACTGCACCAATGCACAATTGTTTAAAAGTAAATGAATATTATTGACTATGTGTTTGGAATAGCACACTACTAGTGCTACAATATATAGTAAGTGTACATTTTCTGTATAAGATGACCTGTTACCAGTGTTGGGCAGTAACTACACTGTAAAAAGTGATAAGTTGATTTAACTTAAAAAAATTGAAGAAACCCGTTGCCTTAAAATTTTTAAGTAAATTATTATTAAAAAAACGAGTTTCCTCAATTTTTTTTAAGTTAAGTCAACTTATCACTTTTTAAAGTGTAGTTACTAGTAACTTAGTTACTGTAATAATATTACTTTTTGCAGTAACTAGTAGTGTAACTAATTACTAATAAGATTTCAGGAATAATATTACAGCTACCATCCATAAAACAGCTTAGTTACTTTTGATGCCTCAACCCTGCTGATTTAAAATCCAACAATCAAATAATTCCTTGATTTATTTTCATCATTTTCACGACTTGCACATGCATGTGATGTCCCCAGTGTAGCAGACAAGCTTGGAATATGGAAAAGCTTACATTCAGCAGATAGAAATATTGCATTATATTGATTTTGTCAGGAAAAAAGATAATCTGAACACTGTTCTGTAAGTAGTGGCTGTACATCCCACCCACATCCCTCTGATCAGCATGTACATTATATTACTATAATTACAAATCTTTTTGGAAAATTAAACATTTTCTTACATACTTATGTGATTTGATACATAATGAAATATAATCGTATATGGGTAACGGAGAAATTACAAATAGCTTCAAGCTGCACACGACAATTAATGAGATGAATACAACACTTCTACTTGAATGTCACTATCAATCACTATTGAGTGTTTGTAATAACTTCTGACGGCGATCCAATGTGGATTTTGGTCAAATGATGAGGCAGACATATGTTGTTAGAAGAAGAATTTTATGTGGAAGATAGAAAGTTACAACTTCTGTGGGGCGTGAAGAAAAAGTAATGTAACTAGTAGTGTAACTAATTACTGTTGCCGGAAAGTAATAAGTAAAGTAACAATATTACTTTTGAAAGGAGTAACTAGTAATGAATAATATATTACATTCTTTGAGTAACTAACCCAACACTGCCTGTTACTAACAAAATGAGCAATATACAATAGAGCATACTGCACACTACATTTCCCACAATGCTGTGTAGTTGACCTTTCTAGGGTAAACTAGTGTGGTAAGTAATGAATTAATATTAGCCTGTTTTTAACTTTTTCTTGATGCATTTAATCAAACCATGAAATTACAAGAAAAAAAAGAAAAAGAAGATTCTTCTTTTAAACGGTGCTTGTTTTTTTAGAATATATATCTATAGTTTTTATTTTAGTACATCAATTTAAACAATGAAAATGAGAAATGTTAAAGCCGAAGTTTAAGTTTTTGTTAATAACCCTGGTGACAACAAATAGCATAATATGATTTAAAGCATTTATGATGGAATTTGTCCCACTTACTAATCATAAAATATGATATATTTTGCAGTATTCAGTAAGTAGCAAGCATTATAAAACTCTTCATTTGAAAATAAAATATACTGTTCCCTTTCTTGCAATAGGCCAATTCAAGTTATGCATTTGCTATGCAATTCTCGTTAGAGTTTTTGAGATGACGCGATTTGCGTTTACTGTTCTTTCTTTCCACACAGATAAAGCAGATGATCCAGCCCTCACAGTGATTGATAATTTGAGCACGGGGAAAAGTCTGTGCATGCGATATATGAATACAAACTCGCCTCGCATCATTTTTTCATGAACGACCATCATTTTATTGCTGTCCCTGCAGGCTGACTCACAATGAACTCAGTCACAGAGCAACCAGCTTAATATATACAGCAGTGGCTCATATAAGAGGCCATCTGCAAGCTTCTCAGTCCAGACAAACTCCCTCATGGCTCACAAACAGAATTTTGACAATTCTGGGATTTGCATGCATACACCGTGGAATATTTTTATAAGCCAAATCATTTTCTTTAAAAAACAAAAACAAAAAAACATATAACCTGCTTTACAGAAAAGATGAAGTTATGCAAAATAGTGAATGCAAAAACACCATATTTCAATGACAACTGCAATATTGTAATGCAAATTCAACCAATTAGCAAGCATTCTACATGAACATGGGGTATTAGTGAGATTATATGATTTGCTGGTTCCTACTGGCTTCAATAATGCTGGTCCATTTTTCTATCAGTTTCACGTTTTGTGCTGTCGCTTACAATTTTAAACTGAGATATAAAGATTTAAAACATGCAAAAAATTAACATGCTTAGAACAGTTAGAACATTTACTAAAAAACCCCTCAGAATACACGTTAAAATAAGCATGGTATGACCTAATTTTATAAAGAAAAGAATTTCAGTCACACCCAACATCATGTTTTCAACGTCATGTTTTCCACTTTGGAAAGGACCTGCTATTGAAGATGACAGTTATGTACACTGCATTAGCATAATCATATAGCACAAATGACATCCTTTCATTTTCTTCTGTTGTCACCACTTAAACCAAATTGCAATAAACACATCTATTTTAACATGAACTTACACTTACTTGAGGTTTAGGAATGCTTTTCTTCTTTGACGATGAAGGAGTATTCACACTCAATGCTCTCTCGTGTTCAGCTAGCTTACTGTGAAGTCACGACAGATGTTGGTATCATGGCCATGGATAAATCCAGCTTGCATCAGACCCAAGATTCTGGATTATCTGCCATCTGCAACATCTGCCAACAGTGGAGAATGGGCAGTGCAATGATTGAGCTATAGTGTTAGACAGCAGAAAATATTACTATATGGCCGGGCATGCAATGCTGCTTTCATTTGGACACTTAGGCCACAATTAAAAGTGCATTAAATTAGAGGACAAACTACCAAGCCACGATACAAATGACACTATAATACAACATTAAAGGTTTTTATCAGCTCATTCACTTGACTTTGCATTTCATTAAATAGATTTCAGTTGTAATATAAGTGGATTTATTAATTGTTAGACAGAGTTGTTGGATAACTGGGTGGATTTATGAAGAAATACAATTGTATGCAGGTAATCCTGTAAACTAAAATAACAATTCTGTCGTGATTTACTCACCGTACACCATCATTTCTTTCTTCCGCAGAACACATAAGATGATATACAGTATTTGTGCAGTATACCGTGATAAAGTAAAGAAAAATGAAAATACTAAAATGTGAGAAAATACTTATTTGCTAAATATACTTATTTTACAACAATCATATATTCCACCTGTGAAGCTTAGGACCAGAGAAAATGAAAAGAAGCTGACACTTTCAACTATTCAGCAGTGATTGTTGCAG